>NC_058083.1:424915326-425245068 GCF_014858855.1 Bufo gargarizans
ATACTGTAAGGGGTCAAAGTCAGGAGACATTATACTGTAAGGTGAACAATTTTTGGAGCCCATCCCTCCTCAGTATAATAAAGTCTTGTGGCCACCATACAGTAATGTCTTCTTCTTGCTCATGTATGGGGGGCTCATGATGACTCATTATTCCCTAATGCCTGCAGGAAGGGAAAGACCAGGCCAGGGCCACAGAAGACATAGACATGCCACCTTTACTTATGACACGTTTGTGACCCGGGCCGGTTCTATTCTATGCTTTAGGGTCTCTCACTCCTGTTCCTCTACCTTGGCTTGGACACTCCTGGCAGGACAGGAGTCGGGTAAAGTGGCAAACTCTCTGTGAGGAGGGAGTCTGTAGAGACTTTTCCCATGGCTGCCTCGCTTATGTGCTCCGATTCTAAAATCAGATGTCGTGGGCGGAGACTTGAATATAGGAGCGAGGAGGAGCCGGGGACGGCCGCTGCGGGAAGTAATACATTTGTGTTCTAAATCAGAGCACACGAGCGAGGCAGCCGCTGGAAATGTCTCTCCAGACATCCTCACAAAGAGTTCACCACATAGAATAGAACCGTCCCGGGTCACGGACAGTGATGTCAGATGTCGGTGGGCGGAGACTTGAATATGGGAGCAAGAGGGAGCCAGGGGCGGCAGGAAGCAATGTGTTTGTATTCAGTGCTATGCAAGATGCAGGGACGGGCGGACGCAGATTTAGAAGCAGTCAGCGCACATGACTGCTTCTATGATGTCACAAAATACTGCAGCTATTACAAAACAGCAAAATCGCCATATCACAGTTTTTTTAATACCGCAGTATATCGTTGCCACCGGTATATCGCTCAACCCTACTTTATGCACACATACGTGGACCACGGTCCGTGAAAACATGGTCTGCCGAGTGCACGACGTCATCGGTTGCTATGACGCTGCCGCTGTACAGTATTTACACTCCTATAATACAAGTGTTTTACTGTACATTGGCAGGGGAACAAAGCGAGCGACATCATAGCAACCGATGACGCCGTCCGCTTGCGCACTCGGCAGGACTGGTTTTCACGGACCGTGGTCCACGTATGTGTGCATGAGGCCTAACTCAGGTATACATGCCTAACTCTAATAAACTTGCAAATTAAAAATAAACATGCCTAAACAGGTCTAATACTAAAAGGGTGACAAGACGTCCGGTTTTAGGCCGGACAGTCTGGTTTTTAGACTTCTGGTCCTCCATCCATTCACAGTAATTATTAACCCAAGCAGTCTCCCTTTCACTGAAGGGGAGACAGCTGAAAGGGGTTAATAACTACTGAGAAGGGGGGACTGGCTGGCTCCAGTACACCACCAGCCCCTCCAGAACACCCCTGGCCCCTCCACAAGTTCTGATGACTGCCGTGGATCTTGTAAAGTGATTGGCTGGCCTGGCTTCTTCTCTTACTAGTTCTCCTGTGGGTGCACAGGTAGTCAGACTGGCTCGGCTGCCCCTCTTATCAGTACTGGCAGGCAAGTACAGGAAGTGACAGTGAGGCTGAGCTCAGCCATAGCCAGAGATAGACTGCAGTTAAGCAGTGCACCCTTGGCTTTAGGGACCCACAGGAACAATAGAAGCAGTGGCAGCGCAGCAGGAATATAGGTGTTTTGGCATCAGACTCACACTGTGTGACAGGCAGTGTAGGGTGGCCACTGGCCTCACCCAAGAAAACCGGACCTAACTGACCATGCCCCCAAATTGTAAGACACGCCCCCATCACCCCTTAAAGGGATATTCTGCTTAGAGAAAAATCTATTAGATTGGTGAGGGTCCTACCGTGGAATCCCCTCCAATCACAAGAATGCTGGCCCTGTACCCCATGGATCCCCCTGAAATGGACAGAATGGCTCATCGGCATGCACGCTCCTACTCCATTCATTTCTATGGAGGTTCCGGAGATAGCTATGTACAGCAATCAGCTATCTCTGGCGCTCCTATAGAAAAGGATAGAGTGGTTGTGCACATTTCTGACCAGCATCTCCGTCCATTTCAGGTGGGCTTCACCAGGTACAGAGTCTCCATTATCATGATCTGAGGAAGGGGGGGGGGGGGGGGGGTTGGGTGGGGAACCAATAGGACCCTCACCAATCCAATAGTGCATAGGGGATTACTTTCTTTAACCCCTTTAAAGCTGAAATAAATTTTGAAAAATAAAAAAATAAAAATGTAAAGGTGCATTTTGTGTCCCTCGCCAACTCGGCATAGAATTATCGGGAAGGAACAGTTCCTTCCTGATAACTGTCTGCTTGTTAGTGGAGGTGAAGAACTAGATTTACATGCAGCGATCACCTCTAATGTACAAGGAGAGACTGCTTCTCAGAAACGACGATTAAGGCTATGTTCACAGTACCATTTTGAAATCTGGCAGACCATTCTTTCCTGGAACTCTTTCCCCGAGTTCACCTTATAGAGCATTGCCAGATCCCCATTGACTATAGTGGGATCCAAAGAGGAGCTGGCCAATTTTTCAGCATAAAATGCTGTACTCTTAGGGCCTGTAACCCTTACACACGTAGGATTTTGATGCTGTAAAAATCTGCTACATATACCACAAACTGACATGGTTTCTGCTCCAGTTGTTCACTTTAGATGCTATGGATCCGCTTGCAGCTTAGCTCTATTGAATAGAACCAAGCTGCAAGCGGACACCCGATATAGCCGTGTGAATTATGTTTCAAACAGGCACACATCAATTGCTGTTGACAAACTAGAAGTTTGTACGCTATAAAGATAAATTAAAAGGGTTCTCCGGCATCATTAAAAATACAAATGTTCAGTGGACCTGTGGAAGAAATTTGGTATCATTAATACTACCTACTGTTCCTTGCTCCACTAATGATGTTGTCCCTGCCGCACTCGCACCGGCTGTGAGCTCTTGTCCCACATAGATGTTTGCGCTTCTTTTCCTGTTCAGCTACATAGTAATAAATGCATCTGAACAGGAAAAGAAGCGCACACATCAGGTTGGGACAGGAGTGTTAAAGCTGGCGGCCAATGCTAGAGCAGTGGGAACAATGGTATTAGTGGAGCAACAGACAGGTAAGTATTAATGGAACCAATGTCTTCCACACGTCCAGGGAACACTTGTATTTTTTATGATGCACGGAGAACCCTTTTAGAGTTCACCTAAAATCACACAGCCATTAACTGTTAGTTAGTAGCAAACCTTTAGGCCTCTAGCGATATGGATTGGCTCCTGATGCGTTCAGAGAAACTTGCACCATTTCGCAAGCAAGTTCAGTCAGCTTTGTCTGCAATTATGTTCAGTGTTTCATCCAGATGCAATGCGTTTTTCACTGATGCCCCATTCACTTCTATGAGGCCAGGGCTGTGGGGAAAAAAAAAAAGCAGAAAATAGAACACGCTGCGATTCTCACGCAACGCAGAACTGATGCTTGAAAAACAGCACTCATGTGCACAGAAACATTGAAATGAAAGGGTCAGGACCCGCGGAGAAAACTCGCTTGTGTGAAAGGGGCAAGGACTTCAGGCTTTTGGCATTGCAGGAGCCGCATCCTTATGGCTGGGATAAGAGATGATTACCAACCCTACAGTTTAAGCTGCCACAGTCGATACCAACCAGGGCACCTCAGGATAGTATAGCATTTACAGTCCATGCACTTCCACAGGCACAAGTAAAACATAAAGATAAAAATAAATAAATAAAGTATTTTATATGTATTATAGTGACATCTAGTCTACGTATAGTCTCTAAGTCTCCCCCCGCAAACACCAGTACATTTTCCTGTACTCGCTATACAGCAGCACATACCTGTCACATCCAGGGCCTCCCTGGTGACATCTCCTCCGATGTAGATCTTCTCTGTCATCATCTTCTCAACTCGGTCCGGACAACTTCTCTCAGCTGCCTCGTCTCTGCAGAGTGTGACACACAGACATCTTAGCTTCCTCACTTTTCTGTACCCCCAAATACTATCCTGAAGAAAAATAAGTGTCATACAGATAATCTTCCCCATAGTAATAGTGCTCCTTATAGTCTCACCAATAGAAATTCCCTTCTAGAATGCCCTCATTAATAATACTGCCCCTAAAGTGCCCCCACCAGTGATAATTCTCCCCAAGAGTACCTCCATTAGTAGAAGAGCCCGCCAGTATAATTAATGCCCTCACAGAACCCCCAGTAGAAATAAGGCCACCCTATTGTTCCCCCAGTGATAATAAAGTTATCTACAAACCCAACAGTAGTAATAAGGCCCCCATAGTGATCTAAGTAGAAATAAGGCCGATCTATAAGTCCCTCCTATAGAGCCCCCAGTAGTAATAAGAACGCCTGATGTCCCTGGATTTAAAATGCCCACCAGTATTTATACTGCCCCCTACTGTTATAATGCTCACCTTGAAGAGCCCCAGTATTTATATCGCCATCTCGCCCCCTCCAAAATACAGTCCCATGCAAATAACATCACACCATCTCTCCTGCCCCTCCAATATACAGTCCCACATAAATAAATTCACCCCCTCCCCAGACACCTCCAACATAAAGTCCCATGTAAATAACATCCCCCCTCAACATTCAGTCCCATGTAAATAATATCACTCCCTCCCACAGCCACCTTCAACATTCAGCCCCATGTAAATAACATCACTCCCTCCCACAGCTGCCTTCAACATTTAGTACCATGTAAACAAAATCACCGTGCCTCAGCCACCTCCAACATGCATTCACATGTAAATAACATCACCCCCTCAACATTCAGTCCCATGTAAATAACATCACTCCCTCCCATCTAATCCTATCCTGTGTGATACAACCTGCTGAGCTGTATCTAATCCCATCACTGACCGTCCATGGGCTCTGCCCTCACCATCTCCAGAGTGTAAAAAACAGCTGGAATCGGCAAGCACACCCAGACACATCTGTATCTAATCCTATCCTGTGTGATACAGCCTGCTGAGCTGTATCTAATCCCATCACTGACCGTCCACGGGCTCTGTCCTCACCATCTCCAGAGTGTAATAAACAGCTGGAATCGGCAAGCACACCCAGATACATCTGTATCTAATCCTATCCTGTGTGATACAGCCTGCTGAGCTGTGTATCTAATCCCATCACCGACCGTCCACAGGCTCTGCCCTCACCATCTCCACAATGTAATAAAAAGTTGGAATCGGCAAGCACATCCAGACACATCTGTATCTAATCCTATCCTGTGTGATACAGCCTGCTGAGCTGTATCTAATCCCATCACTGACCGTCCACGGACTCTGTCCTCACCATCTCCAGAGTGTAATAAACAGCTGGAATCGTCAAGCACATCCAGACACATCTGTATCTAATCCTATCCTGTGTGATACAGCCTGCTGAGCTGTGTATCTAATCCCATCACTGACCGTCCATGGGCTCTGCCCTCACCATCTTCAGAGTGTAATAAACAGCTGCAATCGGCAAGCACACCCAGACACATCTGTATCTAATCCTATCCTGTGTGATACAGCCTGCTGAGCTGTGTATCTAATCCCATCACTGACCGTCCATGGGCTCTGCCCTCACCATCTTCAGAGTGTAATAAACAGCTGCAATCGGCAAGCACACCCAGACACATCTGTATCTAATCCTATCCTGTGTGATACAGCCTGCTGAGCTGTATCTAATCCCATCACTGACCGTCCACGGGCTCTGCCCTCACCATCTCCAGTGTAATAAACAGCTGGAATCGGCAAGCACACCCAGACACATCTGTATCTAATCCTATCCTGTGTGATACAGCCTGCTGAGCTGTATCTAATCCCATCACTGACCGTCCACGGGCTCTGTCCTCACCATCTCCAGAGTGTAATAAATAGCTGGAATCGGCAAGCACACCCAGACACATCTGTATCTAATCTTATCCTGTGTGATACAGCCTGCTGAGCTGTAGTTAATCCCATCACTGACCGCGTGTGACCCGCATTATTTTTTTTTGCATTCCCATTGATTTCTATGGGTTTTAGATCTGCATTATGAAGAAGACCAGAATAAGACATTTTCTTTTTTCTTTTTTTTGCAGAACTGACATACGGATGTGGAAAACACATGGACTTCATCAGTGTGCTTTCAACATCCGTATATCAGTACAGCAAAAGATAGAACATGTCTTATTCTGGTCCTCATAATGCAGACCTAAAACCCATAGAACTCAATGTCTCTGGAAAAAAAATGCACTCTCACACAGGCAGTATCCTTATTTAGCAGATCTGCTACTTGGAGAAAGCAGAACGGATACGGTCCTGTGCATGAGGCCTAATTTTATTTTTTTGGTCCTGACTGCTGAAGGGTTTATCTTGGGCCAACATATGTGATACACGTGATATAAGACCATGATCAGCCTGGGAAACACGGTCCGCATGTCGCCACATCTCCTAGGCTGACCGCACTCTCCTGACATAACTGGACTGAGACATGGATTCCTGGGCTGATCACAGTAGTTTGCATGATCCCTATAACTTATACTGAGCTACCATAACTGTTACAGCCACAGTGTCCCCATAACAGTGACATCCAGTGCTCCCATGACAGTGTCATCCACAGTGTCCCCATACCAGTGACATTCACCGATCCCCCATAACAGTGACATCCACAGATCCCCAATAACAGTGACATCCACAGCGTCCCCATAACAGTGACATCCACACCGCCCCCATAACAGTGACATCCACAGCGTCCCCATAACAGTGACATCCACAGTGCTCCCATAACAGTGGCATCCACAACGCCACCATAATAGTGACATCCAGTGCTCCCATAATAGTGGCATCTACAGATCCCACATAACAGTGTCATCCACAGTGTCCCCATAACAGTGATATCCACAGTGTCCCCATAACGGTGAAATCCACAATGCACCCATATCAGTGACATCCACAGTGCCCCTATAACAGTGGCATCTAGAGCACCCCCATAACAGTGATCCGGCATTCAATCTTCAGTTTTTTTTGCTAGAGATAAAACCGTAGCATGCTACGGTTTTAGCTTTTGCCTGATCAGTCAAAATGACTGAACTGAAGACATCCTGATGCATCCTGAACAGATTACTCTCCATTCAGAATGCATGGGGATATGCCTGATCAGTTCTTTTCCGGTATAGAGCCCCTGTGACGGAACTCAGCGCCGGAAAAGTAAACGACTAGTGTGAAAGTACCCTAAGTAGCCTCATTCCATTCTTAGACTCAATGTAGGACTCAGAGCTTGTGATTCACACATCTGATTGGTTGCAGGGCGGGGAGGGGCGGGGCTTTCACTCTAGGACCATATTACACTAGCCCTGCGCTGCTAGAGTCTCTGCTGTGTACTGAGTCTGACTGAGCCCAGAATGTTGTAACCTAGCAACGCCCCTGGGGGCAACACAAGCAAATGGGGCCAAGACAAGTTGGCAAGGTCAGTAATGCCATAGTGCAGCACAGAATACTAGCCACAGTACCAAATACCTCTCCATAAGCTGTCTCTCTGTGGTGGCCATCAATATGCACGGGGGGGATTAGGAAGTGAGATGTGGGCCATAACACCAAGTCAACCCTACCTTCAGCATTCTGCCTGGACTTTCTATGATCATGAACCCTATACTTCCCCCAATAGTATGTACCCGGCCAGTGGTAGTGAGGAGGGATTAGGTGGCCCTAGGGGCATCAGCCCACAGGAAAAATTCCCCTAAGGGTTTTTGGCCAGTCCGCCTCTGGATTTCTATCTTTATTTGCACCTGATGTCAATGACGATAGATTTGTCTCTGCTAATGACCACGCCCCTTTTCCACCCTTGTCACGCCCCTTTTTGGTGAGTGCAGAAAAAAGTCTCATGCAGACATCCGTGGAGCACGGTACGTGAAATCACGTCCTGCCATCCTGCTGAGTGCACAAAGTGCATGGTGTGATCGGTTGCTTCGTGCACTCGGCATGATGGGATTTCACAGACCGTACTCCACGGATGTCTGCATGAGGCTTAAAATGAGGCACATGTGACTTTTATTTGAAGAATAAAAAAAAGTCACTTTTCTGGTGCAAGGGAGATGATAAATCTCCCCTTGAGTTGCTTAAAGGGGTTCTGCACTTTTGTTTAAACTGATGATCGGCTGGGGCCTCACACCCGGGACCCCCGCCGATCAGCTGTTTGAGAAGGCAGCGGCGCTCCAGTGCGGCGCAGGTACCATAGAAGTGAATGGGGTGGTGATTCACCATGGTAAAAGATCGATCATGTGACGTACCATGTGATGACTGGAGTGACGTCATTAAAGGTCCTTTACCTGTATTTAATGCTCACCACAGGTCCTATTCAACAAAGGAGACAGAAGGAGATGCCGGGCTTCGTGATCAAGTGGACTAAGGTGAGTTAAATTATTTTTTATTTTTTTTAACCCCTCCAGCGCTGTTTTACTATGCATTCTGTATTCCATGTTATAAGGGAAAATAATACAAGCTACAGAACACTGATCCCGAAGTTCGGGTTTGGGTACCAAACATGCGCGATTTTTTTCACGCGAGTGCAAAACGCAATGCAATGTTTTGCACTCGCACAGAAAAATCGCGGGTGTTCCCGCAACGCACCCGCCTCTTATCCGGGCCAAAAATATGACGCCCGTGTGAAAGAGGCATAACATTCCTGGGCACATGGGAGTTGTTATAGGGAGGTCTTCCTCACAGCACCTCCGTTCTAGCTGGTGACTACTGAACTGACTAGAATGGAGCTGCTGTAGGGAGGTTCTATAACAAGTCCCTTCCATACAATTCCTTTGTTAACCATCCATTGAGCAGTCGGGCCACAACTTTATTTCGTGCCACAATAGTGGTTTTGAAAGACTTTTTATTTAAAGGGGTTGTCTGGCGTCAGAAAATGGCATTTTTCATGTAGACTAAGTTAATACAAGGCACTTCCTAATGTATTGTGATGGTCCATATTGCTTGGTTTGCTGGCTGGATTCATTTTTCCATCACATTATATACTGCTCATTTCCATGGTTACGACTACCTTGCAATCCTCCATCAGTGGCTATGCTTGCATACTATAGGAAAAAGAACCAGCCTATGTGCACTCCTCCTGTCCATGACACCAGAGAGGCTGGCACTTATTTCTATAGTGTGCAAGCACGGCCACCGATGCGGGTTTGCAGGGTGTCCGTAACCATGGAAATGAGAAGTGTATAATGTGATGGAAAAATGAATCCAGCCAGCAAAGGAAGCACTATGGATAATAGCAATACATTAGGGAGTGCCTTGTATTAACTTTCTCTACATGATAAATGCCACTTGCTGAAGGGAGACAACCCCTTTAAGTTAGCCGTAGCACAGGGGATAACTGACTGATCAGTGAAGGTTTGAGTGCTGGGTCTCCACTAATCATGAAAAAGGGGACCCCGTTATCCCACTCCACTGGGGATAACTAGTTAATTGGTTGAAATCCGACTGCTGTGAGCCCCACTGATTCGAAGAACGGAGGTCCCCTTCTCCAGATCCGATGGGGCAGCAGGGCAGCCATTGCCTAGCTGCCCAATTCATTCACTATGGAACTGCATGAAACTGCCAAGTGTTAGACTAAACTATCACCGTCTGTCTCATAGAAAATGAATGGATTCATGCCAGAACTTAGTGACACTTTGCGTAATAACTTCTTAATTTAATTTGTACTGTAAAAAAAAAAAAAAATTCCTTAACTCGGGTGCTGTGCCCGAAGAAGAGGTGAATGGTATCCTGGGAATGCCCATAGTATCCTAATACCGGCAGCTGTAGTTCTGTCCATTTGTATTAACCTCCATGTAATGTGTACAGATGCCCTTCAACAGTTATGGCGAACCTTTTACAGACCGAGTGCCCAAACTGCAACTCAAAACACACTTATTTATATCAAAGTGCCAACACGCACTTTAACCTGAATGCCAATATAGTATATCTTCCATGTACTTTATCATGTAGCTGTAATAGCCTGCCTACATTCAGTGCGCTGCCTGTGCTGTTCATAGTGAGCCCTGCACTGATGAATGGCAGGAAAAGTCTAAGGCATACTGGTACACCATATCAGGGAGCGGGTGCCCACAGAGAGGGCTCTGAGTGCCACCTCTGGCACCCGTGCCATAGGTTCGCCACCACTGCCCTACAATAATAGTCTTGGCATGCTAGGAGTTGCATTTCACTTATTTTACGGTATCAGTAGATATTATAAAAGTAGATAATTACAACCCCAAGCAGTACCAGACTGGTATAATATCTACTTAGGTATAATAAGAGTATGGCAATGCTGGGGGTTGTAGTTCTCTTCTATTATAATATCCACTGATGCTATATAATATGAGGAGAGAACCACAACCCCCAGCATTACCTGTTATACATCAGTGGATATTATAGCAGTCTGGTTTTGCTGGGGGATCTAGTTCTTTCCTCTTATGCCATCTCCCTGTAATGTCAACTTGTGTTCCATAATTACCAGCCCGGACATGCTGGGAGTTGTAATTCTCTCCTCTTTTACCTCTCCATAATTTGCCCACTCACTTTCACCTCTTTTACACTGCCAGCAGTAGTTCCAGCAGCAAACAGACAGCCACATTCTCTGGGTATGGGATTGCTGGGGGTTACTCTACCGCCTGCGGCCCCATTGTACCCAGAGAGCTCTGGCGGGCTGTTCTCTGCAGGAAATCTCTGTGTACTATTGGGCTAAATATAATAATTTCTAAACTTAGTTGTTTTTTTTTATCTGTCCTCTGCAAAATGTTTCTACATTCTGTGTTATATGAAACAGTGGAATATGTAGAGGTGTCAACAAAGTGGGGGATTTATCAAACTTGTGTAGAGTAGAATTGGCTTAGTGGCCCATAGCAACCAATCAGATTCAAGCAATCATATTTCATAGCTCCCTTGGAAAATCAAAAGGTGGAATCTGATTGTTTTATTTTGGCAACTAAGCCAGTTCTATTTTACACCAGTTTGACAAATCTCCCCCAAAACCCACACCCTGGTCAGGTGCCAAGGTGGGGATGTTTTTCACACCTGTCCATATTCCACTGTAATTTCATGCAACTCATAATGTAGAAACATAAACAATAAAAAAAATATCATGTATTACCACGCCCTAAAAATTACTATTAAAATAAATAAATATATCCTATGCGATGAACTATATAACTTAAAATAAATAAATAAAATTGAAATACACGTGATTCCCCCTCAAAAAAACAGGAAAGGTCTGTTCTATGATGGGCCGGATGTTCCATAAAAATGCGGAATGCACTGGGCTTTTTTGGTATATTTTTTTTTCGTGCGGTATTGAGTATCGCAATACTTTTTTTATGATATCAAAAGCGAATCAAAATATGGTTGACGTGCCAACCCTAGTCCCAACACAGATAAACGTTTTACCAGTCAATTTATTCAATGCATATAGTCTCCTAACATAGTCCTTCTTTTTATTAGGTTAAATCAAACACCTTTAACATGCCCCGTCTGCTACACGACACAGAGAAAGCTCTCTACACACTTGAGGAGGAAATGCCTGAAGCTTAATAGCACCGAAGAGATAAAATCTAAGTTGGCCTTGGCCAAGGAAGCACTCATGAGCATTGCGTCTAAAGGGACTGCCATTGACTACCAAGAGATTATGTCTCTTGGCTCCTTGAAAAATGTGGTACCCTTCCTGGAGGACAGAGGCTTTTTAATAACTGTGGGCAGGTATGTGCTATCTATGTTCACTAGTGTCTCGTGTATATCCAGTTTTCTCATTCATGCTCACATGGCTTTTTCATCCATTTGGACAATCCAGGATGAGAGACCATCCAACTCTTTATCGATTTCAACAATTTCACACAAGCCATTGGTATTTGAAGTTGAAGAGGATGTTTTGGACAGTCCAGCAATAGAGGAGAACGAACAAGAAATGGTCTCTGTTCCAGTGGAAGAACCTGCTGAAGAGATAACAGCACATGAAGGCCAGGATGGAGGAGAAGAAACAAGAGAACATGAAGAAGATACCATAGAATATAGTGACCCAGACTTCCAGTTACGATTGGAGACAGAAGAGGAGGATAGAGAACACCATATAAGTACGATCAGCCTTGATAAAAAGACACAGAGGTTAGTGTATACACATAGGGGGTCATTTATAGAGAAAATAAAAATTAAAAATAATATATATATATATATATATATGACAATTTTTGTTGCATATATCACAGTTTTTGTCTCAGCAGTTGTTTGCGTCAAAATCTGTGACTCTTTTCCATCTTACGACACTTTTCTTGAGTGGCGAGCAAATGGGGCTCTGTCTGGGTGGGTAAGAGAGCAGCCCGTCTAGCCTTTCACACTCTGACTGGATGTGCTTTACTTTACAAATGAAGGCTGAAGGCTGCAGGACTATACGGTCGCCATTCATTGGATCATCCCATGCTGAAGGGTTTTGCCACCTATTTAAAAGATTCTTTGGGAGTGACAAACTATGCTCAGGAGGTGGAAAACGTGTCGAGATTCCTTTATTCCATGAACCCACTGTCATGGAACCATGAACCAGACGTACAACAAGAGATAAGTGGAAAATAAGAAGGTTTTATTGAAGAGCAAGCCGTAAGCAAAGTCCGAACGGATGGCTAAACCGAAGCAGGGTCTTGCGGAGACAGAGGTCAGGAACCAGAAGGGTAGTCAGACGAAGCCAGGAACAGGAACCAGAGGGGTAGTCAGACGAAGCCGGAATCAGGAACCAACGGGGTAGTCAGACGAAGCCGGAATCAGGAACCAACGGGGTAGTCAGATGAGGCCAGGATCAGGAACCAGAAGCAGCAGCAGTCTTGGAAGCATGTGAACACAGGAGGACCAAGCAAGGAACTGAAGCCACAGACCTCCTATATATATGAGCTGGGCATCCAGCTCCTCCCAGTGGGAAGGAGGAGCCGCAGGGTGGGAGGCTACAAGAAAACCCAGAAACCAAGATGGCCGCCAGCACATGTCAAACGAAGGGAACAGCAAGGAGGTAAGACCATGACAGTACCTCCCCCTCAAGGGCCCCTCCTCCGCGGAGTAAGGAACGGTTTCTGAGGGAAGCGTGCGTGGAAGGCTCGGAGCAAAGCAGGAGCATGGACATCTGCGGAGGGAACCCAGGAACGCTCCTCTGGACCATAACCACGCCAATGGACCAAAAACTGCACCCGGCCGCGGACCAGGCGTGAGTCCAGGATATTGCTCACCTCATACTCCTCACGATTGCCCACTTGGACCGGACAAGGCCGAGGAATCGAGGAAGTGAAACGATTACACACCAGTGGCTTCAACAGGGAGACATGAAACACGTTGGAGATCCGCATGCCAGGAGGAAGCGCAAGGGCATAGGCTACCAGGTTTACCCTGCGAAGCACTTGGAAGGGACCAACAAAGCGAGGCGCCAGCTTGGGAGTGGGCACTCGAAGGTTGAGGTTGCGGGTGGACAACCATACGCGGTCTCCGACCTGGTAGGAAGGAGCGGGCGCTCGTCTGCGATCAGCCTGGAGTTTCTGGCGCTGCGCAGAGACCTCAAGGGACCTCTGGATCTGTACCCAAGAAGCACGTAGGACGGAAAGGTGATCCTCCACAGCCGGAATATCCTGGGGAGAGAATACCTCCGGTAACACGGCAGGTTGGAACCCATAATTGGCCATGAAGGGAGACGTCCCAGAGGAAGAGTTCACCGCCGTGTTCCTGGCAAACTCAGCCCAAGGCAGGAGGTCAACCCAATTGTCTTGGTGATCGGAGACATAGCAACGAAGGAATTGCTCCAAGGCCTGATTGGATCGTTCTGCGGCCCCATTGGACTGAGGGTGGTAGGCCGAGGAGAAAGAGAGATGAATCCCCAACTGGGAGCAAAAGGCGCGCCAGAACCTGGACACAAACTGACTCCCCCGATCCGACACAATCTCCTTGGGCAAACCGTGCAACCGGAAGACCTCCCTGGCAAAAATCGAGGCCAACTCTTGTGCAGAGGGTAACTTCTTGAGAGGAACACAGTGGCACATTTTGGAAAACCGATCCACAATCATGAGAATGACCGTATGGCCTCGGGATGCAGGGAGGTCCACAATGAAATCCATCCCCAGGTGTGACCATGGACGCTCCCCAGTGGCTATGGGTTGCAAAAGGCCCAACGGAAGGTGCAGAGGGGACTTACTCTGGGCACAAACGGAGCATGCCGCTACATATGCGGCGATGTCGGAACGTAGAGAAGGCCACCAGAACAGACGTGAAACCGCCCAGGACAGCTGATTCTTTCCAGGGTGCCCCGCGGCCTTGGAGTTATGGTAGGTTCGCAACAACCGAGTGCGCAACTCCTCAGGCACAAAACATCTGCCGTTGGGTCTCCCAGAGGGAGCACCAGATTGAGCCGCCAAAATCTGCTCACCCAGAGGAGAAGTCAGGCTGGTGCGAATAGCGGCCAGGATCTGATTCGGAGGTATGACCGTAGTCGGAATCGACTCCTCCCCGGACAGCTCGGAGTACTGCCGTGATAAGGCATCCGCTCTGATGTTCTTGGAACCGGGTAGGTAGGAGACCACGTAATTAAAACGTGACAAGAACAGAGCCCATCTGGCCTGACGTGGTGTCAATCTCTTGGCCTCAGAGAGGTAGGTCAGATTCTTGTGGTCCGTCAGGATGAGAACCGGAACCACCGAGCCCTCGAGCAAGTGCCTCCATTCTTTAAGGGCCTGCACGATGGCCAATAACTCCCTGTCACCAATCTGATAGTTGCACTCCGCGGAAGACAGTTTCCGGGAGTAAAACCCACAAGGAAGCAGAGGACCCTCTGGTGTTCTACGCTGAGACAGGAGGGCGCCTACTCCCGTCTCAGACGCGTCCACCTCGAGGACAAAAGGCAACCCAGGGTTGGGATGCGACAGAATCGGAGCCGACACAAAGGCGGACTTTAGAGCCTCAAAAGCTCGGATGGCCTCGAGCGGCCAGACCTGAGGATTACTGCCCTTCCTGGTCAGATCCGTGAGAGGCTTGGCTAGCATGGAAAAGTCCCTGATGAACTTCCGATAATAATTGGCGAAGCCCAAAAAGCGCTGCAGGGCACGAAGCCCACTGGGCTGGGGCCACTGTAAGACAGCCGAAACCTTCTCAGGATCCATGGAGAACCCCTCAGCGGAAATGATGTAACCTAAGAAGGTTACCTGGGATCGGTGAAATTCGCATTTCTCAAGCTTACCGAACAGCTTGTTCTCTCGTAAGCGTTGCAACACTCGTCTGACATCCAGAATGTGGGCCTCCATGGATGCAGAATATACCAAGATGTCATCCAAATAGACCACCACACACTGCTGCAACAGGTCACGGAAAACATCGTTGATGAATTCCTGGAAGACTGCGGGCGCATTGCACAACCCAAAGGGCATAACCAAGGATTCATAATGACCGGTCCTGGTGTTAAACGCGGTCTTCCACTCATCGCCCGCCTTGATCCTTACCAGGTTATATGCCGCCCTCAGGTCGAGTTTGGTAAAGACCGTGGCCCCTTTGAGGCGATCGAACAGCTCGGAAATCAAGGGTATCGGGTAAGCGTTCTTGATCGTGATGCGATTGAGACCCCTGTAATCGATGCAAGGCCTCAACTCGCCGCCCTTCTTTTTCACAAAGAAAAATCCAGCCCCTGCCGGGGACGAGGATTTGCGAATGTGTCCGCGTGAAAGCGCCTCCCTCACGTACTCCTCCATGGCCTCATTCTCCGCTACCGACAGTGGATAGACTTTGCCACGAGGAGGAACGGCACCGGATTGTAACTCTATGGCACAATCGTATGGGCGGTGCGGAGGTAGGGCAACCGCGCGCACCTTATCGAATACATCCCGGTACTCTTCGTATTCAGGAGGCAACAGAGAGTCCGAGGAAGTACACAGCAACTTGACAGGCCCATGGATGCAACTAGCCCCACACTGCGGTGACCACGAGAGGATCTCGACCGATCTCCAATCGAAAGTCGGATTATGCTTCTGGAGCCAGGGGTACCCCAAGACCACCGAGTAGTGTGGAGACGAAATAACCTGGAGACAGACCGACTCTCTGTGAACGGCACCAATGGCTATCCCCACTGGAAGGGTCTCATGAGTCACGTGTGGCGGCAGAAGGGGTCTGCCGTCTATCGCCTCAAGAGCCAGTGGGGAACCTCGAGGCTGCAGAGGAATGGAATTGGCGGCAACGAACACTCTATCAATGAACAAACCACCAGCACCAGAGTCCACCAACGCCTGGGTCGTCACCGAGCCCCCGACCCAGGAGAGGACAACCGTGATCAGTGGTTTGTCAACACGGGAAACCGGGGACGAGGAGACTCCACCCAAGATCTGCCCCCGACAGGACCTCAGGTGCGAGCGTTCTCCCGGACGGTTCGGACATGCCAACCGAAAATGCCCACCGAGACCACAGTACATGCATCGGCCCTCGCGTCTCCGGAGTACCCTCTCCCCCTCAGACAGGCGAGCAAACCCCCGCTGCATGGGTTCACCCCCAGACAAGTCATCCCCAGGAGGCGTGGGAGGAGAGGGAGGCACGGGTGGGACAGCAAACGTAGGCGCCAATCTGTTAGGAGACCTCCGCAGGCTCTCCGTAAAGGAAGGTCTCTCCCTGAGTCTGGTGTCAATCAAAATCAGGAAAGAAATAAGAGACTCGAGCTCCACTGGTAGGTCCTTAGCTGCAACCTCATCCTTCAAGGCATCCGAGAGACCATGAGAGAAAGCAGCGACCAGAGCCTCATTATTCCAGCCCACCTCTGCTGCCAGGGTACGAAACTCAATGGCGTATTCAGCTACGGATCGTGAACCCTGTCTGATGGACATAAGGAGCTTCGCAGCAGAGGCAGCACGAGCCGGCACATCGAATACCTTCCGAAGAGAAGCAACAAAACCGGAAAACTCGGCAACCACCGGATTGTTGTTCTCCCATAAAGGGCTGGCCCAGGCCAAGGCCTTGTCCGAGAGCAGCGAGATCAAGAAGCCCACCCTTGATCTCTCAGTAGGAAAGGCATGTGGCAGCAACTCGAAGTAAATGCCCACCTGGTTAAGGAAACCTCGGCACTGAGTTGGCTCTCCCCCAAAGCGCTGTGGAAGGGGGGCAGAACCGGTCATACCCTGAAACACCACAGGCGCAGCAACAGGTGTCAGGGTAGACTCTGGCGCAACAACCGGAGCGGCAGTAGGAGCGGGCCCAGGAGCGACAACCGACCCATCGGCAACGGAAGCTAAATGAGCCGTGCGTTCAAGCAGGGTTTGCAACGCCACAGCGAACCGACCCAACAGGTGATCCTGCTGATCAAGTCTGGCAACCAGCGTAGGTAGCGAGGTTGGCCCTGTACCGTCAGAATTCATGGCTTGGTCCTAATGTCATGGAACCATGAACCAGACGTACAACAAGAGATAAGTGGAAAATAAGAAGGTTTTATTGAAGAGCAAGCCGTAAGCAAAGTCCGAACGGATGGCTAAACCGAAGCAGGGTCTTGCGGAGACAGAGGTCAGGAACCAGAAGGGTAGTCAGACGAAGCCAGGAACAGGAACCAGAGGGGTAGTCAGACGAAGCCGGAATCAGGAACCAACGGGGTAGTCAGACGAAGCCGGAATCAGGAACCAACGGGGTAGTCAGACGAGGCCAGGATCAGGAACCAGAAGCAGCAGCAGTCTTGGAAGCATGTGAACACAGGAGGACCAAGCAAGGAACTGAAGCCACAGAACTCCTATATATATGAGCTGGGCATCCAGCTCCTCCCAGTGGGAAGGAGGAGCCGCAGGGTGGGAGGCTACAAGAAAACCCAGAAACCAAGATGGCCGCCAGCACATGTCAAACGAAGGGAACAGCAAGGAGGTAAGACCATGACACCCACACAAGGTCAGCCTGGAATTTGTGAGGGACATAGAAAAAGTCAACGTTTTCTTCAACAAGCTACGTGACCAGAAGCTTGCCAACCAGACTATTTTCAACTACCTGAAGAACATACGTAGATTCATGAGATACAATATGAGAGCAACCAATCTCTCTGACAAAATGCCGAAGCTGTATAAGTCCTGTGAATTCTTCATGACCGTCGCCGAAGATATACAGAAGAGATTATCCAAAGGAATTTCGAAAGAAGTTGTCAAAAAAAGGTGAGCTAGTATTCCTTAAAAAAAAAATATATACCTTTTTCTGGTTTTCAGTTCAAATGTACTTAACAAGTATTGATACCTTCCTAACATTAAGGTTGTGAATTTTTAGACACATCTTGAAACCGTACTATATATATATATATATATATATATATATATATACAGTCATGTGAAAAAATTAGGACACCCTTTGAAAGCATGTGGTTTTTTGTAACATTTTTAATAAAAGGTTATTTCATCTCCGTTTCAACAATACAGAGAGATTAAAGTAATCCAACTAAACAAAGAAAACTGAAGAAAAGTCTTTTCAAGATCTTCTGTAAATGTCATTCTACAAAAATGCCTATTCTAACTGAGGAAAAAGATAGGACACCCTCACATGTATTCCCTCTTAAATTGGCTCAGATCTCACACAGGTATATCACACCAGGTGCACATAATTAGTAGATCGTTACTCTGCATGTTGAATGAGGCTTGCCCTATTTAAACCTCAGACATTTAGTTTGGTGTGCTCCTGACTGTTGAAGTGAGAGTGAGCACCATGGTGAGAGCAAAAGAGCTGTCAGAGGACTTCAGAAAAAAGATTGTAGCAGCCTATGAGTCTGGGAAGGGATTTAAAAAGATCTCAAAAGATTTTGAAATCAGCCATTCCACTGTCCGGAAGATAGTCTACAAGTGGAGGGCTTTCAAAACAACTGCCAACATGCCCAGGACTGGTCGCCCCAGCAAGTTCACCCCAAGAGCAGACCGCAAGATGCTAAAAGAGGTCTCCAAAAACCCTAAAGTGTCATCTCGAGAACTACAGCAGGCTCTGGCTACTGTTGATGTAGAAGTACATGCCTCTACAATCAGAAAGAGACTGTACAAGTTTAACTTGCATGGGAGGTGTGCAAGGAGGAAACCTTTGCTTTCCAAGAGAAACATCGAGGCCAGACTGACATTTGCCAGAGATAAAGTTGACAAAGACCAGGACTTCTGGAATAATGTTCTTTGGACAGATGAGTCCAAAATTGAATTATTTGGACACAACAGCAGAGGACATGTTTGGCGTAAACCAAACACAGCATTCCAAGAAAAGAACCTCATACCAACTGTGAAGCATGGAGGTGGAAGTGTCATGGTTTGGGGCTGCTTTGCTGCAGCAGGACCTGGTCAGCTCACCATCATAGAATCCACGATGAATTCTACTGTGTATCAGAAGGTGCTTGAAGAACATGTGAGACCATCAGTTAGAAAATTAAAGCTGAAGCGGAACTGGACCATGCAACATGACAATGACCCAAAACATACTAGTAAATCAACCAAAGATTGGCTGAAAAAGAAGAAATGGAGAGTCCTGGAATGGCCAAGTCAAAGTCCAGATTTGAATCCCATTGAGATGCTGTGGGGTGACTTGAAAAGGGCTGTACGTGCAAGAAACCCCTCAAACATCTCACAGCTGAAAAAGTTCTGCATTGAGGAGTGGGGTAAAATTTCCTCAGACCGATGTCGAAGACTGGTAGATGGCTACAAGAACCGTCTCACTGCAGTTATTTCAGCCAAAGGAGGTAACACTCGCTATTAGGGGCAAGGGTGTCCTATCTTTTTCCTCAGTTAGAATAGGCATTTTTGTAGAATGACATTTACAGAAGATCTTGAAAATACTTTTCTTCAGTTTTCTTTGTTTAGTTGGATTACTTTAATCTCTCTGTATTGTTGAAACGGAGATGAAATAACCTTTTATTAAAAATGTTACAAAAAACCACATGCTTTCAAAGGGTGTCCTAATTTTTTCACATGACTGTATATATATATATATATATATACACACACACACACACAAACAATCTTTGTTTTATTCTAGGTACCTTATACTGAAGAATAATAGGAAGACGCCTACTGAATGTAGGAAGCTCCTGGATGTAGCTAAACCTTGCTTCTTAGACGCAATCAAGGCTGCCCAAGAACGATTCATAAAAACACCTTCAAAACTTGAAATCATTTATTATCTTGAGGCCCTGCTTGTCCTCAAACATCTACAGAGGCCAGGTGTAGTGGCAAATATGTCTGTAAGTAACGTTCTCCTTAGATAGATCTTTTTGTATCACTTACCAAACTTAAGAAAACTGCTAAATTTCTCCCTCTTAACCCATAGGTTTCTGAGTGGAAAGATAGGGTCCACCACACCTATAAAGGCACAGCAAGGTCTATCATTGGTGTTCGAAATCACAAGACCGCTACACAACAAGTTGCTTCGTTTGTGCTAACTGGGGAGGAAGAAATGGTAAGATTTCCTTTTCTCTCCTTCTTAGGGTACTTTCACACTAGCGTCCGTCGTCGGAGCTGCCTGCCGGATCTGCCGATCAGTGTGACAACTGACAGCATTTGTAGACGGACCCGGGTGCGGATCCGTCTACAAATGCATTGCAAGAACGGATCTGTTTCTCCGCTTGTCATGCAGATGGACGGATCAGTCTTGCAGTCTTTTTCACAGTTTTCTCGGTCTGCGCATGCGCAGACCGGAAGGACAGACTCGTCCTTCAGTTCTTTTCAAATGCCGGATTCGGCACTAATGCAAGTCGATGCGGTATTATGTCCGGCCAAAACGCCTGACAGTGACTGAACTGAAGGCATACTGATGCAAACTGAACAGATTTCTATCCATTCAGAATGCATTGGGATATGCCTGAGCAGTTCTTTTCCGGCATAGAGCCCTTTTGACGGAACTCTATGCCGGAAAAGAATAACGCTAGTGTGAAAGTACCCTTACTTTTTTAAGTTAAAATGTGGCTTTTCTGTCTTCTCACTAATTTATTTTCCTTCCAGTGGTTTAAAGTATACTTTGCGAAAGTTAGGCCAACTCTGATTAATAGAGAGACACCAAAGGACATATTTTTCTTATCAACCCAAGGAAGGAAGATTCACAACGTGTCAAATGATATTAATCGTTACCACAGAAAGTAAGTCTCACAATTGTCACATAAAATTCTCAAAGGGATTATCCAACCCCTATAATGACACCTAACCCTCCCTCCCCCTCCCCCTATTGCCCTGGCCCCTCATATGGTTTATACTTATCCAGCTCCCCGGGACCCGCGTCGCTTCTGATCCCCGCATGGCCGCCAATTGATCCGCGCGATATAGATATCTAGCAACGGTTGTGCATGGATCAGAAGCAACGCCGGGGAGCAGGACAAGTAGAATTCATATGAGGAACCTAGTCGTTAGGGGGTCAATATAGAGGGTCGGATAACTCCTTCAAATTCAAACTTTAGTGCTGTAAATTTATTATTTTTGTCCATTTTACTTTACAGGTATCTTGTTCCCGAAATTTCCAGCCAAGTTGTCAGGAGGGTCTGTGAGAGCTGGACTATCCCAAATTATTCAGACACTGAAAAGTGTCTTTTCGCCAAATATTTGTCCCACAGTAATATAACAGCAGAGAGGAGCTACAGGGAAAAGACGCTGACAGACCTATGCCACGCCTGTGAACTGGTCACACAAGCTGGTACTGAGGGCAGTGATGAGTCCCGACCCAGCACTTCAAAGTATTTTTTTTTTCTGAGAGGAAATAACACATACTTTGTAATATTGCACAATTGGCCAATTTTAATATTGCACACTTCTCTCTCCAAAAGAACTGGGCAAACATTGTCACAAGTAGGGCAAGAAGAAATCCAGGGTGCCAAAAACTCTCAGGAGCAAGACAACAGTGGTGGTAAAAGCAGTAGTGGTGACCAATCGGATAGCTCCCACAATACTACCAGTGACTCCCTAAGTTACGCAGATGACAATATCTGGACTACAAGGTGAAAATACCCTACACATAATTTAATTGTCCTTTGCTAACGAATGCATGTATTACCAGGTTGTATATTAATAGTCACTAATTTATTCCAGAGCCAAAGTACCAGTGTCAAGAAATATTACAACCAGGGCAATGAGGCAGAGGCAGATGGGAGAAGGGATCTTCTCCAGGTAATGGCAGACCACATTTATTAACAAAATCACAGACTGAATATGTTTTCATATCGTGTTTTAACATTAATGTAATATATCTTGTCTTTTTTTTTTTTGACCCTAGAAAGTCCTGAAGAACCACTAGCTGTACATTATTTCTTTCTTAAATTAGTACCACTGAACCTATATGACGTCCCCCATCTTCTTCAAGCCAGACACCAAGCAGAGTACATATCTGCGCAGCTAATGTATGAAGTTAAACAGCGATGATGAAATAAAGTCTGAACAGTTTAAAGCCAAAACTCAACTGGCCAATGTAGCTAAAGAAGCTCTCACCTTAGAATACAACCAGTTTTTCAGAGCTGTTTTGCAAAGGCCGGTGAATTGACAATGTCATTAGACTTCTGACAAGCCTTGGGTTCCAGATATATAATAAGCCTTCTGTGCCAAGGTATGCACTTTGAATTCTATAATAATGTAGCTGTTTGTTACTCTTTTGGTGAAGTCCAAATCTCAGTCATTTTGTGTACACCTCAATTCAGGATTAATCAAGAGAATAGTCAAGTGAATAGAGCTCTTTCCAATCCTTGCCCTGATCCGGAAGATAGGCCGTCAATATAGCAAAGCAGGGTTCCAGGGTTCGTAGACGTTCTATGCATATTATGTCCGTTTCGTGATTGTATCGGTTCAGTTAAAGCGTGATTTTATATATTTTATAGAAACGTTAAAGAGTAACTAAACCTTTGAATTAAATAAGATGTCCCTAATGCCCTAATTTTATTTATTCCGATCTACTATCTTTACTAATTTTGTATTTGTCTTAGAGCTTTCCCTACCTAAAGCGCACCATCGGTTCTCTGGCCAGCGTTGACTGCTCTGCGGGGTACGGAGTGAGAAGTTCTTGAATGGGGCCCCAGCTGCGCTGCGAGTATGGGCAGGAGCGCATATTCCTGATCCTGCCTACGCTCCCTGGAGGTTTACCGACTCCTGGCATAGCACTTCGGTAACCTGCACCATGCCAGGATTAGCTGAGCAGAGTGGGCTCCTGCCTGCTCCGCTAAGCTAAGAGAACTGCATGTCAGCACTTAGCCTAGAGGAGCAGCCTGAAGTAGGAGCCCACTTCACTCAGCTAGATGGTAATGGGTACAGAACTCTCATGTGCCATGCCAGGAGTTAGTAATCCTCCCGGGAGCACGGGCAGGAGCAGAAATACGTGCTCCCGCACGTACTCACAGCGATCCTGTGGCCACACTCGTGAATCTCACACTCTGTACTCCGCTGAGCAGAAAGCTGAGTTTCAAGCCGCAGGGAATGGTGCGCTTTAGGGAAGTAAAAGTATCATACAAATATAAAATTAGTCAATAAAGTATATTGTACCTTTTTTTTTATTTATTTTTATGGCACTAGGGACATCATATTAAAATGTCAGAGGCACAGACCCTCTACCCATGTCGACATAATGTGTCTGTGAGCGTGACGGGACTCGCCACGCCCACCTCCACACAGTCCACCATATAACTCCAATAACCACCCCTAAAGGAAAGCTCAAAGTAAACAATATGGTCAAAGGCTAATCTGTAATAAAAATGCATATTTGACATAACTTGGAGGGTAGCAAAAATGCTATCAATAATATAGATGAACATAGGCATGTGGACACAGTGTTCATAAACCGGGCACGTCCCGCTTCTCGATTCTTCAGCATACATCCCATCTGTGAAGATAAAAAAAGGATATAAGAAAAAAAGAACAATAAATATGGCTTGTTTGTGTTCATGTTTCATTATGCAAACCCAAGCGCACAACCGTATCACATATACACACACATTGCAGGGCAAACCACATCTCTAAGAATATACCCCCGGGTTTTAATCCATATTGAGCCCATTTGGTTTCAGACAATCCAAAGTGTATATCCAACATCAGTTCCCCATTGCCCCCGCGTCTAGGCATGGGAACATGGTCAATGACCCAACATTTAAGGTCCTTCTCAGAATGCTTAAGATCAGTGAAATGTTTAGGGATTGGGAGATCTTGTCTTTTTTTGCGTATAGTATATCAGTGGTTATTCAATCGCGTCTTCAAATCAGTAAAAGTTTCCCCTACATACAACAGCCTACACGGGCAGGTCAAGACATAGACTACAAAATTGGAGTTGCATGTGAGGTGGAAACGAATCGGATAAGAGACTCCTGTTACTGGATGGACAAATGCTCTACCTTTACATATCAACCTGCAATTGACGCAACTTAGGCAGGGAAAACTTCCCATGCCAAGTGTAGTCAAAGCAGATCCATACTATGGATAGAAGTAGTATTTTGGAGAGGAGGGAGATCAACAGGTCTCGGACCAGGATCCCCTTTATTTCCAAATACACTGAACAGAGTGAGGACATCAATTGCATTATTAAACGGCATTGGGGGATTCTGGGAGGATGTTCCTGAATTTAGATCTCCTCCACTGTTTTCATATTGCAGCTCCAGAAACTTACGTGATCAGCTAGTAAAAGCGGACATTAGTCCTAAATCCGGACTGACACAAACTGCTTTGACTACACTTGGCGGCAGCTAGCGTGTGAGACCCAGGGGATCGTACTGGGTATGTCATCACTTTCTCTTTGTACCTCAGCATTGCATCACTCCTCCCATTTTTATATTTAATGACGTACACATGTATTCAATTATTGGCACTTGGCACTTTATTGTATATTATATATGTTTATTGCCATATATACATTTATTATGAATTTGTCCACACATAGACTGTATGCACTTTGTATGAATTGATGTATTTTTCTTAGATATTTTTAGCACTCTATTTTTGTACAATTTATTAATTGATATTTATTGTGATAAGCTAGGGGTTGGACTATATATACCCCATGATGCACTTGTGTTCATTGCTTGAGAAAGGCTCTTTGTATGAGCTGAAACGTTGCCTTCCACATGGGTGAATAAACACCATTTTATCTTTTACTTGGAGTGCTGTCCGATTTTCTTCACTATCTTCACGGGGTAATCCGCTATATACCTGGACTTAGCACCCACTTACTCTCATTGTCCAGTGCAGCCATCATGTTCCTTTTTGTATATCCAGCTTGGGTGGCTGAGCACGGACCCTTACTGAATTTTTTGTGAATTTTTCATTTTTTCGTTTTATCATGACAGACATTGATTCCCCATGTGGTTCCATGTACTCCCAGGAGGACACTGACTGTATACTACACGACATTGGGGTAGATGCTGCGTTTCTGAATACCCCTCAACCCATGAGCTCAAGAAGAAATTTGAATTTCTATCCAAAAAGACTGCTTCACTACGTCTGCATATGACCACACTTGGTGAATATTTTAAAGCACAAAGGATAACCCTTGGTATGAGATCCAATTTGAGACCAAATTTGTTTTCCAATAATACATGTGAAGCATTATCCAATAGATACTCTTTGGACTTTATTCTTTTAAACATTCAGTACCTACAACAGGAACTAACCACTATAGCCAGTGATATGGCAGAAATTGACCAAACATTACCGACATCCATGTCTCCTGAGGAATATTCTCAATTTAATGATAATCTATTGATCCATGTGACACGATCCAAGATGGAGTTAGAGGAAGGGAAAAGATCTAAGTGGAATCGAGACTCCGATGACTACAAAAAGGGCACTGTCTATACCTGGCAGTCTGATAACAGCAACTATAATCCCAAGGATCTGAGGAAAAAGAAAAGGAATCTACAGTCAACTCCTGCACAATCCCAACTTTTTTTAGGGAACAGTATGAATCCATAACACAAAGACGAAGGCGTACTAGAAGAGGGGGTCGTAGACACCGCAGAACCTGTGAAACCCAGAAACAACAAAACCAGAGCCCATGCCAGCAAAGCCCAGATGAGCAAGAGGTCTGAGTAACCTGTCATCCAGGATACTCACCCCAGCTCAAGTGAGTGTTCTAAACAGGGGACTATCCTCTTGTCCAACATCCTCTCTAAGGCTACTTTCACACTAGCGTTCGGCTGTCCGCTCGTGAGCTCCGTTTGAAGGGGCTCACGAGCGGACCCGAACGCTTCCGTCCAGCCCTGATGCAGTCTGAATGGATGCGGATCCGCTCAGACTGCATCAGTCTGGCGGCGTTCAGCCTCCGCTCCGCTCGCCTCCGCACGGACAGGCGGACAGCTGAACGCTGCTTGCAGCGTTCGGGTGTCCGCCTGGCCGTGCGGAGGCGTGCGGATCCGTCCAGACTTACAATGTAAGTCAATGGGGACGGATCCGTTTGAAGATGCCACAATATGGCTCAATCTTCAAGCGGATCCGTCCCCCATTGACTTTACATTGAAAGTCTGGACGGATCCGTCCGAGGCTATTTTCACACTTAGCTTTTATATGCCAAAATAATGCAGACGGATCCGTTCTGAACGGAGCCTCCGTCTGCATTATTATGATTGGATCCGTTCAGAACGGATCCGATCGAACGCTAGTGTGAAAGTAGCCTAAATTGGTTTGAGCTAGATGCTGATTTGTGTGCATTTTTTCGCAGGATCAAGCTCAAGGTTTGGTTCAACAACATGACACAGATCGCTGCGCCCCAGGCTAGCGAGTTCTCCCTGGGATGCCTCGATCTGTCCTTGAAAAGCCATTCATGTCAATGAATCCTCTGTGGATGCATTTATCACAGCTGTAAAATCTGATGTAGCAATGTATAAATCGAGATGTAACAACAATGCACTCAAATGTCCTAACCTGTCTAGGTTGGAGGCTGAGGCACTGGACCAACTAAGAAGTGATCCCCTGTTGACAGTGAAACCCACTGACAAGGGGGTGCTGTGGTCGTCATGGACACCAGTAAATATGTAGCTGAGGTCAAACGTCAGCTTGATGATATAGAGGTGTACTCTGTCCTTCAGGCTGATCTGAAGTTTGACATTGCAAGGCTGATCAAGAAGTGTCTGGTAGATGCAAAAATGGCGGGCACTATTGATGATGATTTGTGCAAATTTCTTATCCGGTCACGCCTGTTTTATATATACTTCCCAAAGTGCACAAATCACTTAGTGACCCGTTCGGATTCTATCTTTAGCAGCATTGCAGTGTTTCTTGATAAGGTTTTGCATGACTTTGCAGTGGGGGCTGAGTCGTATATACGGAATACGACTGATTTCCTATGCAAGTTGAATATGATTGATCTCACTAGTGTCCATGACGTCCATTTGGCATCATTTGATGTAACTTCTTTGTATACATCTATTGACTATGACTTGGGCATAAGTGCCATTGTACGTATGCTTGATGAATCATCCTACACTGTACCTGCTAAGACATTTATTACTGATTTATTACAAATCATACTGAGATATAACTATTTTCTGTTGCAGGATGTATTTATTCAGCAAAAACAAGGCGTGGCTATGGGGTCGAACGTAGCACCGACCTATGCAAACATCTTCATGAGGTGCTTTGAGGAAGATGTCGTCTATCTGTCCCACCACGCAGCCACATGCTGCAGTGGTGGAGATATATCGACGACATCTTCCTCATATGGACTGGCAGTGTTGCACAGAGGCAGCTCTAGACTTTGTGAGGCCTTAGGCGAAACTCGAACATGAGGCCCCAACGAAGATTGTTGGGATGCTCGTGATCTCCCGTACAGCTCCCCGACTCAGTCCTCAAGAAATAAGCTGTGTCAACCACCGCACGGAGCGGTGGTGTGGTCAACACTCCCCCTCCATGTATCTCTATGGAAGACTCAGAGATACATAAGTGCTGTATCTGTGGCTCTCCCATCGTGGGGGATCCCAACGGCCA
Source organism: Bufo gargarizans (assembly GCF_014858855.1). NCBI lineage: Eukaryota > Metazoa > Chordata > Amphibia > Anura > Bufonidae > Bufo > Bufo gargarizans. The sequence goes on from NC_058083.1 coordinate 424,943,155, forward strand.
GACCCCCCTAATCAGACACTTATCTCCTATCCTTTAGATAGGGGATTTATTTTCCTATCCCGGAGTACCCCTTTAATATGCAGTGACATCACAGTAAAGGGTTAATATGCACAGTGACAACACAGTACAGGGCTTATATTCACAGTGCATATTAACACTTTGCATTGACCCTGGCCCAGTTCTCTAAATTGATCCTCCCCGCGCACACCACATTTTGCTATATTTGCCATACAGCAGGACATACCTGTCACATCCAGAGCCTCCAGGTGACGTCTCCTCGGATGTAGATGTTCTCTATCATCATCTTCTCCATTTGGTCCGTACAACTTCAATCAGCCCCCTCGTCTCTGCAGAGTGTGACACACAGACATCTTAGCTTCCTCACAATTCTATCATCATCCTCCAACCTGGAGTCTCCACAGTGTTATCCTGCTGCTCACTGTGCCCCCAAATACTATCCTGAAGAAATATTAGTGCCCCCCATAGTAATAGTACTCCTCATAGTCCCACCAATAGTAATTCCCTTTTTGAATGCTCTCATTAGTAATATTGCCCCCCATTAAGTAAATTGCCCCCCACACTGCCCCATTAAGTAATTTTCCCCCCACACTGCCCCCATTAAGCAATTTTCCCACAACACTTCCCCCATTAAGTAATTTGCCCCCACAGTGCCCCAAATAAGCAATTTGTCCCCCTATACTGCCCCATTAAGTAATTCGTCCCCCACACTGCCCCATTAAGTAATTTGCCCCAACACTGCCCCCATTAGGTAATTTGTCCTCCACACTGCCCCCATTAAATAATTTGTCCCCCCACACTGCCCCATTAAGTAATTTGTCCCCCCACACTGCCCCATTAAGTCATTTGTCCCCCACACTGCCCCCATTAAGTAATTTGTCCCCCCCACACTGCCCCCATTAAGTAATTTGTCTGCCACACTGCCCCATTAAGAAATTTGCCCCCCACACTGCCCCATTAAGTAATTTTTCCTCCCACTCTGTCCCATTAAGTAATTTGTCCCCCCACACTGCCCCATTAAGTAATTTGTCCCCCCACACTTCCCCATTAAGTAATTTGTCCCCCCACACTGCCCCATTAAGTAATTTGTCCCCCCACACTGCCCCATTAAGTAATTTGTCACCCCACACTGCCCCCATTAAGTAATTTGTCCCCCCACACTGTCCCAATTAAGTAATTTGTCCCCCCACACTGCCCCCATTAAGTAATTTGTCCCCCCACACTGCCTCACAAATTTGCCCACACACTGCTTCATATTATGAAATTTCCCCCCCCCCCCACCTTGTACTTATCCGCTTATCTGCTAGGCTGCTGCGCGGGCATGAGTTCAACTTCAGTCACTTGACAGCGCAACACCATCCTGTGGCGCGTAATACCGCGAGACCCGTGACCTCCCGTGTGTCTCGCTGGATTACGCACCGCACGACTGGGTTGCGCTCTCAAGTGACTGAATTCATGACCGCCCAGCGCAGCAGCCTAGCAGATTAGTCACTTTTTTGGACAGACAAGTACAAGGGGCATGGGGAATAGCATTCGGGGCATGGAATGTTCTGACCTAAGGACCCAAGTACTTGTGGCGGTGTCAGGTGGGAGCCAGAGCGAAGCCCCCACCAGTGCGAGGCCTTAGGCGGTGGCCTAAGTGGCCTAATGGAAGAGCCGCCTCTGGTGTTGCACAATTGACAGAATTTCACACATTTTTGAACAGTGTGAATAAAGATCTACAATTCACTCTGGTTCATTCAGAGACTGAATTACAGTTTCTGGATACTACTGTCAAATATAGTGGGGGCAAACTACATACACAATTGTTTACAAAACCTATAGACAAAAACACCCTACTATGTTTTAACAGCGGTCACCCGAGCAACATGATAAAACATTTACCCTTTTCTCAATTTCTCAAAAGAATTGTTTCTGAACCAGAAATTGTGGATCATTCCCTAAGTGTAATGGCCAAAAAATTCCAGAAAAGGGGATATCCCTCTCAGTTACTGGATTCCCATATAGCAAAGATCCATACTATGGATAGAAGTAGTATTTTGGAGAGGAGGGAGATCAACAGGTCTCGGACCAGAATCCCCTTTATTTCCAAATTCACTGAACAGAGTGAAGACATCAATTGCATTATTAAACGGCATTGGGGGATTCTGGGAGGATGTTTGAGTGGGATTCCTGAATTTAGTTCTCGTCCACTGTTTTCATATTGCAGATCCAGAAACTTATGTGATCAGCTAGTAAAAGCGGACATTGGTCCTAAATCCGGACTGACACAAACTGCTTTGACTACACTTGGAAAGGGAAGTTTTCCCTGCCTAAGTTACGTCAATTGCAGGTTGATATGTAAAGGTAGAGCATTTGTCCGTCCAGTAACAGGAGTCTCTTATCCGATTCGTTTCCACCTCACATGCAATTCCAATTTTGTAGTCTATGTCTTGACCTGCCCGTGTAGACTGTTGTATGTGGGGGAAACGTCTACCGATTTGAAGACGCGATTGAATAACCACCGAAATACTATACGCAAAAAAAGACAAGATCTCCCAATCCCTAAACATTTCACTGATCTTAAGCATTCTGAGAAGGACCTTAAATGTTGGGTCATTGTCCATGTTCCCATGCCTAGACGCGGGGGCAATAGAGTACTGATGTTGAAAAAGAAAGAGTTATTTTGGATATACACTTTGGATTGTCTGAAACCAAATGGGCTCAATATGGATTACAACCCGGGAGTGTATTCTTAGAGATGTGGTTTGCCCTGCAATGTGTGTGTATATGTGATACGTTTGTGCCCTTGGGTTTGCATAGTGAAACATGAACACAAACAAGCCATATTTATTGTTCCTTTTTTCTTATATCCTTTTTTTATATCTTCACAGATGGGATGTATGCTGAAGAATCCAGAAGCAGGACGTGCCCGGTTTATGAACACTGTGTCCACATGCCTATGTTAATCTATATTATTGATAGCATTTTCGCTACCCCCCAACTTGTGTCAAATATGCATTTTTATTACAGATTAGCCTTTGACCATATTGTTTACTTTGAGCTTTCCTTTAGGGGTGGTTATTGGCGTTATATGGTGGACTGTGTGGAGGTGGGCGTGGCGAGTCCCGTCGCGCTTACAGACACATTTTGTCGACATGGGTAGAGGGTCTGTGCCTCTGACGAGATGCAGCCTCCCCATATATTCTCCAGTTATCCATGTCCCAGGATGCAGAGTACATTCCGCTATGGCGCTGCCCTGTTTATATTATATATGGGCATGCGCATACGGCATAAGAGGCTTTTTACCCATTAAAAAATGGCCGCCAATGTGGCAGAGTATTAGAGCGCATGCTCCCGAAATGGCACGTGGTGATGTCATGCCTTTGACACAACTTGGCGCCTGCGCAATGACAATTTCCGAATGCCGGATTCGGCGGCAGCTAGCGTGTGAGACCCTGGTGATCGTACGGGGTATGTCATCACTTTCTCTTTGTACCTCAGCATTGCATCACTCCTCCCATTTTTATATTTAATGACGTACACATGTATTCAATTATTGGCACTTGGCACTTTATTGTATATTATGTCTGTTTATTGCCATATATACATTGCATTCATTATGAATTTGTCCACACATGGACTGTATGCACTTTGTATGAATTGATTTATTTTTCTTAGATATTTTTTGCACTCTATTTTTGTACAATTTATTAATTGATATTTTTTGTGATAAGCTAGGGGTTGGAGTATATATACCCCATGATGCACTTGTGTTCATTGCTTGAGAAAGGCTCTTTGTATGAGCTGAAACGTCGCCTTCCACATGGGTGAATAAACACCATTTTGCTTTTTACTTGGAGTGCTTTCCAATTTTCTTCACTCTACATATATATACATATATATATATATATATGTATATACATATGAAAAATGCTTATACTGTACAGGAAGAGCAATGACAAGTTTACTGTGTGCTGTCCTGGCCACATTCAGTACTGTATGTCCCACACAGTAGTTGTTCCCCCTTAGTGCTCCCACAGAATAGAACGTTCCCTCAGTGCTTCTTTTACAGTGGTAATGCCCCCTTAGTGCCATCACACAGTAGAATGCTCCCTTTGGGGTCCACACACTGTAGTTCTGCTTCCTTAGTTTCCAAACACAGTAGAATGCCCCATTACCCATAGTAATGAAGCCACTGTAGTGTTAATAAAATACAAGTAATATTCACCTAGTGCCATTCGTCCAATGAACGGAGCACATCATGCTGTCCTCAGCAGCCACGATGAAGTGACATCATCATGCCTGATGCAGCGGAGAGCACAGCAGTCAGAGTGCAGCTGCTGTGTCTCTCAACCATTACAGCCCAGACTTTACCTGCTAGTACACACATAGTAATGATTACTGTTCGTGTGTGTACTGGCATGCAAGGCCTGAGCCCCATTACTGCGGACCCTTTAGCAGTCACTATGGCTGCTACAGCAGTAGATCTACTCCTGCACCAAAATCCTATTTATTACAAGCACAGGAAACTTGTTATACCTCTCTGCAGTTTTACAAATTGATAATATTGTTCATTATTTAGTTAATGCTGTATTAAATGGTGCCACAAGGAAATCTGTCAGCGCCGAACCCCCCCCCCCCCTTCCAAACTAGAGTAAAGCCTCATTTACACATCAGTGTTTTGGTCAGTGATTTCCGTCAGCGATTGTGAGACAAAACCAGGAAGCCTCCACAGACATAAGGTATAAGGGAAAGATCTGTTCTGTGTTTAGGGCTGTTTCACACAAGCGGATGCCGCGCGCGACATCCGCTCCGTGAAAGAGTGCCAAGACCCGATACAGACTGCAACAGAGAGGCACGGAGCATTATCAGTCATGTTACTGCTCCGTGCCTCTGCAGTCTGCATCGGGTCTTGGCACTCTTTCACGGAGCAGAAATCACGCACGGCATCCGCTCGTGTGAAACAGCCCTTAGAGCCACACTTGATTTTGGTTCAAAATCACTGATGGAAATCAATGTCCAAAACATTGACGTGGGAATGAGGCATAGGTGGTGTATACTGTATGTGACGCAGAGTCCAATTAATTTCTATCTTGATACTGACATTCTGAAGCTGTGCTAAAAAAAAAAAACAGCAGTAAAATACATTGAGAATACTCCTATTTGAGTCCTCTCCATTATGTGAGATGGCACAGGAGTCCTCTCAATGCATTTTACTGCTGGTTTGTGGAAGCACAGAGTCAGTATGCAAGAGAGTATGAAAATAAATGACATAACCAGACTCAACACCACATACACTATACACGGCTTACTTTAGTTTGTGTGCGTGTTGGGGGGGTTTCAGAGCTGACACATTCCCTTTAAACAGAAAACACATAGGAAACACTGTAATATTCCATTGTAGCTGATGATAGGTCTATATAGTTACTCATTTTAAGCCGTTCACGTTTTTAATACAATAAATACATGTGAATGGATGACATGTAGTCAAAATGCCTTGTTTACATCAATTTTGTTTAAAATTTGGCAAGGGACAAGTAAATTTGTATATATAGCACAAATTTGATGCAAGTCATCTGTGACTTTACTTAGAACAGGGTATGCACCACAAAATATAATAGTTTGTCGAAAACACATTGTGTAGAATAAGGATGCTCTGCGACAAACAAGGAAAACTGCATGGGGATAAACAATCATGGTAAGCACGGTTTCTCCAGTCGTCTCCATGACAGCACATCCTGAGACTGACTTCCTCTAGGAATGACAGGAAAAAACACAGAGAGGTTAAAAACCCCACCCCTTCCCCTCTTTGCCAGTGTTTTTCCCTTTCCTGCCAGGGAAGGAAGACTGGAGAGGTGCTGGGAGCTCTATGGGGTTCCTGGCAGTATCGTTCTTGGCGCATCTTCTATACAGACCAGAGGTCCGTTCCGGCGGCTCAGCTCTCCCTCCTGCTACAAAGGTCTGTGCCCGGGCCCCTGCTGGTGTTAGCGGCTCCGGCGATCCAGGCAGGCTATATGCGGAGTGGTAGGGCGGCTGGAGAGACGCTAGGACACGCTTCCCTCCAGCTGCCGGGTGAGGATGTCAGATGACGAGGGGGCGTGGACGTCACACCGGCGCTCGTCCCGATGCCTGCCCAGTGGAATAAAAAGGGCAAAATGCCGGCTGAAGATGGCGCCCAGTGTTTTCACCCCTGCTTCTGCCTCTGGCAATTTTAGTGGAGGGGACCTGCTGAACATGAGTGCCCCCTTCCACACCTGGCTCAGGATCAGAGCCTCCTTCTACCCAGGGTCCAGTGAGTAGCATGTGTTAGGCACCCTCCTTTGTGACGTTGCCCAGTGGTGGCTGACCATTCTCTCACTTATATGTTTTAAGGAGAAAATGAGTCTGTTAAAGTTAGGACCAGGAAGTGCAGCGTCTGCCCTCTTCTGGTTCTAAACCGCTGTGCAAGGAATGTACTGCATCTGTTGTGAAGTCTGAGTCCTCTGGCCTGTTGGAAGACATCAAGGCCATGGTTAGAAAAGAGGTTCAATCTGCCCTGGCATCCCCAAAAAGCAATGCGTCCCCCTCTTCCCAGAGGCCCCCTCCTCCCATACCGAGATCTTTTATTGGTCTTATCAGTGTGGGAAGTGATTCCTATTCAGTAAATCCTGATCTGTCGGATCCTGAGATCCTGTAGGAATCGGACGAAAATAACAAATACTGAAGATTTCCGTTTAACCCTGCAGATATTGAAGAGTTAAAACTATAAGGGCCACAATCAGGATGGAGATTCCCAGGAATCCTAGAACAGTTCAGGAGGAGATATTTTGGGGTCTGGGGGAAAGGCATCGGTCTGTGTTTCAAGTGCCGGTTAACGTACAGAAGCTAATTAAAGCCGAATGGGATAAATCTGAAAAAGGTTCCTTCATTCCCCGCGGCATTAAGAGGAGGTATCCATTTGACGAGGCAGATTGCACAGACTGGGAGTCTATCCCTAGAGTTGATGCTCCAGTGGCCAAAGTCACAAAAAGTACAGTTCTTCTCTTTGAAGATGCCATACAATTGAAAGATCCCATGAACAGGAAGGCGGAAAGCCTTCTTAAGAAAACTTGGGAAGCTACGGCAACTCTTTTAAAACCGAGAGTAGGTGCAACATGTGTGGCCCATACCTTAAGAGTTGGGTTGGAGCAGCTAGAGCTCAATTTAATTAATAAACCCCATGGGAGCAAATCTTGGATAGTCTTCCCCTATTAAATATGGCCACTAGCTTACTAGCAGACGCCTCAGCAGAGTCCGTAAGATTATCTGCCTGTACAGCGGTCCTATCCAATACAATGAGAAGAGTCCTTTGGCTGAAGGCCTGGTCGGGTGATATGACATCCAAGAATAAGCTGATTTCTCTCCCGTTCTATGGCCAGTATGTCTCTGGCCCCGACTTGTATAGAATCCTGGAAAACGCCACGACCGCAAAAGAGGGTTTCCTGAAGACAGGCATTTTTTTCGGAATAGACCACAACATCAGAATTCCAAAACAGATAAAGGGAAATCAGGAAGGTGGAGCTATACAAAAGGGAAAAAAGGAAGGATTTTCCTTTTCAATTCCAATAAGGGGGATCTTTTATACACACCTGGGAGCAGATAATCACAGACCCCTTTATAGTCAAAATTATAAAAGAGGGTTACATGATAGAATTGGAATCTCTTCCTCCACAAAAATTCACCTTAACCCAGCTCCCCTCATCTCAAATCTCCTTTCTGTCTGACGACATAAGAGAGTTATTATGCCTAGGAGCAGTGGAATGTGTTCCCAATCGAGAAATAGGAAGGGGTCACTATTCCCCATTATTTTTAGTCCGGAATCCAACCAGGAAATTCATGACTATAATAAACCTGAAGCCACTAAACAAATTTATCACTTAGATGGAGACAGTAAGATCCGCCATAAATCGAATCAAGAAGGGGGCTATGATGGCCACAATAGACCTCTAGGATGCTTACTTCCACATCCCAATCCACCCAAAGTGAAGGAAATATCTAAGATTCACAGTTCAGCTGGAGGGAAAGATCCATCATTACTAGTTCAAATGCCTTCCTTTCGGAATATCTTCTGCCCCTCGCATCTTCTCCAAAGTCATGGCAGAATACTAATAATTCCATACTTGGATGACCTTTTAATCGAAAAAATGCAGATCTCCTTCATTCCCATCTTCATGTGGTCCTTTCTCTTCTTCAGGCCCTGGGCTAGATAGTCAACTGGGAAAAGTTCAACCTCCTTCCTGACAACAGAAGAATATTTTTGGGCATCCTTCTAGATTCCGTCCTACAGATATCCATTCTACCTCTTCCAAAAGTCCAGAGCCTGAAGCTCATAATTAGGGATGAGCGAACTCGAACTGTATAGTTCGGGTTCGTACCGAATTTTGGGGTGTCCGTGACACGGACCCGAACCCGGACATTTTCGTAAAAGTCCGGGTTCGGGTTCGGTGTTCGTCGCTTTCTTCGCGCTTTTGTGGCGCTTTCTTGGCGCTTTTTGAAAGGCTGCAAAGCAGCCAATCAACAAGCGTCATACTACTTGCCCCAAGAGGCCATCACAGCCATGCCTACTATTGGCATGGCTGTGATTGGCCAGAGCACCATGTGACCCAGCCTCTATTTAAGCTGGAGTCACATAGCGCCGCCCGTCACTCTGCTCTGATTAGCGTAGGGAGAGGTTGCGGCTGCGACAGTAGGGCGAGATTAGGCAGATTAACTCCTCCAAAGGACTTGATTAACTGATCGATCTGCAGCTGTGGATCATTGAGCTGCTGATCCTCAATTGCTCACTGTTTTTAGGCTGCACAGACCGTTTGTCAGTCTCATTTTTCTGGGGTGATCGGCGGCCATTTTGTGTCTTGTGGTGCGCCAGCACAAGCTGCGACCAAGTGCATTTAACCCTCAATGGTGTGGTTGTTTTTTGGCTAAAGCCTACATCAGGGTGAAGCTGTCACACCAAGTGCATTTAACCAGCAATAGTCTGTTCATTTTTTGGCCATATCCCAGTCTAATTCTGTCACTAAATCCATACCGGTCACCCAGCGCCTAAATACTAGGCCTCAAATTTATATCCAGCTAAATCTGTCCCTAGTGCTGTAGCTGGGCGAGTTATTTAGTGTCCGTTCAAGCACATTTCTTGTTCTGGGTTGAAATACAATTCCCAATTTAGCAATTTCATAATTTAGTGGTTTCTGCTATATCAGAGCTATTTGAAATCTATCCCTAAAAGGGTATATAATATTGAAGGTGCACATAGGGTCATTCAGAATAACTTCACACACACGCTTCTGTGCATTTCCAAGTCTAATTCTGTCACTAAATCCATACCGGTGACCCAGCGCCTAAATACTAGGCCTCAAATTTAAATCCCTCTAAATCTCTCGTTACCCACCACTGTACTGTTGTTGCTGGGCAAGATATTTAGTGTCCGTCAAAGCACATTTTTTGTTCTGGGTTGAAGTACAATTCCCAATTTAGCAATTTCATAATTTAGTGGTTTCTGCTATATCAGAGCTATTTGAAATCTATCCCTAAAAGGGTATATAATATTGAAGGTGCACATAGGGTCATTCAGAATAACTTCACACACACGCTTCTGTGCATTTCCAAGTCTAATTCTGTCACTAAATCCATACCGGTGACCCAGCGCCTAAATACTAGGCCTCAAATTTAAATCCCTCTAAATCTCTCGTTACCCACCGCTGTACTGTTGTTGCTGGGCAAGATATTTAGTGTCCGTCAAAGCACATTTTTTGTTCTGGGTTGAAGTACAATTCCCAATTTAGCAATTTCATAATTTAGTGGTTCCTGCTATATCAGAGCTATTTGAAATCTATCCCAAAAAGGGTATATAATATTGAAGGTGCACATTGGGTCATTCAGAATAACTTCACACACACCCGCTACTGTGTATTTCCAAGTCTAATTCTGTCACTAAACCCATACCTGTCACCCAGCGCCTAAATACTAGGCCTCAAATTTAAATCCCTCTAAATCTCTCGTTACCCACCGCTGTACTGTTGTTGCTGGGCAAGATATTTAGTGTCCGTCAAAGCACATTTTTTGTTCTGGGTTGAAGTACAATTCCCAATTTAGCAATTTCATAATTTAGTGGTTTCTGCTATATCAGAGCTATTTGAAATCTATCCCTAAAAGGGTATATAATATTGAAGGTGCACATAGGGTCATTCAGAATAACTTCACACACACGCTTCTGTGCATTTCCAAGTCTAATTCTGTCACTAAATCCATACCGGTGACCCAGCGCCTAAATACTAGGCCTCAAATTTAAATCCCTCTAAATCTCTCGTTACCCACCGCTGTACTGTTGTTGCTGGGCAAGATATTTAGTGTCCGTCAAAGCACATTTTTTGTTCTGGGTTGAAGTACAATTCCCAATTTAGCAATTTCATAATTTAGTGGTTTCTGCTATATCAGAGCTATTTGAAATCTATCCCTAAAAGGGTATATAATATTGAAGGTGCACATAGGGTCATTCAGAATAACTTCACACACACGCTTCTGTGCATTTCCAAGTCTAATTCTGTCACTAAATCCATACCGGTGACCCAGCGCCTAAATACTAGGCCTCAAATTTAAATCCCTCTAAATCTCTCGTTACCCACCACTGTACTGTTGTTGCTGGGCAAGATATTTAGTGTCCGTCAAAGCACATTTTTTGTTCTGGGTTGAAGTACAATTCCCAATTTAGCAATTTCATAATTTAGTGGTTCCTGCTATATCAGAGCTATTTGAAATCTATCCCAAAAAGGGTATATAATATTGAAGGTGCACATTGGGTCATTCAGAATAACTTCACACACACCCGCTACTGTGTATTTCCAAGTCTAATTCTGTCACTAAACCCATACCTGTCACCCAGCGCCTAAATACTAGGCCTCAAATTTAAATCCCTCTAAATCTCTCGTTACCCACCGCTGTACTGTTGTTGCTGGGCAAGATATTTAGTGTCCGTCAAAGCACATTTTTTGTTCTGGGTTGAAGTACAATTCCCAATTTAGCAATTTCATAATTTAGTGGTTTCTGCTATATCAGAGCTATTTGAAATCTATCCCTAAAAGGGTATATAATATTGAAGGTGCACATAGGGTCATTCAGAATAACTTCACACACACGCTTCTGTGCATTTCCAAGTCTAATTCTGTCACTAAATCCATACCGGTGACCCAGCGCCTAAATACTAGGCCTCAAATTTAAATCCCTCTAAATCTCTCGTTACCCACCGCTGTACTGTTGTTGCTGGGCAAGATATTTAGTGTCCGTCAAAGCACATTTTTTGTTCTGGGTTGAAGTACAATTCCCAATTTAGCAATTTCATAATTTAGTGGTTCCTGCTATATCAGAGCTATTTGAAATCTATCCCAAAAAGGGTATATAATATTGAAGGTGCACATTGGGTCATTCAGAATAACTTCACACACACCCGCTACTGTGTATTTCCAAGTCTAATTCTGTCACTAAACCCATACCTGTCACCCAGCGCCTAAATACTAGGCCTCAAATTTAAATCCCTCTAAATCTCTCGTTACCGCTGTACTGTTGTAGCTGGGAAAGTTATTTAGTGCCCGTCAAAGCACATTTTTTGTTCTGGGTTGAAGTACAATTCCCAATTTAGCAATTTCATAATTTAGTGGTTCCTGCTATATCAGAGCTATTTGAAATCTATCCCAAAAAGGGTATATAATATTCAAGGTGCACATTGGGTCATTCAGAATAACTTCACACACACGCTTCTGTGCATTTCCAAGTCTAATTCTGTCACTAAATCCATACCGGTCACCCAGCGCCTAAATACTAGGCCTCAAATTTATATCCCGCTGAATTTGAATACAATACATTGGGCCAAATAATATATTTGTTGTTGTGGTGAACCATAACAATGAGAAAAACATCTAGTAAGGGACGCGGACGTGGACATGGTCGTGGTGGTGTTAGTGGACCCTCTGGTGCTGGGAGAGGACGTGGCCGTTCTGCCACATCCACACGTCCTAGTGTACCAACTACCTCAGGTCCCAGTAGCCGCCAGAATTTACAGCGATATATGGTGGGGCCCAATGCCGTTCTAAGGATGGTAAGGCCTGAGCAGGTACAGGCATTAGTCAATTGGGTGGCCGACAGTGGATCCAGCACGTTCACATTATCTCCCACCCAGTCTTCTGCAGAAAGCGCACAGATGGCGCCTGAAAACCAACCCCATCAGTCTGTCACATCACCCCCATGCATACCAGGGAAACTGTCTCAGCCTCAAGTTATGCAGCAGTCTCTTATGCTGTTTGAAGACTCCGCTGGCAGGGTTTCCCAAGGGCATCCACCTAGCCCTTCCCCAGCGGTGAAAGACATAGAATGCACTGACGCACAACCACTTATGTTTCCTGATGATGAGGACATGGGAATACCACCTCAGCATGTCTCTGATGATGACGAAACACAGGTGCCAACTGCTGCGTCTTTCTGCAGTGTGCAGACTGAACAGGAGGTCAGGGATCAAGACTGGGTGGAAGACGATGCAGGGGACGATGAGGTCCTAGACCCCACATGGAATGAAGGTCGTGCCACTGACTTTCACAGTTCGGAGGAAGAGGCAGTGGTGAGACCGAGCCAACAGCGTAGCAAAAGAGGGAGCAGTGGGCAAAAGCAGAACACCCGCCGCCAAGAGACTCCGCCTGCTACTGACCGCCGCCATCTGGGACCGAGCACCCCAAAGGCAGCTTCAAGGAGTTCCCTGGCATGGCACTTCTTCAAACAATGTGCTGACGACAAGACCCGAGTGGTTTGCACGCTGTGCCATCAGAGCCTGAAGCGAGGCATTAACGTTCTGAACCTGAGCACAACCTGCATGACCAGGCACCTGCATGCAAAGCATGAACTGCAGTGGAGTAAACACCTTAAAACCAAGGAAGTCACTCAGGCTCCCCCTGCTACCTCTTCTGCTGCTGCCGCCTCGGCCTATTCTGCTGCTGCCGCCTCGGCCTCTTCCTCCGCCTCTGGAGGAACGTTGGCACCTGCCGCCCAGCAAACAGGGGATGTACCACCAACACCACCACCACCACCTCCGTCACCAAGCGTCTCAACCATGTCACACGCCAGCGTTCAGCTCTCCATCTCACAAACATTTGATAGAAAGCGTAAATTCCCACCTAGCCACCCTCGATCCCTGGCCCTGAATGCCAGCATTTCTAAACTACTGGCCTATGAAATGCTGTCATTTAGGCTGGTGGACACAGACAGCTTCAAACAGCTCATGTCGCTTGCTGTCCCACAGTATGTTGTTCCCAGCCGGCACTACTTCTCCAAGAGAGCCGTGCCTTCCCTGCACAACCAAGTATCCGATAAAATCAAGTGTGCACTGCGCAACGCCATCTGTAGCAAGGTCCACCTAACCACAGATACGTGGACCAGTAAGCACGGCCAGGGACGCTATATCTCCCTAACTGCACACTGGGTAAATGTAGTGGCAGCTGGGCCCCAGGCGGAGAGCTGTTTGGCGCACGTCCTGCCGCCGCCAAGGATCGCAGGGCAACATTCTTTGCCTCCTGTTGCCACCTCCTCCTTCTCGGCTTCCTCCTCCTCTTCTTCCACCTGCTCATCCAGTCAGCCACACACCTTCACCACCAACTTCAGCACAGCCCGGGGTAAACGTCAGCAGGCCATTCTGAAACTCATATGTTTGGGGGACAGGCCCCACACCGCACAGGAGTTGTGGCGGGGTATTGAACAACAGACCGACGAGTGGTTGCTGCCGGTGAGCCTCAAGCCCGGCCTGGTGGTGTGTGATAATGGGCGAAATCTTGTTGCAGCTCTGGGACTAGCCAATTTGACGCACATCCCTTGCTTGGCGCATGTGCTGAATTTGGTGGTGCAGAAGTTCATTCACAACTACCCCGACATGTCAGAGCTGCTGCATAAAGTGCGGGCCGTCTGTTCGCGCTTCCGGCGTTCACATCCTGCCGCTGCTCGCCTGTCTGCGCTACAGCGTAACTTCGGCCTTCCCGCTCACCGCCTCATATGCGACGTGCCCACCAGGTGGAACTCCACCTTGCACATGCTGGACAGACTGTGCGAGCAGCAGCAGGCCATAGTGGAGTTTCAGCTGCAGCACGCACGGGTCAGTCGCACTACAGAACAGCACCACTTCACCACCAATGACTGGGCCTCCATGCGAGACCTGTGTGCCCTGTTGCGCTGTTTCGAGTACTCCACCAACATGGCCAGTGGCGATGACACCGTTATCAGCGTTACAATACCACTTCTATGTCTCCTTGAGAAAACACTTAGGGCGATGATGGAACAGGAGGTGGCCCAGGAGGAGGAGGAGGAGGATGAGGAAGAGGGGTCATTTTTAGCACTTTCAGGCCAGTCTCTTCGAAGTGACTCAGAGGGAGGTTTTTTGCAACAGCAGAGGCCAGGTACAAATGTGGCCAGCCAGGGCCCACTACTGGAGGACGAGGAGGACGAGGATGAGGAGGAGGTGGAGGAGGATGAGGATGAAGCATGGTCACAGCGGGGTGGCACCCAACGCAGCTCGGGTCCATCACTGGTGCGTGGCTGGGGGGAAAGGCAGGACGATGACGATACGCCTCCCACAGAGGACAGCTTGTCCTTACCCCTGGGCAGCCTGGCACACATGAGCGACTACATGCTGCAGTGCCTGCGCAACGACAGCAGAGTTGCCCACATTTTAACCTGTGCGGACTACTGGGTTGCCACCCTGCTGGATCCACGCTACAAAGACAATGTGCCCACCTTACTTCCTGCACTGGAGCGTGATAGGAAGATGCGCGAGTACAAGCGCACGTTGGTAGACGCGCTACTGAGAGCATTCCCAAATGTCACAGGGGAACAAGTGGAAGCCCAAGGCCAAGGCAGAGGAGGAGCAAGAGGTCGCCAAGGCAGCTGTGTCACGGCCAGCTCCTCTGAGGGCAGGGTTAGCATGGCAGAGATGTGGAAAACTTTTGTCAACACGCCACAGCTAACTGCACCACCACCTGATACGCAACGTGTTAGCAGGAGGCAACATTTCACTAACATGGTGGAACAGTACGTGTGCACACCCCTCCACGTACTGACTGATGGTTCGGCCCCATTCAACTTCTGGGTCTCTAAATTGTCCACGTGGCCAGAGCTAGCCTTTTATGCCTTGGAGGTGCTGGCCTGCCCGGCAGCCAGCGTTTTGTCTGAACGTGTATTCAGCACGGCAGGGGGCGTCATTACAGACAAACGCAGCCGCCTGTCTACAGCCAATGTGGACAAGCTGACGTTCATAAAAATGAACCAGGCATGGATCCCACAGGACCTGTCCGTCCCTTGTCCAGATTAGACATTAACTACCTCCCCATAACCATATATTATTGGACTCCAGGGCACTTCCTCATTCAATCCTATTTTTATTTTCATTTTACCATTATATTGCAAGGCTACCCAAAGTTGAATGAACCTCTCCTCTGCCTGTGTGCTAGGCCTAAATATATGCCAATGGATTGTTGCAGTGGTGGCTGACGTGAAGCCTCATTCTCTGCTATGACATGCAGACTGATTCTCTGGTGACATGAAGCCAGATTGTCTGTTACGGGACCTCTCTCCTCTGCCTGGGTGCTGGGCCTGAATTTATGACAATGGACTGTTGCAGTGGTGGCTGACGTGAAGCCTGATTCTCTGCTATGACATGCAGACTGATTCTCTGCTGACATGAAGCCAGATCCTCTGTTACGGGACCTCTCTCCTCTGCCTGGGTGCTGGGCCTAAATTTATGAAAATGGACTGTTGCAGTGGTGGGTGACGTGAAGCCTCATTCTCTGCTATGACATGCAGACTGATTCTCTGCTGACATGAAGCCAGATTGTCTGTTACGGGACCTCTCTCCTCTGCCTGGGTGCTGGGCCTAAATATCTGACAATGGACTGTTGCATTGGTGGCTGACGTGAAGCCTGATTCTCTGCTATGATATGAAGACTGATTCTCTGCTGACATGAAGCCAGATTGTCTGTTACGGGACCTCTCTCCTCTGCCTGTGTGCTAGGCCTAAATATATGCCAATGGATTGTTGCAGTGGTGGCTGACGTGAAGCCTGATTCTCTGCTATGACATGCAGACTAATTCTCTGCTGACATGAAGCCAGATTGTCTGTTACGGGACCTCTCTCCTCTGCCTGGGTGCTGGGCCTAAATTTATGACAATGGACTGTTGCAGTGGTGGCTGACGTGAAGCCTGATTCTCTGCTATGACATGCAGACTGATTCTCTGCTGACATGAAGCCAGATCCTCTGTTACGGGACCTCTCTCCTCTGCCTGGGTGCTGGGCCTAAATTTATGAAAATGGACTGTTGCAGTGGTGGGTGACGTGAAGCCTCATTCTCTGCTATGACATGCAGACTGATTCTCTGCTGACATGAAGCCAGATTGTCTGTTACGGGACCTCTCTCCTCTGCCTGGGTGCTGGGCCTGAATTTATGACAATGGACTGTTGCAGTGGTGGCTGACGTGAAGCCTGATTCTCTGCTATGATATGAAGACTGATTCTCTGCTGACATGAAGCCAGATTGTCTGTTACGGGACCTCTCTCCTCTGCCTGGGTGCCGGGGCCTAAATATCTGAGAATGGACTGTTCCAGTGGTGGGTAACGGGAAGCCAGATTCTCTGCTATGATATGAAGACTGATTCTCTGCTGACATGAAGCCAGATTGTCTGTTACGGGACCTCTCTCCTCTGCCTGGGTGCTGGGCCTAAATTTATGAAAATGGACTCTTACAGTGGTGGGTGACGTGAAGCCTGATTCTCTGCTATGACATGAAGACTGATTCTCTGCTGACATGAAGCCAGATTGTCTGTTACGGGACCTCTCTCCTCTGCCTGGGTGCCGGGGCCTAAATATCTGAGAATGGACTGTTCCAGTGGTGGGTGACGGGAAGCCAGATTCTCTGCTATGGAACCTCTCTCCAATTGATTTTGGTTAATTTTTATTTATTTAATTTTTATTTTAATTAATTTCCCTATCCACATTTGTTTGCAGGGGATTTACCTACATGTTGCTGCCTTTTGCAGCCCTCTAGCCCTTTCCTGGGCTGTTTTACAGCCGTTTTAGTGCCGAAAAGTTCGGGTCCCCATTGACTTCAATGGGGTTCGGGTTCGGGACGAAGTTCGGATCGGGTTCGGATCCCGAACCCGAACATTTCCGGGATGTTCGGCCGAACTTCTCGAACCCGAACATCCAGGTGTTCGCTCAACTCTACTCATAATCCAACAATTCTTGAAGAGTCCCATTTGTTCCATCAGAGAAGGCATGAAGATGCTAGGACGCCTCTCATCCTGCATTCCAGCTGTTGCCTGGGCACAATACCACATGAGACCTCTACAGGACCTTATCCTCAGGATTCGGAACAGGTCACAATCCACCATGGACCAGAAAAATAGCGTTAAACAGGCAGGTAAGAAGCTCTTTACAGTGGTGGCTCTTAGACAAGAATCTACAGATGGGGGTCTTCTGGAATCAGTAAGAGGTTTTCTCGCTGACAACAGATGCCAGTTCCTGGGGCTGGGGCGCTTTTACAGCCAAAAACTTCTGTCAGGGGACTTGGACCAAACCTCTGAGGAGGATATGGCAAGGTCTAAAAGCATCACAGACCCAGTCATGAATCATGTACTAGTGTCACGGCTGAGGATGGGGGAAACCCTCAGCCGTGCGGTGATGGAAGATGGTCGCTGCTTGACCAGGACGACAGGATTAGGGAGCTGGTCACCTCCTAAAGCGTCCCTAACCTGACCCTAACTCCTAGCTGCATGGGCCGTCCTTTAAGGTAGGAGGACCCATGCTCAGGAACCTCGGAGCCCTAACTCACCCTCCGACCGGTCCCTGGACTAGGAGTCAGGGTAAGACAACCTGTTTCTTCTGGATACGAAGGAACAGGAGTCTCACTGTCCAAGCTGCAAGGAAGGGAGAACAAATGCAACCTATGGCAATGGCAGGTACTTGCCACAAGCATAACACTCACCTGCCACAGACACAAAGCCTGGAACCCATGTGGAAGTACTGACCACAGACAACAGGACTCAGCACACAACACACTACACACGGGAACCCAGGACCATAGGTGCAATAAACAAACATAAAACCAAACACATCTTCAAGACACCAAACGAGATATTATTTTGCCATGACTAGAAGGATGGCCCCCACTGGCAGTTGGTAAGTAACCAGGAGGCTGTCTCCAGCCAGCATGGCTGAAGCACCCTCTCTGGCTACTGCCTACAACTGAGGCTTTATAGGGCCAAGAGGCCACACCCAACAATCAGACACACCCCGTGACTCACACACACAGAAAGGGAGTTAACCCTTCCAAAACCACAGAAGGGAAAACACAACTTAAAGGGGAAGTGTCCAATCAACAAACACACTGTGGCTGTTGCCGCAGGCAACGACATGGGTGGCAACCGTGTCCTGGGAGTCAGCCCGAAGGCCGGGACACTGCCACCACATGTACACCGTACAACCAAACGTTGCCACGGACAGCCACAGTGAAGGGAAGATGTCAGTGCACACCAAACATAAGCAAAGTGCACACAGACATACAAAAGTGCTTACAAACACGCACACAACTCCAAGGGAACCGCACACATAGCTGTTGTCCACGGCAACCGCACTTGAGGCCTACAACATTATGCCTCCAGCTGCGGTTGACACTACAACCCAAACCGCGGGCAACTGTATGCGGCTCCCAAGGAGTCACGGCCATAACATGGTCGTGACAACTAGTCCACTTGGACAACTCCACAGCAGTGGATTTCATCCATCATCAGGGAGGAACAAGGCACAGTCATCTTCAGGGTCTCTCAAGACAGTTATTCTTGTGGGCAGAGAGGAATTTAAGATTGCTTGCCACAGTGCACCTAAAATGCTCTCTCCACCTAAGAGCAGATTTTCTCAGTCGACTGAGATTGAATCCAGGCGAGTGATCTCTTTCTCAAACAGCCTTTCAGAGGATCTGTTCGCCTCAAACAAAAATCTGAAGGTGCAGCATTACTTCTCCCTGAATCCAAGGGATCCCTGCGTAGCGGTAGACGCCTTCGTCCAGAATTGGACGTCGGGCCTCGTTTATGCTTTTTTACCAATTCCAATGGTTCTGAAGGTTCTACGGAAATTCCAAACTGAGGAACATACCCTCATCCTGGTGGTTCACTTCTGGCCTAGAAGAGGCTGGTTCCGTCTTCTTAGATCCCTCAGCCGGGAAGATCCAATCCTGTTTTCCCCGAACGAAGACCTTCTAACGCAGGATCCAATCTACCATCTGAACCCGAAGTTTCTCAAACTTTCAGCTTGGTTACTGAACAATCCATCCTCCTAGGTAGAGGTCTAACCCAGAGGGTGGTGGATACATTAATGCTCAGCAGAAAGTCCAATACATCTATAGCATATCTTAAGGTCTGGAAGAAGTTTGCCTCATGGAGTGGTGACAGGTTTAACCAGTCTTTCTGCAATATTCCTTTCATTCTGGAATCTCTCCAGGATGGGTTGGATATGAATCTGTCTCTAAACACGCTAAGAGTACAGGTGTCTGCCCTGGGTGCCCTCTATAATACTAGTCTTTATGATGTTCCATGGATTTTTAGATTCCTGAAAGCGGCAGACAGGTTTAACTACTTCACCTCCGGGCCATTTGCCCTCTTCCTGACCAGTGAAAACAAAAAACTGTTGTGGTATACTTGGTATACGCCTATTTATACAATTGAACCAAATATTATGAAGATAGGCGCTAAAACAAAATAACAATAATTTTATTAGGTATTTTGCATTAAAATAAAGGGTGTCCACCTATCAGTGCCACGGTCAGCACTGACTAAAGTTAATAGCTGTGAAAACCTACATCTGGGTCCAGGATATTAACCCGGAAGGCGTGCAGGTGTCACACACTAAACCCACCAACACAAAGGGGGCTTACTTCACCACAGGGTCTAACGCAAGCAAACCAGGTGAAAAACTATCTGGGAGGATCCCTGGTGCTGTAAAACCACCAAGTGACACTCCTAACAGTGAGTGTAAGCGCGCATGCACTCACTGCACCAAGATAGTAACGGTGCAGGATTGCGGCAGAGCATTAACCCTTACTCCAAAGTGGTATATGGAGAAGGGATTGCACTGACACACTCCTGTGTGTTATCAGCTCAACGCGTTTCCATGCATAAATGCTGCACTTCATCAGGAGCTGTATGCACCATGCTATATCAAAGCCCACAACCTCTGCAGTGATATTAAGCAGAGGCGGTAGATGACATGAGACAGTAAGGTAACCTGTCTAACACCGAATCCCTCTAGTGTGAGGTACGGTGTTTATAACAACAGACCACTGTCCTGCCATTATATCAAAGCCCACAGCCTCTGCGATGGTGTTAAGCAGAGGCGGTAGATGACATGGAACAGTAAGGTACCCTGCCTGACACCGAGTCCCTCTAGTGTGAGGTACGGTGCTTTCAACAACAGACAACTGTCCTGCCTAAAGCTACACACCTCTAGGTTGAGGTGTAGCGTGCTAGTGTGCAATCACATCGGCGCTGTAATGGCCGCAAGCGGCCCACAGAACGCCGAGATTTACAGGAGAAACCCCGCCCTGCCAGACACGCCCCCCTCTCCCAGCCATTCAGGTTAAGGAGGCTCGCTCCATGTCAACCAATCACTGAACAGAGGAGGAACTACATGGGTCTCAGGGAAGGCGCTATGCGCCGTATTAAATAAGGGAATTACAAAGCGGCTTGACATAATGTCACCGCAATATCGCACCATATTAATCCATATACAGTGGGGAAGATTCACAATCGAGGGATATGGTAACGAGCAGACACATAACCTAATGGATATCCAAAATGGACAACCAGCTCATATTAACTCATTCATTGATGGAAAGAATTGACAATAGAGCAGCATATGAATGAGCGATCGCATAACATGCATGAGGAATAAACCATCTAGCTCCTAATAACTCTCTCATTATGGTTTAGTCAAGTAAAGACCTGGTGCATAATGCACCCAAAAAGTTATTATCCTATAAAAGGAACAAATGAGATTGCGTCATTGAGGCCTGCTGGTTTGATGGTATTTAATGAAAAAATCCATCTTGCCTCTTTTTGCAACAAAATGCGATCATAATCACCACCCCTAGAAGATAATTTCACAGAGTCGATCACTTGAAATTTGACCGATGAAGTGTTCCCTCTGTGATGATCAAGCACATGGCGCGCAATTGGGGTGTCTTTGAGCTAGATGGTTTATTCCTCATGCATGTTATGCGATCGCTCATTCATATGCTGCTCTATTGTCAATTCTTTCCATCAATGAATGAGTTAATATGAGCTGGTTGTCCATTTTGGATATCCATTAGGTTATGTGTCTGCTCGTTACCATATCCCTCGATTGTGAATCTTCCCCACTGTATATGGATTAATATGGTGCGATATTGCGGTGACATTATGTCAAGCCGCTTTGTAATTCCCTTATTTAATACGGCGCATAGCGCCTTCCCTGAGACCCATGTAGTTCCTCCTCTGTTCAGTGATTGGTTGACATGGAGCGAGCCTCCTTAACCTGAATGGCTGGGAGAGGGGGGCGTGTCTGGCAGGGCGGGGTTTCTCCTGTAAACCTCGGCGTTCTGTGGGCCGCTTGCGGCCATTACAGTGCCGATGTGATTGCACACTAGCACACTACACCTCAACCTAGAGGTGTGTAGCTTTAGGCAGGACAGTTGTCTGTTGTTGAAAGCACCGTACCTCACACTAGAGGGACTCGGTGTCAGGCAGGGTACCTTACTGTTCCATGTCATCTACCGCCTCTGCTTAACACCATCGCAGAGGCTGTGGGCTTTGATATAACGGCAGGACAGTGGTCTGTTGTTATAAACACCGTACCTCACACTAGAGGGATTCGGTGTTAGACAGGTTACCTTACTGTCTCATGTCATCTACCGCCTCTGCTTAATATCACTGCAGAGGTTGTGGGCTTTGATATAGCATGGTGCATACAGCTCCTGATGAAGTGCAGCATTTATGCATGGAAACGCGTTGAGCTGATAACACACAGGAGTGTGTCAGTGCAATCCCTTCTCCATATACCACTTTGGAGTAAGGGTTAATGCTCTGCCGCAATCCTGCACCGTTACTATCTTGGTGCAGTGAGTGCATGCGCGCTTACACTCACTGTTAGGAGTGTCACTTGGTGGTTTTACAGCACCAGGGATCCTCCCAGATAGTTTTTCACCTGGGTTGCTTGCGTTAGACCCTGTGGTGAAGTAAGCCCCCTTTGTGTTGGTGGGTTTAGTGTGTGACACCTGCACGCCTTCCGGGTTAATATCCTGGACCCAGATGTAGGTTTTCACAGCTATTAACTTTAGTCAGTGCTGACCGTGGCACTGATAGGTGGACACCCTTTATTTTAATGCAAAATACCTAATACAATTATTGTTATTTTGTTTTAGCGCCTATCTTCATAATATTTGGTTCTCTTCCTGACCAGATCTAATTTTGCAAATCTGACGTGTCACTTTATGTGGTGATAACTTTGTAACGCTTTTATTTATCCAGGGATTGTTTTCTTGTGACACATTTTACTTCAGTATCAACACCAAAAAAGGAGAGAAAAGGCAAAGCACGACTAACAATGTATATAAATTTTATTATGGTTCCCAAAAAGGGGGGGGGGGGGGGCAATCCAATAAAATACAATGACAGACAATACAATTTTGAATGAAAAGACACAGGGCATCGATTTTTCAGGGATGAACTATATGGAAACATCAACGAGAGATTTTTATATATAACAAATTATATTTTTTTTTGCATTGATCCTGATATATACATATTTTTATATTTTATTAATATTTTTTATTACACTTATTTAATCACTTTTTTCATATTTATTCCACACCTATTTTATTTCATTCTCACTGAGTTCTCATTCACATTCCTACTCATATTTATCTTCTTTATTGATCTATTCACCCTTTTTTTCACTATTTTTATTACCAATACTTTTCTTGCACTGTGCACATTTTTTCATTCCCCTCCTTTGCCTCTTCACTTGTTTTTTTCTTCTTGATTTATATACATGAGTGTGCACACACGCCCCTCTTTTTGGGTTGTTGCGCTCCATGCCCATAGTTGTGGTAACTACCATGGCCACTTTCACTAGTTGCAGCATTCACATTACAAGTCACACTGTATTCAGTTTTCATTTCCTTCTATTTTCTTAATATTTTTCTCTTCTTGTTAGCATTCACACCTACTGACGATATACATACTCATTGACAAGTGTTTCTTGAATATCGTATTATACATTTGTTCTTTATCTTTCCTGCGGCATTTGTATCTCTGGTCCGTAGGCTTATGCGTTCCAAGGGTCACGTGATCAGCTCTATGCGTTCCATACACACTATGTCATTTCCGGCGCTACTTCTGCCCCTTCCAGTGGCTCTGTTTGGAACGCACTAGGTTTTCTTTGTTCTCACTTTGTTATTTTATTTTATATCTCGTGTCCGCTCCATAAGCATTATAGGAGTTACATCTGAGTTCTCAATTATATTTTCTCGGTCTGCATTCTTCCCCTCCCGAACCAAAAGTGACGGTGTGCGTTCCACTGCGGAACGCATGTGCTTCGACGTCCGTGTGTGGCCACACACGAGTGTGTCCCCCCCCCCCCCAGCTGTTCATCATTAATTTAGTTATTTATTATATAAAAGGCACCTTCTCTTGGCATAGTGTGCACATACACCCCCTGAGGAAGCTTACGTGAAACGCGCGTTGGGGCTCTTTGGATCGTTACTTTGGTATTTATTATCTGGCTCCAATATCTTATTCATGGTTGGCGAGGTCACTTATACCTGTACATGTCCCCCACTTGGGTATTTATTAACTATTTAATATCTCTTTGGCCTTGTCTATTGTTGTTTTTTTAATCTCTTTATGTTGCCCAACTTGTGATCCTTTCCCACCCTGTGTGTCTTTTCATCCACCATTGTATTGTATTGTCCGTCATTGTATTTTATTGGATTCCCCCCCCCCTTTTTGGGAATCATAATAAAGTTTATATACATTGTTAGTTGTGCTTTGCCTTTTCTCCCCTTTTTTGGTGTTGATACTTGGTATACAGGCCTAGTACGCATACTCACCTTGTGAGTAATCTACGATTGGTGTTTATTTACATTTTACTTCAGGTTAATGGTAAATTTGAGTCATTATGTTTTACCATTATTTATAAAAAAAATCCAAAAGTTCACGAAAATGTGAAAAAATTCACTGTTTTCTAAATCTGAATCTCTCTGCTTTTAAGACAGATAGTGATGCCTCATAAAATATTCATTAATTAGCATTCACCATGTGTCTACTTTGTGTGGGCATCATTTTTGTAATGTAATTTTTTTTTTTTTTAGGACGTTAGAAGATTTAGAATTTTTGAAGCAATTTTTGAAATGTTTAAGAGAATTTCCAAAGTCAGTTCTGAAGTCACTTTGTGGGGCTTACATAGTGGAAACCGCCAATAAATGACCCTACACAACTCAAGTTATTCAAAACTGATTTTACAAACTTTGTTAACCCTTTAGGTGTTCCACAAGAATTAAAGGAAAATGGAGATAAAATTTCTAAATTTTACTTTTTTGGCAGATTTTCCATTGTATTCCATTCTTTCTTTAACACATGGAGGGTTAAGAGCCAAACAGAACTTAATATTTTTTACCCTGATTCTGCGGTTACATAAACACCCCACTATGTGATTGTAAACTGATGTAAGGGCACATGGCAGGGCGCAGAAGAAAAGGAACACCATATCCAGTAATAGTCAAGACTGTATTTCATCCAGCAATATTATAATTGCAAAAGTATTATGGCTGCAAAAGTACAAGAGTTATAGTTCCTCCAGCAGTATAGTGATACTAGGAATCGCACTGTGATGTTAGGAACCGCACTGTAATGTGCAGGGATTATGTTTTATCCAGCAAATTTGTTCGACTTTGGTGAGATTTCAATGTCTATTGAAGTTGAATACTCCCAAATATGCTGCTATGTGTTGTTTCTCCAAATGGATTACCATATACAATGTATCACCAGGCCATCTTCCAAAAGTCTTCACCTCACTGTGCGTGCAGATGCGCTCACACCTGCCTGCTGCCATTCCTGAGCAAGCTCTGCACTGGTGGCACTCCGATCCCACAGCCGAATCTTTTTTAGGAGACGATCCTGACGCTTGCTGGACTTTCTTGGACGCCCTGAAGCCTTCTTAACAAGAATTGAACCTCTTTCCTTGAAGTTCTTGATGATCCTATAAATTGTTGATTGAGGTGCAATCTTAGTAGCCACAATATCCTTGCCTGTGAAGCCATTTTTATGCAACGCAATGATGGCTGCACGCGTTTCTTTGTAGGTCACCATGGTTAACAATGGAAGAACAATGATTTCAAGCATCACCCTCCTTTTAACAGGTCAAGTCTGCCATTTTAACCCAATCAGCCTGACATAATGATCTCCAGCCTTGTGCTCGTCAACATTCTCACCTGAGTTAACAAGACGATTACTGAAATGATCTCAGCAGGTCCTTTAATGACAGCAATGAAATGCAGTGGAAAGGTTTTTGGGGGATTAAGTTAATTTTCATGGCAAAGAAGGACTATGCAATTCATCTGATCATTTTTCATAACATTCTGGAGTATATGCAAATTGCTATTATAAAAACTTAGGCAGCAACTTTTCCAATTTCCAATATTTATGTAATTTTCAAAACTTCTGGCCACGACTGTATATCCAACAACCAATTTTCCACTCCCTACCAAAAATTCACAAGGGAGGTTTTCCACCAGCCATGAGGCCAGTAGTCACAGGCATAGGTTCCTTTATCGAAAGAGTATCCACCTGGGTAGATAGTATCCTGCAGCCTTCAGTTCATTCCATACCTGGCTATTTACAGGATACTCGAGCGGTATTGCAGGCATTCTTCAATTTTAAATGGGAACAACACTTCTCGTGGGTTACAGCAGATGTCACATGCTTTTATATGGCGATTCCTCATGATTTAGCCATGGTCTCCCTGGGTTGATTCTTGAATGGTTATTCTGACTTTTCTCCAGCCTTTCAAGATTACATATGCCGGGTCGTGTGGTTTCTGCTTAAACATAATGTCTTCATGTTTGCCCAGCGATATTTCCTGCAATTGACAGGGGTTTTCATGGGGGCGAAATTCTCGCCCTCCATGGCAAACATCTATATGGCATGGTGGGAGTGCCATTTATTATTTTCACCTAACAATCCTTGGAGTGGCTCCCTGAGATGGTACGACTGTTATATCGATGACCTGCTGTTTGTATGGTCGGGCGATTCGGTGTCCGTGCAATCTTTTGGGACCTCTCTCAATTATAACCAATGTCATTTGAAGTTTACTATTTCACATGGCACTCCCGCCATCACCTCTCTCAATCTGTCTTTGGAGGGTGATCATGTCGCACAACAGGTTTATTCCAGCACGTTCTGTAAGGACACGGCTGGTAATTCCACCCTCATGGCTACAGCCTGTCATCCTCCGCATATGGGCCACAATATTCCAAAAGGAGAATTTATTCGGGCCAAGCGGAATTGTTCCAGGAAGGATACATTTAAAATGCAGATGGAGGTTGTAGCCAAGAGACTCACGGACTTGAAATATCCCTCTTGGACCCTGAATCTTACCAAGGCAAGCACGTCCAAAAAATCCAGAGACAACATGACCCGATCGAAGAATACCTCAGTACAGGCAACATAATACAACTGCACAAAATGTCCCTTTGTTTATTACCAACTACAGCAATGAATTTCCACAAATTTGCAGCATTGTCAGAAAACATTTATCTGTTTTAAATTGTGACGAGCAGTGGTCTGACATCAGCTTGGCTGGTGTTAGATGCATTGCTCGACGTGCGCCCACCATAGCACAAAAAAAAAAATCAGTCCCAGCCTTTTTTCTGACAGTGAAAAAAATGATAAATGTACTTGGTTAAGACATAAGGGTACATTTCATTGCGGTCACCGCATTTGTACATGTTGCAATTACATAGAAATGGGTTCCTCTATTTATTCTACAGCTACGCATAATACCTTTAATATTAACCAATTTGTTAATTGCAACACTAGCTATGTGGTTTACTGCATTACCTGTTCTATATGCAGTCTTCAATATGTTGGCTGTACTACAAATAGCTTAAAAGTGAGAATTTGTAAACATCTCTCGGACATTCCACATAAAAAAAGGGAGAAATGTCTCAGCAGCCAGTCTTCACTTCGCGGTTTATCATCAGGGCAATACCGCAGGTCTCCAGGTTCAAGCTTTGGAAAGAGTTAATCCTCCCACCAGAGGTGGGGACTACAAGCAAAAGCTCCTTAATAGGGAGTCCTATTGGATTTTTTGCATGGGGTCCCGTGTCCCAACAGGATTAAATCATAAATACGATCTAATCCTGCCTTACCAATTCCTTTTCATACTGTATTTTTAGCGTTAACATTATTTTTGATACATCCAACTTTTTATTTTCACTTTCATTTGGCATGTTAATAGGAGGCATGACTTTGTATGTTCCTTCCTGCTGATCACAATAACCTAAGGAACTTAGCTATTTAAGATCGTAGCCATTCAGTAACAAACTTGTAATGAATAAGGATTAATATTGGAGTATCCGAAACGCAAAGACTTGCCTGCTATGCTGGATTTTTAAGTATCCTGTGTGTATTGGAATAAAGAACGTTATCTTTTTTAGAAGCTGGACCCAGTCCATTCAGAAGCCCTTCCATAGGGTCTTAGAAGATAGCAAATTTTTAAACTAGACCCCAATTTCCTACCTAAGGTAGTATTGACTTTCCACAGAACAAAATTCCCTTTTTTCTTCATACTTCGTATTTCTCCTGATTCGGGTGAAGGAGTTGTTCCGTGCTACACAGTGGAATCCTCGGCAGATGAGAGCTGCTCAAATCTTTGACTGTATATATATAAATAAATCTTATGTTCTTATTGCGATATCCTAACCTAATAATAGCTTGATTATAATGTTACAAGTAATTTTATAACTTTATAATAACGCTATATATTAATTTGCATGTATCGTGTTTATTTACTTATATATGTTTATAACCTTGTAACCAATAAATCTGCATATTTTTATAATACCTGTGTATTATTGTATAATGGAGAACTACATTTTTATCATTAACGTCATCTCACGTCAAAAGTACTTACTTATCTGAGGACCCAGATGTGAATTGTATCGATTAGTTTGTCTACAATTCACCAGGTCATGATTTTAAGAATTTATTACAAATGTTATAAAAAAATGTTTTTTTTATGGTTAATAATTTTTATGACCATAATTAATAATTCTTAATTTAATTATTACCACCCAACCGCTGTTTGGCGTGTTTTTTGATATGTGTGTATATAAACTTGCTGACATAAATACTATTGTAGTCACCTGAAGGGGAAGCTATCCCCGAAACGCGTTGTGAACCAATAAAGATTCAAAGATTACTATTAGCCTCCATTGGCTGGTTCGTCCTTGCGCTGAGGGATAATCTTTTTAGCATCCACATATCCAATCCTCTGTGGGGCTCCAGGCACCTTCATTTGAGGAAATCTGCATCAGTGGCTGCATGACAACCAGATCCGGGGAATGATAAACTATTCCTGATATGCCCAAAAATAGTGTTGTGCCTATGATTTTACACAGCACTCAAAAGGTGAGCCTCCAATCTGAGTATTTTAAGTTTTCTTGTGCCTACGTTGTCACCCTATGGTGCACCTCTTTTTTGTTTATTTATTAGTAAACAAAACCTGAATACGCAAACACTGACAACATTGACTATTATTAAAAAAAATGTTGCTTGACTTTTCTGTAACAAGAAGTGGCGCAACACATGTTACCTTGTGGCCCTAGCCTTATCCCTGTAACAGTTTTTGGTAACTCACTACCATTGTCCTACGCGGAAAGAAACTACAAATTCACTAAAAATAGTTGAAAGTTCAGTGTTAAACCCTTTATTACAATTCTTTATCTGAAAAATATAAAAAGTATCTATATATTCCTTTAAAATTATTAAATTAAAACATGGACAAAGGATTATTTTGGAATTAAAAAGTATCAGGAATTTACTTTGATGCAGTTTGAGAAGAAATGCAATTATAAATAAGCATACTCTGACCCAAACATCTCTTGAGATGCATAGGTCATGTATAAAAAGCCATCTTCATCCTTATGGTCCCTGTACAATTCTGACATAGTGAAGGTCATACTGACAAGGTTCTTTTCATTCACCAGAATATAAAATGCTTGGGTTGCTGATAAATCCATTCGATTTCTGAAAAACAACAACAAAGGTTAGCACAGACGCTATATAATTCTCAGACAAAAGGTGACATGAGACAAAGATAATCAGTTTTAGGGCATCTGAAACAGTCATGTGAAAAGGTATAAACACCCCATGCACATTTCAATATAACTGTTAATAAAGATTGCATTAATTTGTTGGTGTATTATGTTTAACGGGATGATTTAAAATCTATATAAAATGTTTCAATAGAGATCAAATATTGATATGTTTACAGTGTGTATGCTACTATAAAAACAACTTTACATAGCCTGTCCTTTCTTTTTCGCCAGTGAGACTATTGGAGTGAATCACTAGTTTGGAGCACTTGAAGGAAGTGGTGGTTTTTTATGTGGACTTGAATTTAGCATTTAAAAAAAGAAAAGAAAAAAAAAGGTAATAGGTCATATATTTTAGTTTAGATTCACTAATTAGATTTAAAGAGGAACTCCAGAAACATTTTAGGACATAACATGCCAACTCAACAGCAATAACCTAGTTAATACAAACCAGATTCCAAAAAAGTTGGGACACTATACAAATTGTGAATAAAAACTGGATACAATGATGTGGAGGTGCCAACTTCTAATATTTTATTCAGAATAGAACATAAATCACAGAACAAAAGTTAAAACTGAGAAAATGTACCATTTTAAGGGAAACATATGTTGAATCAGAATTTCATGGTGTCAACAAATCCCCAAAAAGTTGGGACAAGGCCATCTCCCCTTCTTCTTACAACACTCAACAGACGTCTGGGAACCGAGAAGACCAGTTTCTCAAGTTTAGAAATAGGAATGCTCTCCCATTCTTGTCTAATACAGGCCTCTAACTGTTCAATCGTCTTGGGCCTTCTTTGTTGCACCTTCCTCTTTATGATGCGCCAAATGTTCTCTATAGGTGAAAGATCTGGACTGCAGACTGGCCATTTCAGTACCCGGATCCTTCTCCTACGCAGCCATGATGTTGTGATTGATGCAGAATGTGGTCTGGCATTATCTTGTTGAAAAATGCAGGGTCTTCCCTGAAAGAGATGACGTCTGGATGGGAGCATATGTTGTTCTAGAACCTGAATATGTTTTTCTGCATTGATGGTGCCTTTCCAGACATGCAAGCTGCCCATGCCACACACACTCATGCAACCCCATACCATCAGAGATGCAGGCTTCTGAACTGAGCGTTGATAACAACTTGGGTTGTCCTTGTCCTCTTTGGTCCGGATGACATGGCGTCCCAGAATCCAAAAATAATCGTGACTCGTCTGACCACAGAACAGTCTTCCATTTTGCCACACTCCATTTTAAATGATCCCTTGCCCGGTGAAAACGCCTGAGCTTGTGGATCTTGCTTAGAAATGGCTTCTTCTTTGCACTGTAGAGTTTCAGCTGGCAACGGCGGATGGCACAGTAGATTGTGTTCACTGACAATGGTTTCTGGAAGTATTCCTGAGCCCATTCTGTGATTTCATTTACAGTAGCATTCCTGTTTGTGGTGCAGTGTTGTTTAAGGGCCCGGAGATCACGGGCATCCAGTATGGTTTTACGGCCTTGACCCTTACGCACAGAGATTGATCCAGATTCTCTGAATCTTCGGATGATGCTATGCACAGTTGATGATGATAGATGCAAAGTTTTTGCAATTTTTCGCTGGGTAACACCTTTCTGATATTGCTCCACTATCTTTCTGCGCAACATTGTGGGAATTGGTGATCCTCTACCCATCTTGGCTTCTGAGAGACACTGCCACTCTGAGAAGCTCTTTTTATACCCAATCATGTTGCCAATTGACCTAATTAATGTTAATTGGTCTTCCAGCTCTTCGTTATGCTCAAATTTACTTTTTCCAGTCTCTTATTGCTACTTGTCCCAACTTTTTGGGGATTTGTTGACACCGTGAAAATTTGAATCAACGTATTTTTCCCTTTAAAATGATACATTTACTCGGATTAAACGTTTGATCTGTCATCTACGTTCTATTACAAATAAAATATTGCCATTTGCCATCTCCACATCATTGCATTCAGTTTTTATTCACAATTTGTTTAGTGTCCCAACTTTTTGGGAATCCGGTTTGTATAATATTTAATAATTTGTTTCATTCCAGCACTAATTCATCTGTACATTTTAAACCCTTTCATTATATACAGCTATGTCATGGCATACCAGTCAAACCACCAACGCCAGACTCGGACAGAAATTCGCCCTGGCCTTTGAAAGCATAAAGGCCTACCCTAAGACGAAAGCTTCACAGAAAAGCATGTTGAGGTTGGCACCATCCCAGTAGGTGAGGATATTCATGGGAATGTCTTTTAGCTCTTTGTGCATTACATTATTTTTCTAGTCAGGCGAATCTGCAATGAGGCAATGTGAGGCTATCACATCAGGCAGCACTAACATCAGGCGATACCACTTAGTGAGAAGAGAAAGGCAGCAAAAGCACTGACCTACTGTAGAAGTAGCCAGCACAAGAACTGCCACCACTAAATAAAGGTACATGCGCTGGCCAACATAGCATTTCTGCCTGATAGAGGATGCAGATAGGCGAGGACACAGAATATTAGAGCAAGAACCTTCCAGTGTTGGTTAGCTGCATGCTCTTTAGTGGAAGTGCACAGGCTGGCAGCTGAACAGCGATAGATCCTCCTTTAGCAGTCACTGAGACAGCGTAGGGTTAATCAACATGTGGAGGGGGAATGGTGCCCTCTGCAGCAGAGTGCCTCCCATACAAGTTCTAAGAGGCTGAGAGGAGCCCTGTGTACAGCTGAGGTCACACTATACAGAGATTAAGCCTTGGTCCTATTTCTACTGTGAAAGGCAGCTGGAACTTGTCAGGAAGACCGAAAGGGGAGACGATCTGGTGAGTACCCACAATGAGGAGTATACCCCCACAAAAAAGTCAATGTCTCAATTTATCATGTGGCCTTGAGCATCAATCACAGCTTGACAACAACGTCTCGCTGTTCACAAGTCAACTTATTTTCAGCTGAGGCATGGCATCTGACTCTTCTTGAAGGGCAGCCCTCAGGTCATTGAGGTCATTACGAGCCTCTACACGGCGACTCAGCTGATCCCATTTCAAATGGGATTCAGGTCTGGGGAAAGTGCAGACCACTCCATTTGAGGTACCCCGGTCTCCAGCAGCAGTTCCCTAATGATGTGACCTTGATGAGCTGGTGCATTTCATCCCTGAAGATGAAATTTGGTCTGTGTTGTTCTTGCAGAGGCACAATGACTAGATGAATTATGTTAATGTACTATGGGCTTGTCACTGTACCATTCACAAAGTGTAGGACCAATCTGTAATGATTAGACACACCTGCCCACACTAACGCTACCAACACCAAAGGCTTGTCTGGTGACAACAGTGGATGATGCATGGTGCTCTCCATCATTGGCAGCCCTCATTTCTGCTCAGCATGAACCGACTTTTATCAGTGAACAGCACTGATGCCCACTGGTCCCTCGTCCAGCGTAGATTTATCCCTGTCCCATGCAAAGTGAGGATGCCTGTGCCTGGTGGTGTGGTCAGGTACCCTTCCAGGCCATCTAGCATGCAGACCATGTTGATTTAAATGGTTTCAAATGGTCTGATGTGACACTTAGGTGCCTCTCACATCCCTTAAATGTGCCTGGAGTTGTGTGGAATTCATCATCCAATTCTGCAGGGCATTGCTCGCAATGAAGCTGTCATCAGTGTGGGATGTGGCCAAAG
Source organism: Bufo gargarizans (assembly GCF_014858855.1). Lineage (NCBI taxonomy): Eukaryota > Metazoa > Chordata > Amphibia > Anura > Bufonidae > Bufo > Bufo gargarizans. The sequence continues at coordinate 424,976,245 of NC_058083.1, forward strand.
GACATCCACGTCTATGCCTTTCTGTGACTCTTCCAGTCTCTCTGCATCTCTGTTGCAACCTGCTGATGACACTCTGTGACACTAAGCTCAGTGGCCACTTCCGTCTTAGAACATCCTGCTTAAAGCCTTGCAATGGCGAGGTACTGTTCATCAATTGGTAGGTGTGGTCTTGGTCTCATGATGTCAAAATGTGAACAGCATGATGAGGAGGAGGACTGTTTAAATACAAATTCTAATTGAACCAGGGAATTTATTGGGCAATTCATGGATCAAACACCTGTTGTGAATTTTACCATTATGCTCCCTGTTAGAGAACACCCAGTTGTGCAAAAAGTACTGAAACAATAAACAGTTGGACATGTGCATTCAAAAGTTAAGTTCACCTGTAAAGGTTAGAGTGCATTTTAGGCTTATACTGAATTTTCACCCACAAGCCAAATATCTCTAACTTTTTGTGCAGTGTAAATCCATAAGTGCCACAGGTTTCCTATATGAAATGTAATGGGTTTCGAACACAGCTTATTCAACGGTACTAGCAAAATTACAGGTGTGTTTTATGTAATTTAAAGATAGAGGCACAATTAAATGTCGCTTCCCTCCTACAAACACTGCCGTTGAAAGTGTAGACTGTGTAATTTCTTTGAAATGTGTATACATTTAATATTACTGGACCGGTTCAACTGACATTTTTGTTCTATAACACACAGTACAATGCAATAATGTGTCTGCTACCAATACAACAATGCAGATTTGGCTGTGAAATTTCTTTGAACTATGGATGTAGCAGAGTTAATAGTCATCCTTGATGAGTTATCACAATCTAGTTAACACGTTGTGTGACTTAATTCCGCTACATCTGTATATATCCATTTATTATCACTGGTTTAACACTGACATTTTTGTACATGTGTGATGCAATAATGCATCTGCTACCACCAATATAAAAATGTCGTTTTGGCGGTGAAATTTCTTTTAAATTTTTACGCATTTAAAGGGGTTTTCTCACCTCAGCAAGTGGCATTTATCATGCAGAGAAAGTTAATACAAGGTATTGGAAGTCAGCATGAGCAATATTCGATATTAGAGATTCCCATGTACTATAAGATTTAGTTAATATTGAATGGAAATAGCAGCAAGAAGTTCACAGGATGGACAACACCCTGCTTGGGGTCACAAATGGACAATGAAAAGGTATGACAGTTGGAATAATAATCATATGATCAGCAAACGCATGTGAAATCTCCTCAGTGACTGTTTTGGTGTAAACAAGCAATGCGGGAAACACCTGTTTGCCTTATGACGTGGGCCATAAACTCGGCCCCTGCGGTGTACATCAAAGGTGTAAAGAATGTTGTGCCTCCTTATCAACGCTATAATTGAATGGCAGATGGAGTGGTCAACTGTGACTATTTCCTGGGTCAACGAACACTGCCTTAGGCCTGGTGGAGTGTATGGGTTATCTGAGGCGCAACAACCCCTATCCCATTACCGGAAACTGATTGGATGAGCGGTTATAAAGGAGACTGGATGACATCTAAGTAAGGGGTGGAATGATGGGTGTCTGTGGGTCTGAATGCGATATTATTTGAGATATATATATATATATATATATATATATATATATATATATATATATATATACACACACAGGACCGAAGACATATATAGTAGTAGTAGGTTTTGGGATTAGGATTATATGTATATAGGACATTGAAGGAGAGGTTTTTGCCATTATTCTGTTTGTTCTTTGGTACCTTTAATTTTTTGTTTAATAAACCATAAATTTCTCTTTAAGCCTTGACGCCTTGTTATTAGAGAAAATACAGAATAGAATAGGGCACAGAAAGTGGATTCTACATTTGGAACCCCAGCGGATGCGCTTAATTAGTGAGCATAAATTCTTTTTTATTTAGGTTGTTGTATACATGCATTGTATTGTATATGTTAATGTTCTAGCAAATTAAGTTAAGGCCTGTGTAATTGTTGGTTTTGCTGGCAAGTTAGGTTGATACCCTGTTTTGACTGAAGTTCTCATAAGGTCTAAAAGGATAAAACCAGACATCTCTGATAAGAAAGTGAGGTGGGGATAACCCAGTTGAACTTCATGTTAAGGGGAGGTAGCCTTATGCTTCAATAGATCTTGGATCTGTATTGATCAGGTATAAGAGATGCTGTTTGTCAAGTGTAGGTGAAGTCACATTACTCTGACTCAGGTTTGTGGGAGTCAGTAATGTGAGGATTGTATTCAGTCCCTAGTTAGTGAATTGTCTTTCAATGGGTTGTGCATTTCTGTGTTCACTGGAAATTTGATATTTGTCTTGTTGTCTTTGTGTAGTTGTTATATTTAGAAATAGAAGTAGTGAATACAATTGTGGAAAACTATGCTTCAGTGTGGATGATGCATTGACCCATCAAAAAAAAAAAAAAAGGAACACATTAGGAAATGTGTTGTGTATGCTAATGAGGATGAAAGAAATTGCATAACAGAAAGAGTTGCAGTGGTACACAGAAAAGGCTCAGATAAGAGGTGAGCTACACAAAATTGAGCAAGAAATAACTGTTGCCAGTGCTAGTGTTGAAAGCAATTGTGAATGTGAGGGGCTAAGAGATGAGGTAGATGGACTAGTTCAGCAAAATTGATTTTGAGATCAGTTAGAGGAGTGTGAGGAAAGGTGTACACTTAGGGAACAATGTATTGCTTCTTTAGAAGAACGAGAGGCCAGGAATGATGGTGGTGTTGCTATACTTAAAAATCTAATTGCATGATGCCAATTTATAGCTGATGCAAAAGGAACTGTATATTATGAATTTGAGTACAAAAGAGAATCATAGGGTAGAGAACCATTGTTGTTGTCATGGTGGGGAGTGGGGGAAACCCCCCACCGTATAATGGAAACGGTTACTAGGCCAGACTACAGAGAAGGGAGCAGGCCACAACCTACAGCCACCCTAATCCTGACTCATCTCCTGACCGCATGATCAAACTCTGAAGGTGGGAGTGCTCATGCACCGGAACCTGCTGACCCTGACTGTCCCTGGCATAGGGGTCAGGAATAGGAGACAACCAGTTCCTCAGGAACTCCGACGAACTGGAGTCTCCAGCTGCCTATTACCAGGTGGAAAGGAAAAGACCATATGCAGCAACTGGATCGGCAGGTAAGAACACCGGAAAACTAACTTACCTGCCGCTGCCACCACAACTGGAACCCATGCATAAGTACAGGTGCCAACACACCAAATAGGACATCGTACAGAGAACACACACCCAGGTATCCAGCACTCCGGATACTGCCTGGACCCCATGCTGCAAGGAGCACGGCAGCCCCAGGCACCACTGCATACAGACTAATGGTTAACTCCTCCGGGAAAGCAGCCCCCTTACAGAGGTATCAACATACCGGGTGATGTATAGCATACATGCAGGGACCAACAAAAGCCCAGACATGTAACAACCAACAAAACGCTACACACTCAGAATATAAACCCACACCACACATACAACAAGTGAGGGTAGAGGAACAAGGAGGGTACAAAAGGGAGGACAATTTATGTTCCATAAGGTGGCCCTCAAGGACTGGGCTGAAACACCCAAGCAAGGAGCAAAGCTCCAACACCAAGCAAGGCTGTAGTACAACTGCCCCCAGCCAGCAAGCCACAGGTTTATATCCAGCTTGTGGCCACACCCAGGAAACACCTTAATCCCCACTAGCCAGAAGATTAACCCCTTGATCACCAAACTGCAGGGAGGCACACCTTAAAGGGGAAGTGCACATGCAAACCACAAACTACACGTTGCCCCTAGCTACCAGTCTGCACGGCAACCGCGTCACGGTCAAACATCAATATGACCGTGACAGTTGTAGTCACGTATGTAAACCTGCTAAACAGGATCAAAAACTGGAAAGGGGCAGAGGAGCAACCTATTTGCACTGCAGATGATCCAGAATCAACCCCAAATTAGAGTTCCTCTCTTTTTACTCCTGTATCAGAAGGAAGTAGACAAAGATAGTTTGCATATAAATGGTGGTAATCGATTACAATCAACAACTTTGTCTATTCAAGATAAAACAAATTTATGCCAGTTGTTAGTGAAATTGGACACAAGTGCCTCACCAATTAGTCTTTCCAATAAGGGTTCATGCACACGAACGTATTTTCTTTCAGTGTCCGGTCTTTTTGCGGAACATATACGAAACCATTCATTTTAAAGGGTCCGCAAAAAAAAAAACTGAACTTACTCAGTGTGCATTCCGTTTCCGTTTGTCCGTATTTCTGTTCAGCAAAAAAAATAAAAAATAGAACATGTCCTATTATTGTCCGTATTACGGACAAGGATAGTACTGTTTTATTAGGGGCCAGCAGTTCCGTTCTTCAGAATGCAAAAGGATGTCAATCATATTTTTTGCATGAGCCCCAAGTTTGAGTCTGTAGTTACACAATATAATTTAAATAGGGATGCATGCACTCTACTGCAGGCATGGCTCCCATCTCGACTTATTGAAAAATTACAGGAGCCGGTGGGCACTCAGAGGCCTATCTGCAGAGCTGTACTCCAACTGGGGAAATTAAAATGATAGGTTAAAAGAGATACAGAGAGTTATGGGGGGGGGGGGGGGGGGTAGAGACACCAGAGGTACTAATGCACTAGAAAATGCAAGTTATAGAGAGGAGATGACCCAATTATCTTTTCTAGTGAGTATCTAACTTTGTATCGTGTTACTTACAATTGTCCCGATATGTCTTCTGATGACAGTAGTTTCCTATATTCAATGGCTAATAAGTGCGCCTTTGTTGATTATCCAACAAAGGTAGTCTTAAGAAAAGCAAATTCATATCAAGCCTTTGTGAATATTTTAAAGGATTCAGGAAACATGACAACAGGTCTCAGAAGTAAATTTCTGAAATAGTTAAGAATGAGCAAAATAAGAATTACCAGAAAATGCTTTAAATGTGGCAACAAAGGTCAGACTATGAAGGAGTGTAGAAGCCATAAAAAAAGCTGCCAATGACAGGACATTCCTGCGTAATAAAAACAATATCAAAAGCAAAGACCAGATAATGTGGCAGATTAGGTACCAAAAGCTCCTCAGAAGGTTGGGGAAAACAGTGGCAGATAACCTGAGACGTCATAGACTCCTTCCCCAACAAATCTGATTTGAAGCCATAGGGATGTCAGGCCCCAGAATTGTCCCTGGTAAGCCATCTTGACAGGGACAAGGGTGGTAGACCTCGTAATTCAGGGTACGGTAGGGGGCCAACAGACATCTTATTGGATACAGTTGCAGCGGTAGATTTGACTAATTTGGAATTGACGTTGGACCCTTATGTTAAGCGTATTTTTCTTAGAGGATTTGGAGGGCAATTAGTACCTTCAACGCAATCATTGCTAGTACCCATAAACATTGGAGACCTTTGGGTGGAGCGTGGCCTTTATCTTTCCCCAACACTTGAGGGCACTATCATTGGTTCTGATCTAATGAAAGAACATAGACTTCTTGTTGACTTGTGTAACTGGACGTTATGGAAAGGACCGAGATATAAAGGAGGTTTAAAAATGGTTACTGACAATTATGGAATTGATACAATAAAAGCTGATGAACTGCTAGATCCAGCTGTATTGTTAAAGACAGATTATAAGACACTGGCTGCTATTTTGTGGCAACAAACATGGACATGGGCAACTTCGAAAACTGAATGTGTCAAACATAGTGGTGATGGTGGAAGGCCCAGATCCGCCTCCTCAGAGGCAATATAAAATACCACCTGAATCAATCCCATATATGAAAAATACACTGGATGATTTGCTGGTACAGTAGGTCATTAGGGGTTGCCAGTCCACTAATAACACACTGCTCTGGCCCATAAAAAAAAAAAACAATGTTAGGCGTCTTACTCTGGACTATAGAGCTTTAAATAAGTGTACGGCCCCTGTCACAAATGTGGTCACCAAATCTCCCGATATGATGACGGCACTCAAACCATCCGCCACAGTGTATTCATCAATAGAGATCTCAAATGGGTACTTCTTAATTCCTGTGCACCCAGATTGCCAGTACAAATTTGCATTTAGCTTTCAGGGAAAGCAATACACGTTTTGTCGGTTTGCATGGTTGAAATCTTATTACTATTCTCAGAGCCAGATTGCATTGTGCAATATATGTATGATGTCATGCTCCAGACTGACACCAAGGAATAGCACTATGTGTTGTTGAATGAACTTCTCACACTTCTGGAGAATGCATTCTTTAAGCTAAATCCTACCAAGATCTAGTTAATGAAAGAATCTGTCATTTTTGGGTGTAAAAGTTTCAAAAGGGGGGGAGGATCCCAGAACCCAAATACAAAAACAGCACTGAGACAGTTCCTGGGTCTCGTTGGATTTTACAGGTACTTAATTGAGGTACTGGAAAAGCAAAACCTCTCTATGAACTCCTGAAAAATGACAAAAGAGAAACAGATCTTCTAGAATGGATGGAAGAGCATAAAGGTGCTTTTGTCAGGCTAAAGATTAGTCTCACTCAGGCACCCGCTCTAAGAAATCCAAACTCAGATCTACCCTTTGCACTGCAGGTTCATGCCTTGGCAGTAGCAATCAAGGCTGTGTTGCTACAGGAAAGGCAAGGAAAATGGGTTCCTATCAAGACTGTTGAGTCCGGGTGGAAATAGAAAAAAATAGGAAATAGGAAAAAAACATACTACAAAAACACCACATACTCCCATCAAAATGCTCTTAGAATGAACACTCAGTGGTATTTCCTCTCAGAGAGTGGACAGGTGGCTGGTGGATCTAACACCCAGGAACATCAGAGTCACACACAACGCCACCTATATCCTGCCTCAATTAATGCAATATGAAGAAAAGCATGGTTGTGGAGAAGTAAATAGGGCTAAGACCCAGGAGTTGTTCAGGCTAGTGGCAGGAAAGGAAGATCTGAAGATTTGGATGGATGGATCGAGATACTAGGAGGAAGGACATTTTCACACAGGATAAGCCCTGTGGTGTCCACAGACAAATGAAAAAAAAAATCTAATTAAATGCCCCAGAAGTTTTTTGGCACAGAGCAGAATTGGAGGCAGTGAGAGAAGCCATTTTAGTGGGGGTCCAATTGCGCTCGATCACTGACCGAGTACATATCTTTATGTCATACAAGGATTTAGTGATACATCAGGAAAGACACTGGTACATGGTTAGATTTTAAAGGATATTTGGGACAGGGCTAGTCTAGAACCACAAGGATTGGCAATAATAAAAGTGAAAGTACATTAGAAAGACACCGACGTAATCTCAGTGGGGAACAAGGTAGATGGACTAGCCAAAAGAGGCTGCAGTAATGGGAGCCAAATGGACTCCCTATGATATTGAGGGTAGGCAAGCCTGGGAAGAGCATGACTGACGACACAGATAGGGGGAAGATGGAACCAGAATACCTGCCAGTCTCCAAAGCAACAACCCCATGTTTAGTGGCAGAGCAGGATAAGAATGCTGTACTGTACAAAATTAAAATGTTAAATTCCAGAAAGGGCGCCAGATATTTCTCTAAATTACACCCTTCAGGATGATCTTCTGCTAAGGGAGACCGCAGAAGGCCCTCGATTTGTAGTTCCCTGCCAATATCTGAAGGATAGGACTAGGGAAAATCATAGATTGACAGGACATATGGGTCTCGAGTTTATTCAATACTGGTGGGAAGGCATGAGAAACTGTTTTGATGATTGTCCAGGAATGTCTCATCTGTGCCCAAATGAACCCCAGGCCAAAAGGGCAAAAACCTGTACTATTAAGGATACCGCTGGCCAAAGGACCATGGGAGCGCTTACAAATGAATTTTGTGGGTCCTTTGCCAAGTGCTCCTGGTGGATACCATTATTTGCTAGTGGCGATTGAGTTTTTTTTTTAAATGGGTAGAGGTCTTGCCCATGAGATAAGACTCAGCTACTGCAACAGCAAAGGCCTTATGGGGTGAGGTCATCTCAAGGTGGGGTTTCCCCAAGGTCATCGAGTCTGATAGAGGTTCTCATTTTACAGGGAAGGTCATGACTGGTATGTGTGAGAGGTGTTGAATGTCGAACAATGATTTCATGTAGCCCATCATCCCCAATCATCAGGAATAGTAGAAAGGATGAACATAACATTGAAGAAGAGACTTAAGAAAACGGTACTGCAGTCATGGAGCAATTGGATATGCCACTTACCCACAATTCTGATGGCAATACGGGCAACAGATGCAAAAGGCACCTCAATTACCCCATATCAGTTAATGACTGGCAGAGGTATGAATCTATGTCACCCTACAGATCCACAGCCAATGCAAGAAAGTGCCGAGAAGGAAAAACTCCTAAGGCCCCTTTCACACGGGCGAGTATTCCGCGCGGGTGCGAAGCGTGAAGTGAACGCGTGGCACCCGCACTGAATCCGGACCCATTCATTTCTATGGGGCTGTGCACATGAGCGGTGATTTTCACGCATCACTTGTGCGTTGAGTGAAAAATCGCAGCATGCTCTATATTGTGCGAATTTTACACGACGCAGGCCCCATAGAAGTGAATGGGGCTGCGTGAAAAATGCAATGCATCCGGATACGGATACCATGCGTTGCATTTTTCATGCTTGTAACTAAGCAACACTCATGGGAATTTAAAGACAGGAAGTAGGCGTTTCTCAGCATCTGCCTGCGTCTATCTGCATCAGTTTGGTGTCTGAAGAGGGAGAAAGTTGGCTGCATAAACTTTTCAGCCCTTGCGGAGCCCAAAAATGCCAAAAACACCACACGTCCTTGACTTAGAAAAGCTTATTGTCCTGGTGCAGGAGAGGCCCTGCATCTGGGATCTTCGGTCTGGGGAGTACCAGGACCGTTATAAAAAGGATGCCGCCTGGACGGAGATTACCCAGGATCTTTTTGCCCCAATCTGGGAGAAGACACAAGGCCCAAGTAGAAGGAATTTAAGTAAGTACACAATGTATACATGTTTGAGCCTTTCAGTACTCCCTAGTATATAGGCGTAGTTATACGTTAGTGTTCCTAGTATATAGGCGTAGTTATACGTTAGTGTTCCTAGTATATAGGCGTAGTTATACGTTAGTGTTCCTAGTATATAGGCGTAGTTATACGTTAGTGTTCCTAGTATATAGGCGTAGTTATACGTTAGTGTTCCTAGTATATAGGCGTAGTTATACGTTAGTGTTCCTAGTATATAGGCGTAGTTATACGTTAGTGTTCCTAGTATATAGGCGTAGTTATACGTTAGTGTTCCTAGTATATAGGCGTAGTTATACGTTAGTGTTCCTAGTATATAGGCGCAGTTATACGTTAGTGTTCCTAGTATATAGGCGCAGTTATACGTTAGTGTTCCTAGTATATAGGCGCAGTTATACGTTAGTGTTCCTAGTATATAGGCGCAGTTATACGTTAGTGTTCCTAGTATATAGGCGCAGTTATACGTTAGTGTTCCTAGTATATAGGCGTAGTTATACGTTAGTGTTCCTAGTATATAGGCGTAGTTATACGTTAGTGTTCCTAGTATATAGGCGTAGTTATACGTTAGTGTTCCTAGTATATAGGCGTAGTTATACGTTAGTGTTCCTAGTATATAGGCGCAGTTATACGTTAGTGTTCCTAGTATATAGGCGCAGTTATACGTTAGTGTTCCTAGTATATAGGCACAGTTATACGTTAGTGTTCCTAGTATATAGGCGTTAATTTACTATTTTTTATGAATAGATGTAGCTATTGATACCTGTTCCTTTCATGTCTTTGTATTACCAGTTGAAGCTGCAGGGACCAGTTCCGCAAAGAAATGAAACATCATGGGCGGAGCGGGGCTGGTCCCCCCAAGAAAGGGCCCCATCTTTTCCGGGAGCAGCTGATGTTCCTGCGTGATGTTATGGAGCTGCGTCCGTAAGTCCATTTTAGTCATACTGAAATGGTCATTTGAGTTGTATTTATGGTATGGACATATAGGTTACAGATGTAGCAGGGTAAACACACATGCTTTATGTGACATGTGATGCTAACTAAATGCTAATAAATGCATTATGCAATAGCTTTTCGCAGCATTTTGCTTAAAGATAACATGATTAATATATACATTCAAGTTAAAGAGTGTGTGTGTTATTCCTGCTACATCTGTACTTATAATGTAAATAAAGTATTGAAATTTCAACATATGTTTTTTAATTTTCTAATGTTTTTAGAACGGAGGACAACCTAGAGGAGGAAGGTGATGAGTCGGGCCCACACCAATCAGGTGCATGTGAGGAGGACACCACATCAGCCCAGCCTGAAAGTGGAGCTGGACCAAGCACAGCACCATCAAGACCTCCTGCAGCATCTGGTGGTGAGTCCCCCACCTCCCCTCTGGCTCTACCCAGCAGGGCCAGACGACGGGCAATGCCTTCTGCCGAATCTAACATAAATTTACAAGTTCTAGATTATTTATCTAGAGCACGGCAGGAGGATCATCATGACATGTTTGCCCGTAGTGTGGCCCATTTTATGCGTCAGCTACCTCCTGAACGACTAATGCGAACCAGAACTGCAATAGAAATAGTTCTGGAGGTAGCTAATCGCCCACAAGAGCCGACCGAAATGTATGATGCCCTCGAAAGCCTGCGCTGTCATGGGAACATATTTAGCCCCCACCACCCCCCAGGTAGTCAGCCCTCACAGGGCCCCTAACAATTTCCTCCCCAAAGGGATCCCTATGGGCCACCAATTGCACCATATGTGCCACAGTATCAGGGGGAACCCAGTTATAGTCAGCAGGGCCCATCGTCCAGTCAACCTGGCCCAAGCCAATACTCTGGACCCCCTTCCCAGCAACAATTTACTGGACCTCCTTATCAGGGCCCAACGTCCAGTCAACCTGGGCCTAGTCACTACTCTGGACCCCCTTCCCAGCAACAATTTACTGGACCTCCTTATCAGGGCCCATCGTCCAGTCAACCTGGGCCTAGTCACTACTCAGGGCCTCCTTCACAGCAACAAATTTCTGCCCCTCATTATCAGGGAGCCTCGTCGCCATCAAGACGTTATGTAAATTTATAATTTATATTCGTTTACTGTTTATTTTTTTGAAAAGCCTGAGTATATTAGAATATATTATATTATTTTTCAAGTTTATAAGTTAACTTTTGTGTTTATTTTGCAGAAACACACACAATACGATATAGATTTAAGATTTGTGGAAAACATCATTAGCCACAAAAGATCCATACATTTTGAATTTTTTTTAGCACAATCTGTAAACACACATTAATGTATTGGATTGGTCGGCAATAATTGAAGAACTTTGGAGGGTGCGCACGGAGCTCAGCGTACAAGCCAACAAAGAGACCTTTGCTGGCCCGCTGCCAAAGTATAGGATGCACCCACATACGCTTCCTCCGCGGCTCCTCCTCAATCATTTCTGGCTGCTCTCCAAAATAACGGGACACCAGCCAGTGCAAAAATACATGGTCAGTTGATGACAGGGTGAAAGTGGACATCCTGCAAAGGATAATCCAATAACAAAGACACACGTCAACCACACAAAAAACACTCCACAAAAGAAAAAAATGGAGCTGTCCAACAAAACACTGCATGCTGGGGAAATTTATATTGTCTTTGCAGTTACAGGTGAATCTAGTGGATGGATCAGGTTTTTTTCACGCGCGTGGAAACCGCATGTGACACGCACGTGAAACGCGACGCAATCGCATAGTAAAATTACAGCACTCGCATGAAAAATCGCAAGCTTTTCACTGAACGCATCCTGAACGCATCTGGCCAAAAAACATGACGCCCGTGTGAAAGAGGCCTAACTCCGCTACAGGACCAGGGTCACAAATATTTACAGTTTGCAGTGCCTAAGGCCAAGGAAGAACCTGGCAAACCACCAATAAAGTTTAAAATAGGGGATTGGATAATGATAAAGAATTTCGTAACCAAGTCCTCATGGGATGCTAATTGGATGGGTCCATTTGTGGCGACGATGATGCAGAGTGAGGTGGTAAAAGTTAAGCGAATGGAGAATAAGGGTAACAAATGCATGAAAAAGGAGGGATATAGAGAAGTGGATTCATGCAGATCAATGAGAAAAGATTTAACCGATAAGAATTTGAAGCCGCTATTGTTCTTGTATTCCAGGATCCTAAATGAAGCATCAAGACGAAATTCCCGGATTCTGGATGTGAGGATTCCAACAATTTTGTTGGTTATTGGCATCACTCATTGCATAACATCAAGCGACATGGAATATTCAGGGGTGGGAGATACAGAAACTTTTCTAGAGGATTATCCTGAACAGTCATCCATAAATGTAACAATCATGAACATGACTCAAAGGGAGAAAATACAGGGAGCTAGGAATAGGAGAGTACGGCTCATACCTGAAGGGAATAGAATGACCGGAAGATACTATCAGGAGTTGGGAAATAGATTTGAATACAGGGTCACCTTTTCTTTTGGTAGGATTAACCATGGCTCAAGTGCTGGAAATTTAGCATTCACCCATGGTGCACAGAATATACTACCGGACTCATTGCTGCCATTTATGGTGACCACGATATATTCAAATTCTTCAGGCTACTAGATGGTGGAGGAGTCTGATTTACCTGACAAAGGTGAGAAAATAGGTATAAGTTATGGAACAGTCAGTGATGGCTAATAAGAAGGGGAGTACTTGTTTGTGTGCGGCATATATTGGCACAATAATGTACACCTACATCATATAGAGAGATGGTTAGTCATTGGACTTGTGGGACAGCAAAGATAGAGATTGGGGAGGTGCATATTATTGATACCACTCCAGATTATGTGAAGCCATGCAGAAACCATGATAATGTAGCATCCAACAACCACAGCTGCAAAAAGGACAACCATTCCAGGTTAAAGAAGACTCCGCTCAAACCATAGCTAGTAACATTCAGTATGTATTTATTACATGGCGTGTCAATATTTCCCATTGGTTGATAAAAACCAATAGGTTTACCCAATACGTGCAGGTTATACCCTTAATTAGGTCCATTCCCTCTATCAGAGACTGACACCAAGTAAGAGGACTTTAAGAAGAAGCCATCCTAATTTTATGAATTCAAAGAATAGCTGAGGGAGAGGGGATACATTTAGCACCATATTGGGTGGTATAGGAACTGGGATGGGTGTCATCAATGAAGCTGATATTAGCGTTTTAAGAACCAAGCTAGCAGCTGTAGAAGGGCTTTGACACACAAAGGGAGATCAACTATGTAATTAACAATATCTACAGCCATGTCTCACAAACACAGACATTGGTATTGCAACAAATTTCACTCAACAATTCAGGGGATTCGTCGAAAGCATGCAAACAAGGGGTAGGAATGTGTCCTGGGCTCTGGCTTGTGCACAAGGGCAGGCGGAACTATCCATGAACATAAAATTGGCAATTCAGTCCCTATATGATAGGCAGTGGCCGTTTGGATTAATATCGCAGGCCACTCCTGTCTTACGAGAGCTCCTCATTCTAAATAGTGGGAAAAATGCAAAATTGGATGATTGATGATGACTTTGAGAGGCGTTATGCCTGTACTTTCATTCCATATACAAATTCTCCCCTAGATATTGTGGGTATAGGGTAACTTCAATTGGTATTCTGACAGGAGAAACAACACTCCTACATCCAAGATTAGATCATTCTCATGTAATCAGACAGCATGGACAATGGAAGCAAGTGGAAATTTCCCTCTGCCTACAAAGGAGTCATGATATACTGTGCATACCAGGCCAGTATAGATTGATGGAGGATAAATTTTGAAGTAATGCCTCTGTTTGCGTTTTGGATGGAAAGTCAATTACAAGGGATAAGGCTCCTTATACTTAGGGCACCAGAGACTCTGTTTCTTTCTCTCGAGCACCACCAATGTAACCTTAACCACCTCAGCTCCCCTAGCTTAAACACCTTTAATGACCAGACCACTTTTTACAATTCTGCACTACACTACTTTCATCGTTTATTGCTCGGTCATGCAACTTACCACCCAAATGAATTTTACCTCCTTTTCTTCTCACTAAGAGCTTTCATTTGGTGGTATTTCATTGCTGCTGACATTTTTACTTTTTCACTTTCAGTTGTAAAATAAAAAAATAAAAAAACGACATCTATATATACAGTTTTCTCTAAATTTATTGTTCTACATGTCTTTGATAAAAAAAAATGTTTGGGTAAAAAAAAAATGGTTTGGATAAAAGTTATAGCGTTTACAAACTATGGTACAAAAATGTGAATTTCCGCTTTTTGAAGCAGCTCTGACTTTCTGAGCACCTGTCATGTTTCCTGAGGTTCTACAATGCCCAGACAGTAGAAAACCCCCACAAATGACCCCATTTCGGAAAGTAGACACCCTAAGGTATTCGCTGATGGGCATAGTGAGTTCATAGAACTTTTTATTTTTTGTCACAAGTTAGCGGAAAATTATTTTTTTTTCCTTTTTTTTTTCCTTACAAAGTCTCATATTCCACTAACTTGTGACAAAAAATAAAAACTTCCATGAACTCACTATGCCCATCACGAAATACCTTGGGGTGTCTTCTTTCCAAAATGGGGTCACTTGTTGGGTAGTTATACTGCCCTGGCATTTAAGGGGCCCTAATGCGTGAGAAGTAGTTTGAAATCAAAATGTGTAAAAAATGCCCTGTGAAATCCGAAAGGTGCTCTTTGGAATGTGGGCCACTTTGACCACCTAGGCTGCAAAAAAGTGTCACATGTGGTATCGCCGTACTCAGAAGAAGTAGGGCAATGTGTTTTGGGGTGTCTTTTTACATATACCCATGCTGGGTGAGAGAAATATCTCGGCAAAAGACAACTTTTCCAATTTTTTTTTTTAAACAAAGTTTGCATTTGACCAAGATATTTCTCTCACCCAGCATGGGTATATGTAAAATGACACCCCAAAACACATTGCCCAACTTCTCCTGAGTACGGCGATACCACATGTGTGACACTTTTTTGCAGCCTAGATGCGCAAAGGGGCCCAAATTCCTTTTAGGCCTCTTTCACACTTGCGTTGTTCGGATCCGGCGTGTACTCCACTTGCCGGAATTACAAGCCGGATCCGGAAAAACGCAAGTGTACTGAAAGCATTTGAAGACGGATCCGTCTTCAACATGCTTTCAGTGTTACTATGGCACCCAGGACGCTATTAAAGTCCTGGTTGCCATAGTAGGAGCGGGGAGCGGGGGAGCAGTATACTTACCATCCGTGCGGCTCCCGGGGCGCTCCAGAATGATGTCAGAGCGCCCTATGCGCATGGATGACGTGCCATGCGATCACGTCATCCATGCGCCTGGGGCGCCCTAACGTCACTCTGGAGCGCCCCGGGAGCCGCACGGATGGTAAGTATGCTGCTCCCCCGCTCCCCGCTACACTTTACCATGGCTGCCTGGACTTTAGCGTCCCGGTAGCCATGGTAACCATTCAGAAAAAGCTAAACGTCGTATCCTGCAATGCACCGAAACGACATTTAGCTTAAGGCCGGATCCGGATCAATGCCTTTCAATGGGCATTCATTCCGGATCCGGATCCGGAACTGAAGACATCCTGATGCATCTTGAACTGATTTCACTCCATTCAGAATGCATGGGGATAATCCTGATCAGGATTCTTCCGGCATAGAGCCCCGACGACGGAACTCTATGCCGGAAGACAATAACGCAGGTGTGAAAGAGCCCTTAGGAGGGCATTTTTAGACATTTGGATCCCAGACTTCTTCTCACGCTTTAGGGCCCCTAAAATGCCAGGGCAATATAAATACCCCACATGTGACCCCATTTTGGAAAGAAGACACCCCAAGGTATTCAACGAGGGGCATGGCTAGTTCATAGAAAAAAAAAAATTGGGCACAAGTCAGTGGAAATAGATTTTATTTATTTTTTCTCAAAAAGTCTCCCTTTCCGCTAACTTGGGACAAAAATTTCAATCTTTCATGGACTCAATATGCCCATCAGCAAATACCTTGGGGTGTCTTCTTTCCAAAATGGGGTCATTTGTTGGGTGTTTGTACTGCCCTGGCATTTGAGGGTCTCTGCAATCATTACATGTATGGCCAGCATTAGGAGTTTCTGCTAGTCTCCTTATATTGAGCATACGGGTAATGAGATTTTTTTTTCCGTTCAGCCTCTGGGCTGAAAAAAAAAATAAAAGATTTCTTCATTCGCATCGATCAATGTGGATGAAAAAATCTCTGCAAAAAAAAAGGAGGGGAAACGCGTCTGCCAGGACATAGGAACTCCGCCCAACATCCATACCCACTTAGCTCGTATGCCCTGGTAAACCCGATTTCTCCATTCACATCAATCGATGTGGATGAATAAATCATTGCCGGGATTTTTTATATTTTTTATATACAAAGTGTTTGCCAAAGCATATGAACACCGCCGCCCCCTCAGCTCATATGAATCGGCAAACTTATCTTTTACTACAGAGGAGAAATCTCGTCTTGCAGCGCCGCATACACCAACTTTTGTGTAATCTGACAGCAGCGCAATGCTTCTGTCAGAATGCACTTCAGTGCTGCAGCTCGTTGATCGGTTGGTCCACCTGGAAGGTAAAAAAAACAACAAAAAAGAAAAAAAACAATAAATGTATTAACTTTATAATAACATTTGAACATTTTTTACCTGTGCAAAGCGCAAATCGCCCAAAGATGTGGCGAAGTACATTATGCACTTTGTCTCAGGTGAAAGGAGAGGTTTGCTGCAGCTGTGAGTGAAAGGGCCCTAATAGCCCTGTGTACCTGTCCTGTGAGATGCAATCCCTATGCTAAGTGTACCTGTGTGTGGTACTTCCGGAAACACTCCCCTAAGCATAAGGCAGGGTGGTCAGGGCAGTCAGGACAGAAATAGCGGGTGTCACGCCTTATTCCACTCCCGCTACAGACAACATCTTTTTCGGGGTGACAGTTGGGTTGAGGTACCAGCAACAACATTGGGTAAATGTCGCTCGTGTAGACGGCTCACTACACTGGTGGTTGGGGCCCCGGAACCTTCTGGATACAGGAGGTTCTCTATGATCTCTTTCTGAAATTTGAGGAAGGATCCTGTTCTCCCAGCCTTACTTTAGAGAACAAAACTATTATATACAGCCAATTGAATCAAATATACAGACACCTTCTTATACCAGCGTCTGGTGTGTCGGGAAACTAAATAAGGAGCCAACATCTGGTCATTGAAGTCCACCCCTCCAATGAGCGAATTATAGTCGTGGACACAGAGGGGCATTTCAATGACACTGGTTGCTCGTTCTATTTGTATTGTCGTGTCTGCGTGAATGGAGGAGAGCATGTAAATGTCACGCTTGTCTCTCCATTTCACCGCATGCAGTTCTTTTTTACACAAGGCAGCCCTCTCCCCCCTTGCAAGACGGGTGGTAACGAGCCATTGTGAGAAGCCCCGGCGACTAGGTCGCGTGGTGCCACAGCAGCCAATCTGTTCTAGGAACAAATGCCTGAAGAGGGGCACACTTGTATAGAAATTGTCCACATAAAGATGGTACCCCTTGGCAATAAGGGTGACACCAAGTCCCAGACTGTCTTCCCACTGCTCCCCAGGTAGTCAGGGCAACCGACCGGCTCCAGGGTCTGATCTTTTCCCTCAGATCCAAAATTTGTGGGTATACCCTTTCACAGAGCTTATACAATTTGACCCCATACCGGGCGCGCTTGCTTGGGATGTATTGTTTGAAGCCAAGGCGCCCGGTAAAATGTATAAGGGACTCGTCTATGCAGATGTTTTGCTCAGGGGTATACAAATCTGCAAATTTGTTGTTGAAGTGGTCTATGAGGGGCCGAATTTTGTGGAGCCGGTCAAAAGCTGGGTGGCCTCTGGGACGGGAGGTGGTGTTGTCGCCAAAGTGCAGGAAACGCAGGATGGCCTCAAATCGTGCCCTGGACATGGCAGCAGAGAACATAGGCATGTGATGAATTGGGTTCGTGGACCAATATGACAGCAATTCATGCTATTTGGCTAGACCCATGTTGAGGAGAAGGCCCTGAAAATTTTTTAATTCGGAAACTTGGATGGGTTTCCACCGGAAAGGCTGGGCATAATAGCTTCCCGGGTTGGCGGCTATAAATTGAGTGGCATACCAAT
The DNA here is from genome assembly GCF_014858855.1 of Bufo gargarizans. Lineage (NCBI taxonomy): Eukaryota > Metazoa > Chordata > Amphibia > Anura > Bufonidae > Bufo > Bufo gargarizans. The sequence goes on from NC_058083.1 coordinate 424,994,346, forward strand.
TTGTTTCTGCCACGACTATGTCCAAGAGCTCCGCAGTCAAAACAGCTCAAAAAATCCCAGTGCCGAACCGATCTGAGCCGTCTCAACCCGAACTCCAGACTGGGCGATGAAAGGGGGAACTAATAGTGCGGCTCAAGTTGGGGACTGCCAATCAGGATTTTCCAGCACCTCAGGGACTCTACGGGCCTGTCTGTGCTGTGGCTGCGACGGGGTAACTACTGCACGTGCCACCCTACCAGCTTCAACTGCCCTTCTGGTGCTCGCCACTTCCCCATGTTGTACGGCAGTGCTGGTACTAGTTCCAGGGTGGGCTGCGCTGCTGGTGTATGCCTCACTGCGTAATCCGACAGCGCCAGCCCCACTCTGCTGCCCTTAAAGCGGATCCTGCGCAACCAGTGGTGTAGCAACATGGGGCCGGGTACGCCTGGTGGTATCAGGGACCCCAACCTCCTCGTCCGAACTTTGGGTCAGACTGCCACAGCTTTCTACACGTTTATATTCTGACCCGCTGCATTCGTCAGATGAGGGTTCCCATTTCTCATCCGACTGGGTCAGAAGCCTGTAGGCCTCTTCAGAAGAATACCCCTTATTTGACATTTGGACTACTAAATTTAGGGGGTATTCCCTGAGACTACCCAAGAAAAAAAGCAAGCCTGTCTTACAAATGGGAGGCTAGCGAAGTACTGGAAGCCGCTGCGATTGATAAAATATCAAAACTGATTTTTTTATGCTTGTCTTTGATATATGGCGTTCTTTACATGCCAATTTTTTTTTCTCACCCCCACAACTCCTGAACAAAATGGACACAGTCACGTGCAGGGCAGATGACAGACTTCGAGACACAGGCACAGTGAACAGTATTGCCCATGATAGGCTTAGAGACACACCACACCAGACAGTGTCGTACAAGATGGGATTAAATACACAGGCAGTATTACACACAACTGGCTATGTTACAGCCAGGGCCGGTTTTAAACAAAGGGTGGCCTTGGGCAAAATTGAAAGTGGGGCCCCAAATCCTAAAATATTGGACCAGAAGTCTGACAGCCAGAGGCGTACATAGGAATCACTGGGCCCCATAGCAAAAATCTGAATTGGGCCCCTTAACCCCGCCCACTACCCACCATGGCCCCTCCCACTTCCTGACTTTGCTCCTCCCATGCCACACCCCCATTAAATAAATTTATACATGACCTACAGAAACTGTTAGGGGTTTCCTGGGGGTGACCTGTCACATGGGATATCTGCTGCAGCCTGCAGGTCTCCTTATTTGGGGTGCCATGTTAGGCTACTTTCACACTTGCGTTCGGGTCTCCGCTTGTGAGTTCTGTTTGAAGGCTCTCACAAGCGGCACCGAACGGATCCGTCCAGCCCTAATGCATTCTGAGTGGATGCGGATCCGCTCAGAATGCATCAGTATGGCTCCGTCTGTCCTCCGCTCAGCAGGCGGACACTTGAACGCTGCTTGCAGCCTGGCCGTGCGGAGGCAAACGGATCCGTCCAGACTTACAATGTAAGTCAATGGGGACGGATCCGTTTGAAGTTGACACAATATGGCTCAATTTTCAAACGGATCCGTCCCCCATTGACTTTCAATGTAAAGTCAAAACGGATCCGTTTGCACTATCACGAACAAAAAAAAAAATGTTTTTTTTTTTTTTTGTTCATGTTAATGCAAACGGATCCGTTCTGAACGGATCTAAGCGTTTGCATTATAGGTGCGGATCCGTCTGTGCAGACACCAGACGGATCCGCTCTGAACGCAAGTGTGAAAGTAGCCTTAAAGGGAATCTGTCACTAGCAATTTACCCCCAATTTTTTTTTCATGAATCCATGTTTAACAGAGTACCTGCTTTCCATCTGTCTTGTTATTTTGATTGTGAGTCTTGTCATTTCTTCAAAAAATCGATTCTTATGATATGTAAATGAAGCTGTAAGGAGCCCAGAGGGGCGTTATTCTTTCTCCACGGTGCCCAGGAACGCCCCTCTGAAGTGCCGTGCCCGGCTAAGTTTGAAAACTAATAACGCCTCCAAGTTCATCTAAATCGCCTCCCAGAGGCACGGCTAAGTGCCGCTCTGCGGCAAACACCCCGATCCTCCTCTCGCCGGCATCCCAAATCCCGCGCAGGCGCAGTGCCGTCAGTCATCTTATCATAGCGCAGGCAATCGCCGGCACTGCGCCTGCGCGGGATTTGGGATGCCAGCGAGAGGAGGATCGGATTTGGGAGGCGATTTAGATGAACTTGGAGGCGTTATTAGTTTTCAAATTTAGCCGGGCACGGCACTTCAGAGGGGCGTTCCTGGGCACCGTGGAGAAAGAATAACGCCCCTCTGGGCTCCTTACAGCGTCATTTACATATCATAAGAATCGATTTTTTGAAGAAATGACAAGACTCACAATCAAAGGAACAAGACAGATGGAAAAAAGGTACTCATGGATCCATGTTTAATAAAGTACCTTTTTTCCATCTGTGTTCTTCTTTTCCATGTCAGTCTTGTCCTTTCTTCTAAAAATCGATTCTTGCTGTAAGCCGGACTGGAGCCCAGAGGGGCGGTTTTCTTTCTCCACGGTGCCCCTCTGATTAGTGCCGTGCCCGCCTAAATATGAAAACTCTAACGCCTCCATCATTTAGCTGAATCGCCTCCCAGAGGCGCGGCTAAGACCTAGACACCCGCCCCCCTCCTCAGCGCTGCGCTCTGAAACACCCGATCCTCCTCTCGTCGGCGTCCCAAATCCCGCGCAGGCGCAGTGCCGGCGATTGCCTGCGCCTGCGCTCTGATAATACGGCTGAGGGCAACAGCTTCAACATCGTCACTGGGCTCGGCGCATGCCCAGTGACGATGTTGAAGCTGTTGCCCTCAGCCGTATTATCAGAGCGCAGGCGCAGGCAATCGCCGGCACTGCGCCTGCGCGGGATTTGGGACGCCGACGAGAGGAGGATCGGGTGTTTCAGAGCGCAGCGCTGAGGAGGGGGGCGGGTGTCTAGGACTTAGCCGCGCCTCTGGGAGGCGATTCAGCTAAACATGGGGGGGGGGCCCTGGGGAGAAAAGCAGCCGCATAGCCGGCTGCTGGTCATCAGTGGGCGGGGCCTTATCTGCGCTACGGGCCCCCCAGTGCCGCGGGCCCCATAGCAGTGGCGTGGTCTGCCTCTATGGGCGGTACGCCACTGCTGACAGCACTTTGTAGGCACGGACAGAGGTTGCAACCACAGCCGTTGATTGTAGAATGCCACATTCTCTCTCTTTATCCTTTCCACTGTAAGCTGCGGATCCAGCAGGCTCTTTGGGTATGTTCACACAGAGTATTTTCTGTGCTTAAAATAACCTAATGCAGAATCTGCATCAGTTTTTTGGGATGTGTTTTTTTCTGATGCATTTTATAACACTTTTTGATGCTGTTTTGCTGTGGATTTTCATTAATGCCCATTTTCAAATGGAATTCTGGACATGGAACCTGCATGAAGAATGGCCAGGGCACTTTTTTTTCATGGTGCAATTTATAAGCAGAATAAAAAAGGGTGTGTCCTATCCGGACCCCTGAAGTGAAAGCACAATGTGCATGCATGGTCATCCTCCATTATGCTAATAGTGTTAGGATAATAGTTGATCACTGGCAATTCCATAGCAGTGAATGGAGATAATTCTGCGATGACACGCTGTTGGGGGGGGGGGGGATCTGTGGATGGCACACTTATGGGGGGGGGATCGATCTATGGATGGCACACTTATGGGGGGGGGGGATCTATGGATGGCACACTTATGGGGGGGGGGATCTATGGATGGCACACTTATGGGGGGGGGGATCTATGGATGGCACACTTATGGGGGGGGGGATCCATGGATGGCACACTTATGGGGGGGGGGATCCATGGATGGCACACTTATGGGGGGGGGGGATCCATGGATGGCACACTTATGGGGGGGGGGATCCATGGATGGCACACTTATGGGGGGGGGGGATCCATGGATGGCACACTTATGGGGGGGGGGGATCCATGGATGGCACACTTATGGGGGGGGGGGATCCATGGATGGCACACTTATGGGGGGGGGGGATCCATGGATGGCACACTTATGGGGGGGGGGATCCATGGATGGCACACTTATGGGGGGGGGATCCATGGATGGCACACTTATGGGGGGGGGGATCCATGGATGGCACACTTATGGGGGGGGGATCCATGGATGGCACACTTATGGGGGGGGGATCCATGGATGGCACACTTATGGGGGGGGGGATCCATGGATGGCACACTTATGGGGGGGGGGGATCCATGGATGGCACACTTATGGGGGGGGGGATCCATGGATGGCACACTTATGGGGGGGGGGATCCATGGATGGCACACTTATGGGGGGGGGGATCCATGGATGGCACACTTATGGGGGGGGGGATCCATGGATGGCACACTTATGGGGGGGGGGATCCATGGATGGCACACTTATGGGGGGGGATCCATGGATGGCACACTTATGGGGGGGGATCCATGGATGGCACACTTATGGGGGGGGATCCATGGATGGCACACTTATGGGGGGGGATCCATGGATGGCACACTTATGGGGGGGGGATCCATGGATGGCACACTTATGGGGGGGGGATCCATGGATGGCACACTTATGGGGGGGGGATCCATGGATGGCACACTTATGGGGGGGGGATCCATGGATGGCACACTTATGGGGGGGGGATCCATGGATGGCACACTTATGGGGGGGGATCCATGGATGGCACACTTATGGGGGGGGATCCATGGATGGCACACTTATGGGGGGGGATCCATGGATGGCACACTTATGGGGGGGGGATCCATGGTTGGCACACTTATGGGGGGGGGGATCCATGGATGGCACACTTATGGGGGGGGGATCCATGGATGGCACACTTATGGGGGGGGGATCCATGGATGGCACACTTATGGGGGGGGGGATCCATGGATGGCACACTTATGGGGGGGGGATCCATGGATGGCACACTTATGGGGGGGGGATCCATGGATGGCACACTTATGGGGGGGGGATCCATGGATGGCACACTTATGGGGGGGGATCTATGGATGGCACACTTATGGGGGGGATCTATGGATGGCACACTTATGGGGGGGATCTATGGATGGCACACTTATGGGGGGGATCTATGGATGGCACACTTATGGGGGGATCTATGGATGGCACACTTATGGGGGGGATCTATGGATGGCACACTTATGGGGGGGATCTATGGATGGCACACTTATGGGGGGGATCCATGGATGGCACACTTATGGGGGGGGGATCCATGGATGGCACACTTATGGGGGGGGGATCCATGGATGGCACACTTATGGGGGGGGATCCATGGATGGCACACTTATGGGGGGGGATCCATGGATGGCACACTTATGGGGGGGGATCCATGGATGGCACACTTATGGGGGGGGGATCCATGGATGGCACACTTATGGGGGGGGATCCATGGATGGCACACTTATGGGGGGGGATCCATGGATGGCACACTTATGGGGGGGATCCATGGATGGCACACTTATGGGGGGGATCCATGGATGGCACACTTATGGGGGGGGATCTATGGATGGCACACTTATGGGGGGGGATCTATGGATGGCACACTTATGGGGGGGATCTATGGATGGCACACTTATGGGGGGGATCTATGGATGGCACACTTATGGGGGGGATCTATGGATGGCACACTTATGGGGGGGATCTATGGATGGCACACTTATGGGGGGGATCTATGGATGGCACACTTATGGGGGGTGTAACGGACCGTTTCAGCAGACAAGGGGTTAAAATCCGTTTAGGCGATATGCCCCTTTCCGAGAGACAGGCACAGCTACTGCAGAACACCAACCTCCCGAACTGGATACAAAATAGCACTCCAAACTGGAACCTCGCAAATAGCCGCCAGCAGACGAACAGGAAAAGGATCCAATCAGCTTACACTCCTGGCAATCAGTCTCTAACAGCATACAGGGAATCCCCCCAATAACGAGACAAGGCTCCGTCTTGAGGGTCAGCAGTGATCTGAAGTGCTGGCACACCCAGCCTGGTTTTTATTACAGTTTGTTGCAGATACAACATATCCCCACAATGCATCATGGTTTCCTCCCCTCTGTCCCGGAGACGACCGAAGACAATCCTATTATGTCTCAGGACAAAGGGGAGATCACCAATACACATATGGAGACAACAGGACAGGAATCACCACCCAAACACACAATGGCACACCCCCACAGCAAACACAGACATTTAACATATCCCCAGATAGCTCAAGTCTGAGTGCATATCATTAGGTGAATGGCACTCAGAATACACAAAATACAATAATATTAGCTATCTGGGTGCCCTCACATAACATACAATTTTATAAAACATATCACAGGAACCCCAAAACATGCAATAACCCCATAACCAATATATCCTCGGAACCGGGGGATCTGGGTGAACCACATGTCCAAAATTCACCCACATCCGTTCAGTAGTTTGGAAGATACAGTTACACTGAAAATATGCAAGTTATACAGAAAATAGTCACTAATAAATGTGTCCCCTGTTTGGTAGTTTCAAACTACTGAATGATGTCTCTGTGCACCAAATACAGGCAAGATAGCACCGTGTGGAAAGTCAGAACAGTGTCTGTGAGGTAAAATGGCCGCTATCTATTGTTCTCACCATGTGCTTCATCCAAGCAAGTAAGGCAGAGGATGCAATCCAGGGACAGAGGGCTCCGTCCCAAGTGCCTTAAGACCCAATTACTTATGGGGCCATAATCCCAGGGCAGGAGGCTGGTAAACAGCCCCCTCCAAAACACTGTGGCGAGGTTGGTTTCGCCACAGGGGGGGATCTATGGATGGCACACTTATGGGGGGGGGGATCTATGGATGGCACACTTATGGGGGGGGGATCTATGGATGGCACACTTATGGGGGGGGATCTATGGATGGCACACTTATGGGGGGGGGATCTATGGATGGCACACTTATGGGGGGGGGATCTATGGATGGCACACTTATGGGGGGGGGATCTATGGATGGCACACTTATGGGGGGGGGATCTATGGATGGCACACTTATGGGGGGGGGATCTATGGATGGCACACTTATGGGGGGGGGATCTATGGATGGCACACTTATGGGGGGGGATCTATGGATGGCACACTTATGGGGGGGGGATCTATGGATGGCACACTTATGGGGGGGGATCTATGGATGGCACACTTATGGGGGGGATCTATGGATGGCACACTTATGGGGGGGGGGATCTATGGATGGCACACTTATGGGGGGGGGATCTATGGATGGCACACTTATGGGGGGGATCTATGGATGGCACACTTATGGGGGGGGGATCTATGGATGGCACACTTATGGGGGGGGGATCTATGGATGGCACACTTATGGGGGGGGGTCTATGGATGGCACACTTATGGGGGAGGGGGATCTATGGATGGCACACTTATGGGGGAGGGGGATCTATGGATGGCACACTAATGGGGGAGGGGGATCTATGGATGGCACACTAATGGGGGAGGGGGATCTATGGATGGCACATTAATATTTATTACCCAACATTCCCCATATGTCTACTTCATATTGGCATCATTTTGTAAATGTCATTTTATTTTTGAGGGACATTAGAAGGCTTAGAATTTTAGAAGCAATTCTTAAAATTTTTTACAAAAACTTCCAAAACCCACTTTTAAAAAGGACCAGTTAAGGTCTGAGGTCAGTTTGTGAGGTCTACGTAATAGAAACACCCCATAAATGACCCCATTGTAGAATTAAAGAAAAATGGAGATAACATTTCTAAATTTCACTTTTTTGGCAGATTTTCCATTTTGATCCATTTTTTAAACACATCGAGAGTTAACAGCCAAACAAAACTTAATATTTATTACCCTGATTCTGTGGTTTACATAAACACCCCACATGTGGGCATAAACTGATGGAAGGGCACAGGGCACAGAAGAAAAGGAGCGCCATATGGTTTTTGGAAGGCAGATTTTGCTGGACTGTTTTTTTAGGTGCCATTTCCTATTTGAAGCCCCCCTGAGGCACCCCTACAGTAGAAACTCTCTAAAAATGACCCCATTTTGGAAACTAGGGGATAACGTGCCAGTCTTATTGGTACTATTTTGGGGTACATATGATTTTTAATTGCTCTATATTGCGTTTTTTGTGAGGCAAGGTAACCAAAAAAGGGCAGTTTTGGCACACTTTTTTTTTTTTTTACAAAATTCATCTGACAGGGTAGATCATGTGCTATTTTTATACAGCAGGTTGCAGTGGCGTAACTAGAGTGTTATGGGCCCCAGTGCAAACTTTGGATCGGGGCCCCCCCCCCCCCCATTTATACAAAGAAGCGGCAGAATTTCTTACTAAGGGCTCTTTCCCGTGCGGCTAGTCCGCTGCGTGAATGAGAGCCAAGCCCCATTCCGGACAGCAGAGACAGCTCCGTGCCTCTCTGTGACCTTTTTACTACAAAATCACAATGAGATAAAGTTGTCACCGTGATTTTGTAGCAAAACGATCACAGAGAGGCAAAGAGCATTATCAGTCATGTTACTGCTCCGTGTCTCTGCTGTCCGGAGCGGGGCTTGGCTTTCTTTCACACAGCAGTTTAGCCACACGGGATCCGCTCGTGTTAAAGAGCCCTAAGCCCAATGCATGGCTACACTCACCCAGTCCTAATAAAATCTGGTCCTACCTCATCCAGGGTGTCTCTGGCGTCGGCGTGATGTCCGCTGGATCCAGAACAAGGTTCCTGTGGTGATAGAGAAAAAAAGAATAATCACATAAGGAAGGGATGGTGACTGCCCCTATGAAACTACCAGCAGGGGGCGCTGTGCTGGCCTGGTAGACTGAGCTATGCCAATGTATAGCAGGGTAATTTAGGACATTTCCCCTAAGTGCAACCACACAGTACTAATGTCTACATTGTGGCCCCTCACAGTACTAATGCCCACCTTGTGGCCTTTCACAGTAATTAAGCCCACCTTGTGGTCCCTTCACAAAAGTTATGTCCTTCTTGTGGCCCCTCACAGCAGTTATGCCTACCTTTGTTCCTGTCACAGTAGTTATGCCCAGATATGTGTCCCTCACAGTAGTTATGCCAAATATGTGCCCCCTCACAGTAGTTATGCCAAATATGTGCCCCCTCATGGTATTTATGCCAGATATGTGCCCCCTCAAAGTAGTTATGCCCAGATAAGTTCCCCCTCACAGTGGATATGCCCAGATATGTGCCCGCTCACAGGGGTTTGCCCAGATATGTGCCCGCTCACAGTGGTTATGCCCAGATATGTGCCCCTCACAGTGGATATGGCCAGATATGTTACCCCTCACAGTAGTTATGCCAGATTATGTGCCCCTCACAGTAGTTATGACCAGATATGTGCCCCCCTACAGTGGTTATGCCAGATTATGTGCCCCTCACATTAAATATGCCCACATATGTGCCCCTCACAGTGGTTATGCTAGATTATGTGCCCCCCTCACAGTAGTTGATATATGTGCCCCCTCATAGTTATGCCTTTATATGTGCCCCCCTCACAGTAGTTATGACATATTAGGTGCCCCCTCAGTAGAGATGCCCACTTTTGTGCCCCCTCACTCTAGTTGTGCCCATCAACCCCCTTCCCCTTTGCCCCCAGTCTGCAGTGTTAGGAAAAGAAAATAAAAAAACACATACTTACCCTCTTCCCTGGTGTTGCGCTGCCACACTCACATGGCACTGCTGGCTGTGCTGAAGGCAGTTTCCCGGGCCTTCAGAGCTCCTCCCACAGCCAGCAGCGCCTGCTTCACTGATGATCTGGATACAGCCTGGCAGTGACAAGAAATGCCGGGCGGACTGTATGTGAGTGAGTGAGTGCGCGCGTCCCCCCCTCTTCCTCCTCCCCCCCTCTGCGCAAACCTCCCCCACCTTGCTTCATATTAAACATGCATAGGCGTGCGCAGCCTATTGCATTAGGGTGTGCACCATAAAGTACAAACACACACGCCCGTATATATATATATATATTATATACATACACACACAGGCCAGGCCTCAGCCTAGCGTTGCTGTGACTCGCCTCTGCGCAGTGGCGACTCTAGGAACAATATATAGGGGGCACAGTCAAAACTGGGGGGGGGGGCACTAATAATTTTCACCACTTAATCATACCACTGAAAAAAACAAAATAAGTATATATAAATAAGATTACAAAATACGAGTATTGCTGTACGCAGAGATACCTTTTTATTGTACCAACCTAATACTTAAAAGACAAGCTTTCAAGAGTTTTCCTTTCTTCCTCGGTATTGCTTCAGACCTGAGAAAGAGAGAAACACTCTCCAAAACTTTTCTTTATAGTTTAAAGCAGTTTCAGCACTATAATAAAATAATTTACTTACAAAAAAAGCTATTCAGTCGTCTGCTGCGCCGTCCTCTGCTTCCTTCCGCGGATCTTCCCCTCCTTTCAGTCTCTCCTCAGTGCGCAGGTGCACTGTTATGGGGGGATCTGTGGATGACGCACTGTTATGGGGGGGATCTGTGGATGACGCACTGTTATGGGGGGGATCTGTGGATGACGCACTGTTATGGGGGGGGATCTGTGGATGACGCACTGTTATGGGGGGGATCTGTGGATGACGCACTGTTATGGGGGGATCTGTGGATGACGCACTGTTATGGGGGGATCTGTGGATGACGCACTGTTATGGGAGGATCTGTGGATGACGCACTGTTATGGGAGGATCTGTGGATGACGCACTGTTATGGGAGGATCTGTGGATGACGCACTGTTATGGGAGGATCTGTGGATGACGCACTGTTATGGGAGGATCTGTGGATGACGCACTGTTATGGGAGGATCTGTGGATGACGCTGTTATGGGGGATCTGTGGATGACGCACTGTTATGGGGGGATCTGAGGATGACGCACTGTTATGGGGGGATCTGTGGATGACGCACTGTTATGGGGGGATCTGTGGATGACGCACTGTTATGGGGGGATCTGTGGATGACGCACTGTTATGGGGGGATCTGTGGATGACGCACTGTTATGGGAGGATCTGTGGATGACGCACTGTTATGGGAGGATCTGTGGATGACGCACTGTTATGGGAGGATCTGTGGATGACGCACTGTTATGGGAGGATCTGTGGATGACGCACTGTTATGGGAGGATCTGTGGATGACGCACTGTTATGGGGGGATCTGTGGATGACGCACTGTTATGGGGGGATCTGTGGATGACGCACTGTTATGGGGGGATCTGTGGATGACGCACTGTTATGGGGGATCTGTGGATGACGCACTGTTATGGGGGGATCTGTGGATGACGCACTGTTATGGGGGATCTGTGGATGGCACACTGTTATGGGGGATCTGTGGATGGCACACTGTTATGGGGGATCTGTGGATGGCACACTGTTATGGGGGATCTGTGGATGGCACACTGTTATGGGGGATCTGTGGATGGCACACTGTTATGGGGGATCTGTGGATGACACACTGTTATGGGGGATCTGTGGATGACACACTGTTATGGAGGACCTGTTGATGATATATGACTGAGAAGGGCTATCAGGGGACATTATACAGGTGGTAATATAACTGAGGGGTATCAGGGTAAATAATACAGGGGGTAATATAACTAAGGGTTATCAGGGTACATTATACAGGGGTAATATAACTGAGGAGGGCTATCAAGGAGATTATACACAGGTATAATGTCCCCTGATAGCCCTCCTCAGTTATATTACCCGTGTATAATAATATCCCCTGATACCCCTTAGTTATATTACCCCCTGTATTATTTACCCTGATACCCCTCAGTTATATTACCCCCTGTATAATGTCCCCTGATAGCCCTTAGTTATATTCCCCCTGTATAATAATGTATAATTTAACCTGATACCCCTCAGTTATATTATATAACTGAGGGGTATCATGGTACATTATACTGGGGTAATATAACTGAGGGGTAGCTATCAGGGTACATTATACAGTGGTAATATAACTGAGGAGGGCTATCAAGACATAATACAGGGGTGAGGGGTAAGATAAGTTATATTACCCCTGTATAATGCCTGATAGTAGCCTAGCCCTCCTCAGTTATATTACCCCTCATGTTACCCTGATAACCCTAGTTATATTGCCCCCTGTATAATTTACCCTGATACCACTCAGATATATTATATAACTGAGGGGTATCAGGGTAATACAGGGGACAATAGAGAAGGCATAGCACTGTGGGACAGGGGGGTACAATGGAACATACTTATTTTTTATATGCCCTCACCTCACCAGCTAGCAGGCGCGCGAGGCTCAGGCACACAGATGCAGCGTGACGTGACGTCAACTCCTCCTGCGCCGCACAGCATGACCCGTACTGCTCCCTCTCTGCGTCAGCTGGGTCCAGGACTCCGCCCCCCTATGTGAATACTAGCCGCCGCCCGCCGGCAGCTCACAGCCAGGTATTGTAGATTAATTTATGTGCGGTGGGCGGCGGCAGCCAGCATAACAGACAGGGGACTAGGGCAGTGAGCACGGAGGTGACGAACCTATTAGGGTGTGCCCAGGCACACCCCGTGCGCACGCCTATGTAAACATGTAATGGAGCGCCCTGATGGGGGCCCGGCATTGTCACTGTACTTCATGCTGGGCCCCGTCACAGCGCTTCATTACATGTTAGTACAGCGGGCCCCTCCCCCCGCCGGGCCCGGTCGCAGTCGCACTCCCTGCGACCGCGATCGTTACGCCCCTGGCAGGTTGTTATGGATGCGATGATATCAAATATGTCTACTTTCCTTGTTTGTTTCAGTTTCACATAATATAGCATTTTTGAAAAAAAAATGTTTTTGTGTCTCCATTTTCTGAATGCCATATTTTTTTATTTTCCTGCTGATCGTCTTGTGCAGAGGCACGTTTTTTGCAGAAAGAGTTGACATTTTTATTGGTACCATTTTTGGGTACATAGGATTTTTTGATCATTCATTATTACACTTTATGGAAACAAGGTGACCAAAAAAATTGGTTGCTTTGAAACAGTTTTTATTTATTTTTACGGCATTCACCGTAAAAAGGTCATGTGACTTTTTTATACAACAGATCGTTACGGACGTGGCCATACCTAATATGTATACTTTTTCTTATGTATTTAAGTTTTACACAATAATAGCATATTTGAAAACCAAAAAATGATGTTCTAGTGTCTCCAGAGTCAGAGCTATAGCTTTTTTTTTTTCTGACCGATTGTCTTAAGTAGGATCTCATTTTTTGCAGGATGAGATGACGGTTTTATTGGTACTATTTGGGGGGGGGGGGGGGGGGGCATACGCCTTTTTGATTGCTTGGTGCTGCAATTTTTGTGATGTAAGGTGACAAAATTATTTTGGCATTGTTTTTATTTTTTACTGTATTTACCTGAAGGGCTAGGTCATGTGACCTTATATGTATACATTTATTTATTTCACTTTTAACACAATAATAGCATATTTGAAAGAAAAAAATATGTTTCAGTGTCGTCATGTTCTAAGAGCTATAGTTTTTTTTATTTTTTGTTCAATTTTCTTATGTAGGGGCTCATTTTTTTGCGGGATGAGGTGACTGTTTTATTGGTACCATTTTGTTCGACATACGCCTTTTTGATCGCTTGGTGCTGCACTTTTTATGATCTAAGGTGACAAAAATGGCTGACAATTTTTATATTTTTTTTATGGTGTTTATCGGACAGGGTGGATCATGTGATATATTTATAGAGTCGGTCGTTAAGGACGCGGTGATACCCAATGTGTTTAGTTTTTTGCTTTTACTTTTATTATTTTCACTTTTTTTTTTTTTATCAAGTCTCACTTGGATCTTGAAGATCCAGTGGGGCTGATTGTTGTACTATACTTTGCAATACTCTTGCATTGCAAAGTATAGTACCATCAGGTTTCCTGGTAGATGGCAACACAGGACATCTTTGCAACCATCAGCCGCTGCCGCCCAGCGCTCCATCCCCGATGGTTGAGAGAGGGAGCCCCCTCCTATTAATCCCATGGATGCTGCTGCATTTAAAGGGTTACAGCAGAGTGTCAGCATACAGCTGACACTCGCTGCTGCTGGCGGTGGCTCAGGAACGGAACCGCCACCATAAAATATAGCAGGGGGACAGCATCAGGGGCAGGGGGCACAAATGGGAACAGGGCCGGAAAGGAGGGGTTATGGCCAGCATGGAGGAGGCACGGATGGGGCACTGCCGAGTCAGAAGTGTGCAAGAGCGTGTGGCAGGCGAATAGGTTGGAGGCAGGGGAGTTGGGGGGGGGGGGGGGGAATAAAAAATAAATAAATAAATAATAATAATAATAATAATAATAATTAAAATCGATGGACAGGATTAATGCAAGGGTCACAGATGGGGCCCACAGATCAGGGGGCACAGAGCATACACTACCTGCAGAGTGCAGATCGAAGCCTGAAACAGGCACTTTTACACTGCCGTGATCCGATTGGTTAGTCTGCACAGACTAACCAATCAGGTCGATCTCCGACAAGGGAGCACTCTGATTGGTCCCTTGCCAGCATTACTGGACTGTATGTTGTCCGTGACAGCAGCAGTGCAGGGACAGAAGCTTTAATCCAAGCGTTTTGCAGCGCTAGGATTAAAGAGCTGCCATGAGAATATACACAAGCTAGCTGCACGGGGTATGTGCAGATAGGACGTATATAGCCGTATGGCAGTCATGAAGGGGTTAAAAAAAAAAACTAAAGAAAAAAAAAAAAACACTGCGGCCCAGAGTTACTTATCTTAAGGGTTCATGCAGACGACCGCACCATGTTTTGCAGTCCACAAATTGCGGATCAGCAAAGCTTGGATGCCGGCCCAAAATGGGCAGCATATGATCGAAAATCCTAGAATAGGATATGTATTTTTTATTTTTTCCTTTTTTTTGCGGGGCCACGAAACGGAGCAATGGATCAGACAGCACATGGAGTGCGGTCAGGCATTTTTTGCAGCCCCATTGAAGAGAATGGGCCCGCATCCAAGCTGAAAAAAAATGCGTCTCGGATGCAGACCCAAACAACAGTTATGTGAATGAGCCCTAAAATTGGTGTAAGCTTAGATAGGCTGTTTAGACCTGCACCAGGTTTATCACAGGGGCTCAGGATGGATGATCAATCTGGTGCAGGGATAGACACTATACCAACTACTGGTTGGCTTACTTTTATGTTTCAAAAGGTATTTATTGGCAAAATAGTACAAAGAATTACAAAATATATAAACATCCAGTAATAATAATGGATAAAGCCAATTATGAAGTAACAAAGTATTAAAGTAACAGAACTGTTATAGAACAGTAAGAGAAATAAACAATAATAAGAATGGTATGGGTAATATGAAACCAATAGAGGCTCAGCGTCTGTGGCTCTCCTGGTCCTAGAGGTAAAGGGGTAGAGAGGGGATGGGAAGATATAATAATCAAGTCCTCCATGGGTCACCATATATGATCATAAATACATTTTAGGCTCCTCCCCTTTCTGATAAAGTCCACACCCTTGTCAAGAATGTTGAAAAAGGTGGAAACCCTAGACGCCATCTTTAGACAGATTTTTGGTACAGATACATTAGTAAATCTGTGCCAGCATATTGAAGAACGGGCTTTTTTCAAGCACCTTTTCATTCCCTTCTCTACAGGGAAAAAAAAAAAAAAAAAAAAACTATATGGAAATTTACCATTTAAATGTGTAAACACAAACAATATCATAAAAATGCAGTATGAAGGAAAAAAAAAAAAACAGTTTGTATGGCTATAGAAAATTTGTGTGAAGGAAGCTTAATAGTTTTACCAAATTAACATACCTTATAATATTTACAAACTGGGACATAGAAAGATCCTGAGGAACAAGAAACTTTGTTTTATCAAGGAGAGGTAGGTATTTTTCTTTGTTGTATCTCTCTACAATGACCTGAAATAAAAGAAAGGAATTAAAGTGTGTTGATATAGATATATAAAGAATATCAGTCCATGAGTTTTACCAGAGAATATTTCTCAATAAAAACACATTACCGGGACTTTAGTAGGAAACTTGGCCTTTATACCAATGACTTCTGACTTTCTTGTTGCTGATAAAGTTGGGGAAAAATATAAATTATAATTAAAAACTATTCAATTCAGAAAATCTTGTACTACATGAATATTTAACTTTTTTCTCACCTAAACTTTTCCTTTGTTTAAAAGGTTTAGATGTTGGAACCTTTCGAGAAGTCTGCATTATGTCCAAAAGGAGCTAGAAGTGTGAGTTTGTGTATATAATACTCTTCTTTTCCTACTTATTCCACAAATATAAAACCCTGAATTCAGCTTGCTCGCATATGGTGAAAGTGTGTAGAGCTGATTTCCACAATCAGGCTTTTGATACTGAGTTTGAAGCCAAAACCAGGAAGGGATCAGCCACTAAGGACTTGTATAAATAGTCTTTCCTTGTATGCTAATCCACTCCTGGTTACTTAACCAACAGCTCAAATGTGGAAACCCATCCTAACTTGGCTCAAGTGATGGTAGCTCAAGGGTATGTTCAGACGGCTCCAATCTGTCAATGAATCAGCAGTTGGAAATGGGAATTTTCAACTGCTAAGTTCACAATCAAAACTCGCCACCAGCTTCCCCGTTGACTTTAAAGTTAAAATTCCACCCTGTGCACAGAGTACCTCATGGCAGAGGGGTTTTTCAGTAGCCGATTTGAAAGACATTTGAGAAGTGAAGTAGATTTTATTGTGGATTATATAGAAGTCAATGGGGAAGACGAGACATCTCAACTACTTCCTCTTCTAAGGGTGCCTTCACATGCGGCGGATTTTGCTACAGAAATGTCTGCCGCTAAAAATCTGTTTCATTCATTTGAATGGTGTTGTTTTGGAGGCAAACACATGGATTCCTGCAACAAAATCTGCCATGGGAGAAGACATCCCAATCCTCCTCCAAACCTCCACCAAAAACAACCTCTTTTCAGCTATTCATCTGAGGTGGACTTTGCCGTGTGAATTTAGCCTTCCCCTCCCCTGGCCTCTTTTAGTTTATGTTCACAGGGAGGGGGAGATTTATCAAAACGGGTTTAGTTGCCCATAGCAACCAATCAGATTTCACCCTTCATTTTTCAGAGCTCCTTTGGAAAATGAGAGGTGGAATCGACCGGTTGCTATGGGCAACTAAGCCAGTTTTCCTTTACACCAGTTTTAATCAATGTCCCCGAGTATTTTCTGTGGATTCCACATCAGGTTTTTTTTGCACTCATTTTTTAAGGGGTCTGACATAGTTTTTTTTATTCATGTCCATTTTCTATGGAAATTCTGGATGTGGATTCCAGGTCATGAATAGACAGGACACGTCTTTTTTTTTCTGCAGAGCAGTTTATAAATCCGCAAGCAGAAAAAAAAGCAACATGCAGATTCCCTGGTGAAAACAATGGGGAAGACCTGCAGGCATCTTTGGTGTGGATTGTATTCTCAGATTCAACCCTTTCTCTGCATCCCCAGGGAGGTAGGACACTGTGACACAAGTAGTACAACTACACTACATCAGGGCCACTACCACTCCCATCCTCTACACCAGCTCCCACGGGGGTTCACTGCAAATAAACTCCAGAAAGCCATTATGTGAACATACCCCTAGGCTGCTGCCACACCTTCACGTTTTTTTCATGCAATTTTTTGAAGCCAAAACCAGGAGTGGATTTTGGCTTAAGCGGATGTTCGCACACAGTTTTTCAAGTGCTGAAAAAAAAAACTGATTCAGGATTCTACATGTTTTTTTGGATACATTTTTTTCTTTTCAAGCTGGGTTCACAAGTGACTAATTAGGCTACTTTCACACTTGCGTTTTGCACGGATCCATCATGGACGGATCCATTCAGATAATACAACCGTCTGCATCCATTCACAACGGATCCGTTTGTATTATCTTTATTATAGCCAAGACGTCTTGAACACCATTGAAAGTCAATAGAAGATGGATCCATTTTCTATTGTGCCAGATTGTGTCATAGAAAACGGATCCGTCCCCATTGACTTATATTGTGTGCCGTTTGGCTCAGTTTCATCAGACGGACACCAAAACGCTACAAGCAGCGTTTTGGTGTCCGTCTCCAAAGCGGAACGGAGACTGAACTGAGGCATTCTGATCGGATCCTTTTCCATTCAGAATGCATTAGGGCAAAACTGATTAGTTTTGGACCGCTTGTGTAATGCCCTGAACGGATCTCACAAACGGAAAGCCAAAACGCCAGTGTGAAAGTAGACAGCTGCGTATTTGCTGTTGTGGATTTTTGTGCAGCAAACCTGCAGCGTTGTACAGTACCAGCAAAATGAAGGCGCTTTTAGCAATTCTCAGTCACGTGGCAGAAAAAACCTGCAGCAAAAACGGACTTTTGGTGTGGATTTTAAATCTCCAGCATATTAATTTATACTGCGGATTTCACCTTGTCTAATGCTAAAAATGAAACTGCGTCTAAGGCCTCATGTCTTGTGCTGGCCATGTTCGTGCTTTGAACCGCAACTTGCGGTCTCCAATGCATGGGCTCTGACCATGTGCCTGCCGACATGGACCCATTCAATTGAATTGGGTCTGCGATCTGCATCCAACAGTCCACAGGCATGGACAGAAAACCCACGGAAGTACTCTGTAGTGCTTCAGTGGGATTCCGATCCATGCCTCCATTCCGCACCTCCCGGATTCAGAGAATGTTTCCACATTCGTGATACGCTGCGCACACAGCCAGTGACCGTGTATTGTGGACCCTCTGTTTGCGGGCCGTAATACGGGCACGGCTGGTACACAGTTGTGTGCATAACGCCTAATTTGCAGCTTTTCCGTGCATTAGGGACTGCCATTTACAGTTCCCAATGCACGGGCAACGGTGCGGCGGCCGGGATGGATTTAGACCCATTCAACTTGAATGGGTCCATGATCCGTCCGCACTGCAAAAAAAAATCTATTTTTTGGCGGTGCGGAGGCACGGACAGAAACATCACGGAAGCACTCCGTGATGCAGGGAGCACACGGCCAGTGTCCACATATTGCGGGCCGCAATACGGCCAGGGTCAGGCAACGGCCGTGTGCATGAAGTCTCAGCCACATGGGAAAACACCCTTTGGTGTGTTTTTTCTGCTTTAGATTAGAAGCAGAAATGCTGCAGAAAATCTGCACCTAATCAGTCACTTGTGAACCTACCCTTACGCTGGGTTCACACCTGAGCGTTTTACAGCGCGTTCCTACGCGCTGTAAAACGCACAACAGGCAAGAACCAATGATTCCCTATGGGAATGGTTCTCACCTGGGCGTTTTACAGCGCGTACGATCGCGCTGTATAACGCCCGACGCTCAAACAAGTGCTTGAGCTTTTTTTTGGGCGTTTGTCGCGCGTTCCCGCACATAGAAATTCGGGAACGCGCGACAATGTGTGAACGCCAGTCTCTGTATGCGCGATTGTAAACGCCCGTACAATCGCACATACAGAGCGCTCGTTTCAGAACGCTCAGGTCTGAACCCAGCGTTAGGCGAAACACACGAGCAAGTGGAATGCGATAAACTCGCATGTGAAAGGGGCCTTCATTCAGCAGGACCTGCGCTGACATCACCGCGCTCACCACGTGGTGAGCGCGATTACGTCATCAAAGGTCCTTTTGCAGGTCCTGAAAGAAGAAGAAGAAAGAAGACGATGCCAGCTGCGTGATCAAGTGGATGAGGTGAGTTATGTTTTTATTATTTTTGAACCCTCAATTGACATTTTAGTAAGCATTCTGTATTAAAGAAAGCTATTATTGTCCTTTATAACCGTGTTATAAGGGAAAATAATAACATTTACACAACACAAACCATAACCCGAACTTCAGTGAATAAGTTCAGGTCTGGGTACCACATTCAGTATTTTATCACGTGCGTGCAAAACGCATTGCACCAGCACAATAAAAACTGAACAACGCAACGCAAAACTGACTGAAATTGCGTTTCCCGCAATGCACCCAGGAGCAAATCCGGGACACCCGTCTTAAAGAGGCCTAATTAGATTAGATCCGGATGCGTTCAGGGTTCGTTCCGGGAAACTCGCATCATTTTGCAAGCAAATTCAATCAGTTTTGTCTGAGATTGCGTTCAGTTGTTCAGTTTTTTCCGCACGGGTGCAATGCATTTTGATATGTTTTTCACGCGCGTGATAAAAACGGAAGGTTTACAAACAACATCTCTTAGCAACCATCAGTAAAAACGCATTGCAAACGCACTTGCTTGTGGATGCAATGCGTTTTTCACTGAAGCCCCATTCTCTTCTATGGGGCCAGGGCTGTATGAAAAACACAGAATATAGAACATGCTGCGTTTTTCACGCAACAGAGAACTGATGCGTAAAAATAAAAAAACACTCATGTACACAGAACCATTGAAATGAATGGGTCAGGATTCAGTGCGGGTGCTATGTGTTCACGTCACGTGTGAATGGGGCCTAAGGGTTACACAGCATTATAAATCAGTATTAGGGCTCATGCACACGGCCGTAATTCCAGTCCACATCTGATCCACATTTTTTGTGGATTGGATGCGGACCTATTCATCTCAATGGGGCCGCAAAAGATGCCGACAGCACACCGTGTGCATGAGCCCTAATGCTGTCGGAGGAGCGGAGGTCAGAGCCGGACAGCGCACTGACACACATTTAACTTGCTTGTGTGTGTCTGGCCTTAGCACTTTTGACTTGCTTTTTCATCCTGCCAATTTTCAATGGGAGCTCTGGACGTGGATTCCATGTCAAGAATGTACAAGTAACTTATTTTTTTTCTGTGGTGCAGTTTTTAAAACTGCAAGCAGCAAAAAAAAAAGTGCTGTACAAATTCACAAGCTGATTCCCTATTGAAATCAAGAGGGCATTTTTTTTTTCTGGCACAAACATCTGCACTGAAATCTGCACCAAAAAAGTTGAGTAAACATACTCTAAAACTTTGTGGCACATTTACTAATGGACTTGCAACACTTTTAGATGTAAAAAGTGTTGGAAGTCCCCTTTTCTGTCCAACCATGCAAGATAATTTTGGCGCATAGCCTGTTTTGCGCCTTGTATGCCAGTTGGGCATGATGGGGCAGGCGCGTGTTGGGGGCCACCCCCAATAAATTTACTTACATTTGCGCCGGGAAACACAATGTTAGCTAAAAACTATGCCAGCCATGGACTTATAAGCTCCTAATTTGTGACGAGGCACACGCCTAGTGGCAGCACAGAGGGGAAGAATAAGACTAGTGTAAAAAGCCAGTCCCTTTTCTTTTATGATCCACACCTGATTTTGGCTTAAAAAAAAGCCTGCATATGTGGCAGCACCTTGAGGATATGTTCACACAAATAAAATCTGTTACAGATTCCGTCATGGAAAATGGCCATTTTTTACCACAAAATCTTCCATTAACCACCTCAGCCCCCATAGCTTAAAGGGAGTCTGTCAGCAGATTTACCCCTTATTAACAGTTGCCATACCGCTGTAGCCGCAACACAGATGATTAACACCGTACCTTTATATGCTTTGGTGGACTTTTAAATATGCCAAAAACGAACTTTGATGAGGGCTCGCAAGTGCCCAGGGCGGAGTCCACCGGGTTGGAGCCCAGGCAGCTCTGCCTCTTCGGCTCTTACCCCCGCCCAGCCTCCTCCTCTGCCCGCCTATCTGTTTTCTCTCCCCCTCAGCGAGATCCCACGCCGACGCGATAACTTCCTTGGCCAGGGCATGCGCACTGCGATGCCCATTGCTGACACGGCATCGCAGTAGCTTATGCGCATACCCCGACCAAGGAAGTCATCGCGTCGGCGCGGGATCTCGCTGAGGGGGAGAGAAAACAGATAGGCGGGCAGAGGAGGAGGCTGGGCGGGGGTAAGAGCCGAAGAGGCAGAGCTGCCTGGGCTCCAAACCCCGGGGGACTCCTCCCTGGACATTTGCGAGCCCTCATCAAAGTTCGTTTTTGGCATATTTAAAAGTCCACCAAAGCATATAAAGGTACTGTGTTAATCATCTGTGTTGCGGCTACAGCGGTATGGCAACTGTTAATAAGGGGTAAATCTGCTGACAGACTCCCTTTAAACCCCCTTAATGACCAGGCCACTTTTTACACTTCTGCACTACACTACTTTCACCGTTTATTGCTCGGTCATACAACTTACCACCCAAATGAGTTTTACCTCCTTTTCTTCTCACTAATAGAGCTTTCATTTAGTGGTATTTCATTGCTGCTGACATTTTTACTTTTTTTGATATTAATCAAAAATGACCGAAATTTTTGGTAAAAAATGAAATTTTTCACTTATTGTAAAAATTTTCAAATAAAACTACATTTCTATATACATTTTTCTCTAAATGTATTGTTCTACATGTCTTTGATTTTTAAAAAAAAATGCAATAAGTGTATATTTATTGGTTTGGGTAAAAGTTATAGCGTTTACAAACTATGGTGCAAAAAAATTAATTTACGCACTTAGACTTTCTGAGCACCTGTCATGTTTCCTGAGGTTCTACAATGCCCAGACAGTAGAAAACCCCCACAAATAACCCCATTTCGGAACGTAGACACCCTAAGGTATTTGCTGATGGACATAGTGAGTTCATGGAAGTTTTTATTTTTTTGTCACAAGTTAGCGGAAATGGAATTATTATTTTTTTCTTACAAAATCTCATATTCCACTAACTTGTGACAAAAAATTTAATTTTACATGAACTGACCATACCCCTAACGGAATACCTTGGGGTGTCTTCTTTCCAAAATGGGGTCACTTGTGGGGTATTTATACTGCCCTTGCATTTTAGGGGCCCTAAAGAATGAGAAGTAGTTTGGAATCCAAATGCGTAAAAATGCCCTTTGAAATCCTAATTGGACTCATTGGAATTTGTGCCCCTTTGCGCACCTAGGCTGCAAAAAAGTGTCACTCATGTGGTATCGCCATACTCAGGAGAAGTAGGGCAATGTGTTTTGTGGTGTATTTTTACATATACCCATACTTTGTGTGAGAAATATCTCTGTAAATGACAACTTTTTACATTTTTTTATACAAAGTTGTCAATTTACAGAGATATTTCTTTCACCCAGCATGGGTATATGTAAAAATACACCCCAAAACACATTCCCCAACTTCTCTTGAGTATGGCGATACCACATGTGTGACAATTTTTTACAGCCAAGATGCGCAAAGGGGCCCAAATTCCAATGAGTACCTTTTGGATTTCACAGGGAATTTTTACGCATTTGGATTCCGTGAGGGGTATGGTGAGTTCATGTAAGATTTTATTTTTTGTCACAAGTTAGTGGAATATGAGACTTTGTAAGAAAAAACTAAAAAAAAAAAAAAAAAACATTTCCGCAAACTTGTGCCAAAAAAAAAAAATCTTCTATGAACTCGCCATGCCCCTCAAAAGTGATCTTTATAGCACCGCAGCGATTTTATGGTGTTTTTGCAGTGATCAGAAGAAAAAATTTATATCACTGCGGTGGGGGGGACTGAACGCAAGTGTGCACACAAGAACAGGCCCGATCGGGCGAACACTGTGTTTTTTGTAGAGCCTATAGAACATGTCCTATTCTTATCCGCAACTGAGGACAAGAAAAGGCATTTTCTATATAGTCCTGGCAATGTGCGGATCCGCAAAATGCAGAAAGCACATTGACAGTGTCCGTGCTTTGCGGATCCGCGGATCCGCAAAACACATACGGATGTCTGAATAGAGCCTTACAGAGGGGTGATCAATGACAGGGGGGTGATCAGGGAGTCTATATGGGGTGATCAGGGGTTAATAAGGGGTCAATAAGTGACAGGGAGGGTGTAGTGTAGTGGTGTTTGGTGCTACTTACAGAGCTGTCTGTGTCCTCTGGTGGTCGATCCAAGCAAAAGGGACCACCAGAGGACCAGGTAGGAGGTTTATTAGACGCTGTTAGCAAAACAGCGTCTAATAAACCTTTTCGGGGTTAAAAGAAAATCGCATCTACAGCCTGCCAGCGAATGATTGCTGCTGGCAGGCTGTAGATCTACTTCTCAGCTGCGCGTAGCATTCACGCAAAATCTCGGCTCTCGCGAGATGAGGCGTAGATGCGTGAAGGAGGAATAACCCGGCCGCCCGCAGGACGCATCCCTGCGTTAGGCGGTTGGGAGGTGGTTAAAATGCCAACAATAGCTTTCCGTTGATGCCGCTAAATTAATGTTGGCTTCTGTAGTGGAATGTTACTTCACTAGCAGTATTAGAACCGGTTTTAGTGGCCTTTCCACAACTTCGAAAGCACTTGAAATAATCCTCTAAGTCCATCACCAAATTAGAAATCTTCCAACAAAAATGTGCACCTCAAAATAACCCTGGATTTGACCTTTTAATCCTTCCTCAATAACATCCAGGCCGAGATCGCTCACACTATCTCAGGCCTCTTTCACACGAACCATATGGATTGTGAAGGTTTACAAACAACATCTCTTAGCAACCATCAGTGAATAACGCATTGCATCCGGACTTGCTTCCGGATACAATGCGTTTTTCACTGAAGCCCCATTCATTTTTATGGGGCATGGGCTTCGCTGATTATGGCCTCATGCACGCAAACGTATGTTTTGTGGTATGCAAATTGTGGATCCGCAAAACACGGATGGCGTCCATGTGCGTGACCGCATAACGGTCAAGAATGGTAGAAATAGCCAGATCCCAGATCCTTCTGTGGTGCGAGAGGGGAACTGACACCTGTGACAAATTATGATGCGCCTCTTAGATTTTAATGACAAAGTGACTATGCTGCAGGTAGTGTTGAGCGAAGCATTCAAAGCTGAATGCAGTCCGAAGTTTAGGAAATCGATTTGCAACGATTTCCCTTGCGCTTCATTGTAACAAACCAGTTTCCTCTATAACGGCGGCTGCGCATGTTACAAAGTGAAAGTAGGAAGCCCGGGAAAGCAAGATCACCCATAATGCCGTGCAGCCAGCCAATCCTCAGATACCATCATGTCACAGTCTTATAAAACCCTCGTCTCTGCCATTGTCCTGTGAGTTGAACATACAGAGAGACTTGGCAAGCACTCATGCAATGGGGACAGTGTTGCTGAAAATGTTTAATAGAAGAATATTCGAGGGGGAAAGTGAAGGGAGACTTATGCTGTGTCAGTTTTATTTAGTTATTGCTACATCAGCCATAAATGTAATTCACTATCAATAAGGCGGAAGCCTTTATTATTCCAGTGCCAGTGTACCAACTAATACCATCCAGTCTGCACCCCTTAGGGGGGCCAGGTCTTATTGATGACCATCTTCATCTTTTGCTGGCTTTGCTTCTTCCAAATCATCCTTCAAAGTCTCCATGTCCTAGAAAAGTCAGCAAGATGCAGAGGGACGAGGAGCTGGGTGTTCCTGATGACATATTCTCATCGATATTAGATGACGTGGAAAAGCAGATGGCTGAAGAAGGGCTCCCATGTGTAGGGCAGGAGAGTACTTTGGTCGAAGAAGTAGATATGCCAGAGCTGATTAATATTCAGTTTACTGTCAAATAATCTACAGGAGACATAAGACAAGAACAGCAATAATATGCCTATTGTGTCCCCACCTAACTAGCCAAACCCCATACCAGCAACAGCCCCTGTTTAAAGGTGATGAGCGGCCATTAACAATGAAGAACGACTATACCCGCAGCACGGCTCCTCCATGTGACCGTACCCTAAGGCAGCGTGGCCTGGGTATACCTCATTTATAGCGATTCATTCGTAACCATTCAAATTTATTGGCTAGCTTTGGCAAATTTGCTGAATCGAATTTTTGTCTAGCAGCAGGCATTCAGACACCATTGATACCCAATTATGATCAGGAACCATGATATTTTATTGTTTAAAGCCTACTCTGCAAAGGTTGCATGGCAATGTGAAGCCTTCAGCTTTGTTTGTTTCTCACTGTTACGGAAAAAGCCTGCTTCAAGCTCCTTTACACTGCCATTCTAAAGGTGTTCCACGAAGATGCTTCAACCTCTACCTTTCCCTCTCCTACCGTGCAGAAGAAACTCTTAATGGACCCTCACCAGTGCTTTTGATGACTTCGGATTCACATCCTGAGCAGCTCCCTCGTCGTATACCAAGGAGTGCAGTGGATGATGCCTGACGTCCCTTGGCCAGGAGATTCACACGCTGCTAAAAGCATGGTTTCCCCATCGCCAGCAAGATTGCACTGACGCAAATCACCCTAAGTCCTGTACTGATGTGGATACCTTTGTCAATTTTGAAGAAAAACTTCCAAAAGAAGCAGTCTAATTGGTGTCTGAAGAAGAAAGCGCACACGTTCTAAACGCATTACATGAATAAAGCAACTCCGTGGTACTTTGTGGGCCTCAGCCTGCTTCTTTTAGAGGTAAAGATTGCTACATCCAGATAGTAGAGAATTTACCCACTTCTCCCATCCACATCAAACCTGGTCCCAAATTAATTATCTACTAACTACTGGCTGTTTGGGAGGTCGGGTGTTCTATGTAGAGATTCATGACTTGGTGATATCCCATCATTGTCTTTATTATACCTAGATGATGTTCACCCAAAGGTACCAATTTGTCTGGAGGCCGCCCTTCATGATCACTGATGATAACTTTGTGGACATAACCCTAGGTGCTTCACATTCAGAGAATACTCCTGTCTACTGGGAAACAGCCAACGCTGTGCTCAGTGGCAAACTAAAAGGATACATAAATATTATGCGTAAAACATTGTTTAAACATTACCAGGAGGCTAGTGCCAAATTGCACTATGCCTACACGTCTTTCCTTGATGAGGTATCTCCTCACAACAAAGACTAAAGCTAGAAATGACTTGGAATGGTGGTTGGAGAGGATACACAGATCTGTCTTTCAGACAGATCTATTTTGATATGGCAATAAATCAGGGCACCTGCTGGCCAACCTAGTGAAAGGTCCAGACGAATCCGCAGCTCATTAATTCCATTTTGGGTGACTACTTTTCCAGAGTGTACCAGGATCAACAGATAGACAAGAATAAAGGTCATCAATTTCTGACCTAAGTCAACATGAATGGCTTAACTTGTGAGTAGATTGAGCTACTCAACTCAAATAATATTGACGGGTACACTGAGAGTTTTACAAGATCCTATTGGCATTAATTTAACCAACACTAGTAAAATACACTGCCTGTCAAAAAAAAAAGTCGCCACCTGGATTTAACTAAGCAAATAGTTATGAGCCTCCTATTGGATAATTACTGCATGGGCGATTATCTTTCAGCTGGCAACAAGTTATTTAACCCTAATTGGTGCAATGAGTTGCTTCTCGTTTCTTAAACAACCATGTCGAAAGACACATCTCGTAGTCGTGGAAAAGATGTTAGTCTGTTTTAGGAATGGTAAAATCATTGGCATGCATCAAGCAGAGAAAACATCTAAGGGCTCTTTCACACCTGCGTTCTTTTCTTCCGGCATAGAGTTCCGTCGTCGGGGCTCTATGCCGGAAGAATCTTGATCAGTTTTATCCTAATGCATTCTAAATGGAGAGAAATCCATTCAGGATGCATCAGGATGTCTTCAGTTCCAGACCGGAACGTTTTTTGGCCGGAGAAAATACCGCAGCATTCTGCGCTTTTTGCTCCGGCCAAAAATCCTGAACACTTGCCGCAAGGCCAGATCCGGAATGAATGCCCATTGAAAGGCATTGATCCGGATCCGGCCTTAAGCTAAACGTCGTTTCGACGCATTGCCGGATCCGACGTTTAGCTTTTTCTGAATGGTTACCATGGCTGCCGGGAGGTCAGTGGGGAGCGGGGGAGCAGTATACTTACAGTCCGTGCGGCTCCCGGGGCGCTTCAGAGTGACGTCAGGGCCCCCCACGCGCATGGATGACGTGATCGCATGGCACGTCATCCATGCGCATGGGGCACTCTGACGTCATTCTGGAGCGCCCCGGGAGCCGCACGGACTGTAAGTATACTGCTCCCCCGCTCCCCACTACTACTATGGCAACCAGGACTTTAATAGCGTCCCGGCTGCCATAGTAACACTGAACGCATTTTGAAGACGTATCCGTCTTCAAATGCTTTCAGTTCACTTGCGTTTTTCCGGATCCGGCGTGTAATTCCGGCAAGTGGAGTACACGGCGGATCCGGACAACGCAAGTGTGAAAGAGGCCTAAGGATATTGCAGAAACTACTAAAATTGAGTTAAGACCAGTCCAACGCATTAGTAAAAACTGGAAGGATAGTGGGGACCCATCGTATTCAAGAAATGTGGTGGGAAAAAAATCCTGAATGATCATGATCAGCGATCACTTAAACGTTTGGGGAAGTCAAAGTGAAGAAAAACAACAGTAGAACTCAGGGCTATGTTTAAAAGTGAAAGTTAGAGCATTTCCACACACACAATGCGAAGGGAACACAAGGGATTGGGACTGAACTGCTGTGTAGCAGTAAGAAAACCACTAATCAGTGAGGCAAACCAGAAATAAAGGCTTTAATTTGCTAGGGAGCATAAAGATTGGACTCTGGAGCAATGGAAGAAGGTCATATGGTCTGATGAGTCCAGATTTACACTGTCCCAGAGTGATGGGCACATCAGGGTAAGAAGAGAGGCAGATGAAGTGAGGCATGCCTAGTGCCTACTGTACAAGCCTGTGGGGGCAGTGCTATTATCTGGAGTTGCTGCAGTCGGTCAGGTCTAGGTTCAGCAACAGTATGTGCTCCAAGAATGAGGTCAGCTGACTACCTGAACATACTGAATGACCAGGTTATTCCATCAATGGATTTTTTTCTTCCCTGATGGCACGGGCATATTCCAAAATGACAATGCCAGGATTCATCGGGCTCAAATTGTGAAGGAGTGGTTCAGGGAGCATCATTTTCACACATGGATTAGCCACCACAGAGTCCAGACCTTAACCCCATTGAGAATCTTTGGGATGTGCAGTCAGACTCTACCATCATCAATGCAAGATCTTGGTGAAAAATGAATGCAACTCTAGATGGAAATAAATCTTGTGACATTGCAGAAGATTATTAAAACAATGCCACAGCGAATGTGTGCCGTAATCAAAGCTAAAGGCGGTCCAACAAAATATTTTTGGTGGCGACTTTTTGGGGGGACAGGCAGTGTACTATAATCACTTACTTCATACTGGCCAATTACCTAGACACTCTGATTTGACATACATTAAGCTCCTCTTAAAACCTCACAAGGATCCGATTTGCCCTAGTTCCTTTTGCCCTATGTCCCTTATACCTGTAAATCAGGATTTAAAGATTCCAATGAAAATTCTTGCAGAATTTGTGGGCTCTATTGTTATGCAAGCAGGTGTGGACCCGCTGCACCACGGACCGGCTGTACCCTGGAGGTGTGTGAATAAGTAACTACCGGGTCTTCATTAGAGCCACAGATAGTAAGGATAGGCTTGGGCCGTTAGGGTTGTTACGAAGTGCCACTCCAGAGCAGTCCCCGGGTCAGTGGCAGCTGACCAGGGGGTCAGAGATACCGATGCAAGCACTGAGGGGAAATTCATGATCAGGAAGTACAAAATCAGGGCAGGCAGAGATGAAGCAAAGTCTGTAATCGAAGTCCGAGGTCAGAGGCAGGCGGCAAACAGGCAAAAACTGTTAAATCAAGAAACACGGTCCAGTACACAGAAAAGTGGAAACTTCCAAAACACCTTCACACAAGGAACTAGACTAGATAGTGACCAAGATTGCTCAGGCGCCTTCTGTGGAAAGAAGCACCTGTAAATACTTCCTACAACCCAGCCATGGGCTGGGGAGATAGAGGGCATGTATGTGCCGCCTCATAAGGCAGGAGAGACACGCTCATGCACAGCCTAACAACTGTATAGGACTCAAGCAGGAAGTAAACTCTGGCATGGAGCACAGATACAACAGTTAAGCTTCCTGCTCCCTGCGCTTGTTAGCACGGCACCCAACAGCAGGGAAGAATGAGGGAGCCCAGCGCCCGTGCCCACATGCTAACATCTACCGTATTTTCCGGTGTATAAGACGACTGGGCGTATAAGACGACCCCCAACTTTTCCAGGTAATATATAGGGTTTGGGCTATACTCTCCGTATAAGACTACCCCTCCAACGCTATTTACTTTGGCATCAAGATCTGCAGGTAATTGTTGTGCAATTTTCGTATTTTGCCTCAGTACCATAATATGCCTTTCCAGGAATCTAGTACACCAGGATACAGTGACCTTAAATCTGTTGCTGTGATCTGGGTTAGATTTGGCCCACTGAAGTGCAAACAACGTATTTTATTTCGTGTCACTACATAACCGTTTTGGCAATGCTCATTCACCATGTCTGCTACATGTTTTTCGAGTTCTGGCCAATGTGGGGTGCCTCTTCTTAATGCACACTTACCCCTCGGCATACTCTTTAATGCTTTTTCATTTGCTTTCCAGTCCCAAACCATCTAATCTGTTAATCCATATTGTCTTGCAGCAGCGCAGTTATTATGTTCCATGGCAAAGTTTACAACTTTAAGTTTGAAATTGGATTCATATTTCTTTCTTCTTGCTAGTAGAGCCATGATGGGGTCTTGACTTGCCATTTGTATACTGTACTGTATGAACTGGTGCTGTACTGTATGAACAGGTACAGATACTGGTGCTGTACTGTATGTACAGATACTGGTGCGGTACTGTATGTACAGATACTGGTGCAGTACTGTATGTACAGATACTGGTGCTGTACTGTATGTACAGATACTGGTGCTGTAGTGTATGTACAGATACTGGTGCTGTACTGTATTCACCACCACATGTATCTGCTCCCCAGATAGACTCTGTTTTTTCACCCCAGATAAGATGCACACCAAACTTCATTAGAGATCCGCCAGCATTAGAATTGGCTGAAGTGCAGATGCTCCTGATTCCCCCTGTCTTCCCTCAGAATCGGCAATCCAACCCAGTATACAACAACCAGCCAATCACGGCAAGCAATATACCGGTATTTTCTGTGCACACTGCATACAAAGCCTGCTTGGATTGGGTGGGTCAGCTCTCCCTGCCTGCCCAGCCCTTCCTGTCATCAAGACGATTTGAGCGGTAGTACGCAATGTGATACTGCTGGCATGAGAAAACCACTGAGAGCAGGGAGAGGGGGCTGCTTCAGGAGCGGCTGGCCGGGATGCAGCACACGGTGGCTCAGCTAGAGGGCACCTGTCCCTGAAGCTGGAGAAGGACAGCTTCTCCAGTCCGGCTAGAAAGTAAGTTTAAGCATGCCGTATACCGGCATATAAAACGACACCCGGCCTATAAGACGACCCCCGACTTCTGAGAAGATTTTCATGTGTTAAAAAGTAGTTTTATACGCAGGAAAATACAGTATCATGCTATCTTTTATAGGTTCCGCTTTATCAAAGGTGGATCTGCTGTCTCAAACATGTGCAAGGTGATGGCTGGACTGGATCCATCACCGCTCCCAGCCTGGTTATTCTCCTATATTACTTGCCTTGAATGCAGAAAAGGCCTTTGACAATGTCTGAGTGCCTGGGCTCCAGCAGAAAGTGGAGCAGGGAGGGCTGCTTTAGATGGTGATATCTCCTGAATGGTAGCAGCTAGAAACATGCAACTGGTTTTTTGAAGCTGACATTCCAGGTCCAAGCAACAGAGGAGAAATCACTGTTAGAAATCGAGTCGGGAATAAACGCGGGTAAAATCAGCTTTTTTTTTCACTTTTACCTGCATCCCCAGCATCCCAATTTCAATCAGTGATATCATTGCCTGTACGGAACATATTGCTGTCATCCTGGTATTATCTGAAAGCTTGGAATGTTAGCTTTCAATACGATACAAATCCCATACCTCTAGCTAGTACCAAACCAGAGATATAAGCAGCTAAAGCAGTCCCCCCCTCCTCCCTGTCAGTGTGGAGAATGAGGGAGCAGCTGCAGAGCTGACAGCAGGGGCGTAGCTATAGGGGGTGCAGAGTTAGCAGTCGCTACCGGGTCCAGGAGCCTGAGGGGGCCCAAAGACCCTTGTGCCACATAAGAAGACACCAGTATTATAGAAAGTGCATGCTGGTCAAGTTATAGCTCTGGCTGGAGGGAAGGGGTTAGGTCAAGAATTTGGCATGGGAGGGTTGGGACGGGGGTCTACTGTTTAATTTTTTGGCCGCAGGCAGCATGAAGGCTATGTGCTTCCGTAGCCACAAAACACTGAGAGAAGGGGGGGGCCCAAGCTGAACCCTTGGACCAGGGATCATGAGCCTTTAGCTACACCCCAGGCTGACAGGTGACAATTATGAGGCTAAAACAAATGCTTACTGATTTCATGTAATTGCAGGGCTTGTCTCTGGTTAGCTGTATGTGAGAGGATACACACTGTTCTGGGGTAGTGGGGGGTTATCTGCATTCTCATTGGTCTTGTCTGTCTCTGGTTAGCTGCATGTGAGAAGATACACACTGCTCTGGGGTAGTGGGGGAGGTTATCTGCATTATGATTGGTCTTGTCTGTCTCTGGTTAGCTGTATGTGAGAGGATACACACTGCTCTAGGGTAGTGGGGGAGGCTATCTGCATTTTGATTGGTCTTGTCTGTCTCTGGTTAGCTGTATGTGAGAGGATACACACTGCTCTAGGGTAGTGGGGGAGGTTATCTACATCTTGCTAGCAAGCGCATACTGCGCTCGATGCTTGGGACTGAGGCCTTCATACTCCGTGCGCTTAGGCTCCCTGACACCTTGCCCGAGGGGCTTCCTGCTCCTGGCTCCAAAGACTGGTGACATCTTCCCCACGCCGAAGACCTGCGGCGTGAGTAGAAGCAGAGGTGGGACCAGGTGCTGGGCGTCTGCTGTTGTAGGATTAAAAGGTGGTGGTCTGTGGTCTCCTCGCTTCTCGTCTGAACTCATCCTCGGTATCTGTGCTCATCCTGGCCATGGTACCTGACTATCTTTGACAGTGCCGCTTGTATTGTTGGTCCGGTAAGAGGAGGCGGGGGTGAGGAGAGGGAAGCAAAACATTAAAGAAGAAAAAAAAAAAAAAGCTTCATGAATATCTTCCTTTCAGCATCACATATGTTAGGAATTTAATTTTTGTTAGTGAAATGGCAGTTACACTTTAATGTCCCGTCTTCCAAGATTTTCTCTACTGTGGGTGTTTGCTCTGATAGGCAGGTTAGCGGACGCAGTATAGAGGCAAAGACCAGTTTATAACTCAAAAACTTCAGTGTTTATTCACACTTACTCACTTGCAAGTACACAGTATGACAGTTCAATTGCAGTATTGGTGTTTGTTCACACCCAGACAGTTCCAAAAGCAAAAACAGTCACCTTTTATCCTGGGTGTTAATCCACACCCGGTCGGCATAGCACAGGACAGAGCAGTCCTCCTGAATTCAGGCCTCCAGCCTGACACAAGGCTCAGATCCCACAGAGATTGCCATAGCTCCAATGTCAGAGAGAGATCATCACTACCACCTGACACTGCTGGCTGTTTTTTATAGGCCTCTCAAAACCCGGCCTTGAACTTTGGGAGTAGTCACCCACCCAGCACTTTGACTACTCCCAGTAAGTTATATATGTATTGGGATTTTATGTGATAAACCAACACAAAATAGCAAGTACCTTCTAGGACCCCCTTTCGCTTCAATTACAACTGTAAGTCGTTTAAGTTACGAATATAGCAGAGTTAACACTCAAACTCTTAACTCAAATTTCTTAGCTTATCGTGATATCCTGAAACAAAAGCCATTGAAAAGAAATTGAAGGTGGCACAACTAGATTAGTTAACACATCTAGTTAAGCGTGTGTTAACACTGCTACATCTTGTATGTCTCTACCAACTTTGCTTATCTAGAGACTGAAATGTTTGCCCATTCTTTGCAAAATAGCTCAAGCTCAGTCAGATTGGATGGAAAGACTCTGTGAACAGCAAATTTCAAGTCTTGCCACAGATTGTCAATGGGATTTAGGTCTTGACTTTGACTGGGTCATTCTAACACATGAATATGCCTTGAGCTAAACCATTCCAGTGTAGCTTTGGCTGTATGTTTAGGGCTGTTGTCCTGCTGGAAGGTAAACTTCCACCCCGATCTCAAGTCTTTTGCAGTCTCTAGCAAGTTTTCTTCCATGATTCCCCTGTATGAAGCTCTATCAACTCTACCCAACTTCGCTGTCCCTGCTGAAGAAAAGCATCCATGCTCCACCACCATGATGGGGATGATGTGTTCCGGGTGATGTGCAGTTTTAGTTTTCCGCCACACATAGCATTTTGCATTTAGGCCACAAAGTTCAACTTTGGTCTCATCTTCTTCCATGTTTGCGGTGTCCCCTACATGGCTTGTGGCAAACTGCAAACAGGACTTGTTACAACTTGTTTTTAAAAAAAAAATCTTCTTTCCACTCTTCCATAAAGGCCAGATTTGTGGAGTACATGACTAATAGTTGTCCTGTGGACAGATTCTCCCACATGAGCTTTGGATCTCTGTAGCTCCTCTAGAGTAACCATGGGCCTCTTGGCTGCTTCTCTAGTGCTGGGCTGTCAGTTTAGGTGGACGGCCATGTCTTGGTAGGTGTGCAGTTGTGCTATACTCCTTCCATTTTCGGATGGTAGATTGAACACTGCTCTGTGAGCTGTTCAGAGCTTGAGATTTTTTAATAACCTAACCCTGCTTTACACTTCTCCACAACTTTATCTCTGACCTATCTGGTGTGTTCCTTGGTTTTCATGATCACTGATGTTCATTAACATACCTCTGAGGCTTTCACAGGATAGCTGTACTTATACTGAGAATAAATTACCCACAGGTGGACTCTATTTACTAATCAGGTGACTTCTGAAGGCAATTGGTCACACTGGATTTTATTTAGGGGTATCAGAGTACAGGGGGCTGAATACAAATATATGTCACAACCAGACAGCTGAGAAGCTCTGACAGAAGCCTTTCAGAACCTCCTCCTTGAGTTTTCCTTGTTGTGGTGTTCAGTTCCTCATCTCGTTAGCCTCTCTCAGCTGTCATGTAGTTGGACTGATCGCATCCCTTTAAATTCCGCCCCATAATGCATTACTGGGCGGCTTATACTACTTCCTGGAGTGTGTGTGCATGCTGATCCTGTTTCCCAGTCTGCTACAAAGTTAAGTGCTGTACATTTATCTGTTATTTTCTGTTTGCTGGATCCCAGGTGACCCTGACTCCCTCCGTGTCTGGTGTAGGGAGCCGGTGGTCGTGTCCCCTCACTATTGTAGGGTGTTCAGGGGTTATATAGTCGAGGTACGTGGATATGCAACCATCCACCTTTGGGATCTTTGCATAGGCTGAGCAGCCAGGGAAAGTGCCAGGTTTTGTGCAGGGGTCTCCCTTTTGGTTCCTTAGCTTTGGATCCAGTGAGTCATATATGCATGTTGCATTGTCTTGTTTCCTGTACACCGTCCGTGACATTATAAGCCGCCAAAACAGTCTCAAGCATGGATCCGGTTTCACTTTTGGCTGAACGCCTTCAGGGTCTTTCATTGGAGGTAGCTGATCTCCGCAGGACTTTTTCTCAGCTTCAAGTGACCGGTTCAGCTGGCGTTCATGGAGTTTGTTCTGAGCCTAAGATCTCGCTCCCGGATACGTTTTCCGGGGGTAGTGAGAATTTTGTGCGTTTTAGAGAGGCTTGCAAACTCCATTTTCGCCTTCTTCCCCATTCCTCTGGTGATGAGGAACGGAGGGTGGGGATCATTATATCGCTGCTCAGGGGTAACGCTCAGTCCTGGGCCTTTTCGCTGCCGGAGGGGGCACGGCCCCTCCGTTCAGTGGATGAATTCTTTTTAGCCCTGGGTCAGATATATGATGATCCGGATCGTATTGCTCTGGCTGAGTCT
Source organism: Bufo gargarizans (assembly GCF_014858855.1). NCBI lineage: Eukaryota > Metazoa > Chordata > Amphibia > Anura > Bufonidae > Bufo > Bufo gargarizans. Next base: position 425,030,141 of record NC_058083.1, read on the forward strand.
AGACTACGTCTATTATGCCAGGGTAAACAATCCGCAGAGATATACTGCTCAGAATTTCGGAGATGGGCAGCTGATACTGGTTGGAATGATGCTGCACTCCGAAGTCAATTTTGCCATGGTCTTTCAGAGGGATTGAAAGATGCATTTGCCTTTCATGAAAGGCCTATTTCCTTGGACTCTGCTATGTCTCAGGCCGTTCGTATTGACAGGCGTCTTAGAGAGAGAGGAGAGATCTCTCCTTCCTGTCATACTCAGTCCCAGGACAGTGCAGCGGTCCCATTCTGTGCGCAGGGGTCTCAGTCGCTGTCAGCCCCTTCTGAGCAGGAGCCCATGCAGCTGGGGTTGATTGCTTCTGACAATAGAAGATTCAGCCCGCATGGGAGGGTTTGTTTTTGTTGTGGAGGTATAAATCATTTGGCAAATGTTTGTCCCTCTAGGAGATTCAGGCAGTTCTCTGGGAGTAATAAAGAAACAAAGAGGAAAAAATCTTTTAAAAATGTTCCGTCTGTTCACTATTGGCAGGGTTGAGGCGGAAATTGAAGGTTTTCCGTTTGCTTGTAGTTCCCGTTTTGTCCTGCCTGCTAGGGTGGCGCTAGAGAGCAAGAGCATTTTTTGTGAGATTTTTGTGGATAGTGGAGCAGCGGTCAATCTCATTGATAATCAATTTGCAATAACTCATGGTTTCCAGGTGTGCACTTTGGGAAAGGATATTCCTGTTTTTGCTATTGATTCCGCTCCACTTTCTCAGAAATCATTAAAGGGCATAGTTCACAATATCCGTTTAATTGTGAGTGATGCTCATGTTGAGGATGTGTCATGTTTCGTCCTTAGCGGTTTGCCTACTCCTCTAGTGTTGGGGCTACCCTGGCTCACTAAACATAACCCCACCATTGATTGGCAAGCGAGGCAAATAAATGGTTGGAGTGACTTTTGCAGAGAGAATTGCCTCACGACATCTGTTTCTGAGGTTGCTACTAAGACTGTACCATCTTTTCTCTCTGAATTTTCGGATGTCTTCTCTGAGAGTGGAGTTCAGGATTTGCCCCCGCACAGGGAGTACGATTGCCCTATTAATCTCATCCCAGGCGCCAAGCTGCCTAAATCTCGTTTATACAATCTTTCCCAACCTGAAAGGATCGCTATGCGTGCTTATATCTCTGAGAGTCTGAGAAAAGGACACATACGACCCTCGAAGTCACCTGTTGCCGCTGGTTTTTTCTTTGTTAAGAAAAAAGATGGTTCTTTAAGACCTTGTCTGGATTTCAGGGAGCTGAATAGTATCACTATTCGTGACCCTTATCCGCTTCCTCTGATCCCGGACCTGTTTAACCAGGTTGTTGGGGCTAAAGTATTTTCCAAATTAGATCTAAGAGGGGCATACAACCTGGTCAGGGTCAGAGAAGGAGACGAATGGAAGACGGCCTTCAATACCCCTGAGGGCCATTTTGAAAATTTGGTTATGCCTTTTGGTTTGATGAATGCCCCAGCCGTTTTTCAGCATTTCGTGAACAGCATTTTTTATCATTTGATGGGAAAATTTGTATTAGTGTATTTGGATGACATTTTGATTTTTTCTCCTGATTTCAAAACTCATAAGGAACATTTACGTCAGGTCTTGCTCATCCTGCGGGAGAATAAATTATATGCGAAACTGGAAAAATGTGTGTTTGCGGTTCCAGAAATTCAATTTCTGGGGTTTCTTCTCTCCGCTTCTGGTTTTCGCATGGACCCCGAGAAGGTCCGCGCTGTGCTTGAGTGGGAGCTTCCTGAGAATCAGAAGGCGCTGATGCGTTTTTTGGGCTTTGCCAATTATTAAAGGAAGTTTATTTTGAATTATTCCTCTATTGTTAAACCACTCACTGATATGACCAGAAAGGGGGTAGATTTTTCTTCTTGGTCGGTAGAGGCGCGTAAGGCTTTTTCTAATATCAAGGAGAGTTTTGCTTCCGCTCCCATCTTGGTGCAACCTGATATTTCTTTACCCTTCATAGTTGAGGTTGATGCTTCTGAGGTGGGTGTGGGTGCGGTCTTGTCTCAGGGTTCCTCTCTTGCCAAATGGCGACCGTGTGCCTTTTTCTCGAAAAAACTCTCCTCCGCAGAGAGAAATTACGATGTGGGAGATATGGAATTGTTGGCCATCAAGTTGGCTTTTGAGGAATGGCGCCATTGGCTAGAGGGAGTCAGACACCCTATTACCGTGTTTACTGACCATAAAAATCTGGCCTACTTGGAGTCAGCCAAGCGTCTGAACCCGAGACAGGCCAGATGGTCTTTGTTCTTTTCAAGATTTAATTTTGTTGTCACGTTCCGCCCTGGGGTTAAGAATGTGAAGGCAGATGCCCTGTCACGTTGTTTTCCGGGAGGCGGGAATTTTGAAGACCCGCGTCCCATTATGGCCGAAGGTGTGGTGGTCTCTGCTCTTTTTTCTGAATTGGAGGCAGAGGTGCAGCCAGCCCAGTCAGAGGCTCCTGATCTTTGTCCTCCTGGGAGGTTGTTTATGCCTCTCGCTTTAAGACACAAGATTTTTAAGGAACACCACGATACGGTCCTTGCTGGGCACCCGGGGGCAAGAGCCACACTGGATCTCATTGCTCGGAGATTCTGGTGGCCTGCGCTTCGTAAGTCGGTTGAGGGTTTTGTGGCAGCCTCCGAGACTTGCGCTCGTGCCAAAGTCCCTCATTCACGGCCGTCAGGTCCTCTCCTTCCCTTACCCATTCCTTCCCGTCCTTGGACACATCTGTCCATGGACTTCATAACGGACCTGCCTCGTTCCTCGGGGAAGACTGTGATTCTGGTGGTGGTGGACCGTTTTAGCAAAATGGTGCATTTCATCCCTTTTCCTGGTTTGCCCAATGCTAAGACGCTGGCGCAGGCATTTATTGATCACATTGTCAAATTCCACGGTATTCCTTCAGACATAGTCTCTGATAGGGGCACGCAGTTTGTTTCCAGATTCTGGAAGGCTTTCTGTTCTCTCTTGGGGGTTCGGTTGTCATTCTCTTCTGCTTTCCACCCGCAGTCGAATGGCCAGACGGAGTGCGTCATTCAGAATCTGGAGACATATCTGCGCTGTTTTGTGGCGGAGAATCAGGAGGATTGGTGTTCTTTTTTGTCCCTTGCTGAGTTTGCTTTAAAAAACCGTCGTCAGGAGTCCTCTGATAAGTCACCATTTTTTGGTGCATATGGGTTTCATCCGCAGTTTGGGACTTTCTCGGGAGAGGGGTCTTCTGGTTTACCTGACGAGGACAGATTCTCCTCATCTTTGTCATCTATTTGGCAAAAGATTCAGGATAATCTAAAGAGCATGAGTGAGAGATATAAGCGTGTGGCAGATAAGAGACGTGTGCTTGGTCCGGACCTGAATGTTGGTGATCTGGTGTGGTTGTCTACCAAGAATATCAAATTGAAGGTTCCCTCCTGGAAGTTGGGTCCTAGGTTTATTGGGCCTTACAAAATCCTGTCTGTCATCAATCCTGTTGCCTACCGTCTTGATCTTCCTCAGACTTGGAAGATCCATAATGTTTTTCATAAGTCCTTATTGAAACCTTATGTTCAACCCATTGTACCCTCGCCTTTGCCTCCTCCTCCGATTATGGTTGATGGGAATCTTGAATTTCAGGTCTCTAGGATTGTGGATTCTCGTCTTGTCCGCGGTTCTCTCCAGTACCTTGTTCATTGGGAGGGTTATGGTCCTGAGGAGAGGATGTGGGTCCCAGTGATGGACATTAAGGCCTCTCGTCTCATCAGGGCTTTCCATAGGTCCCATCCTGAGAAGGTGGGCTCTGAGTGTCCGGAGTCCACTCGTAGAGGGAAGGGTACTGTCACAACCAGACAGCTGAGAAGCTCTGACAGAAGCCTTTCAGAACCTCCTCCTTGAGTTTTCCTTGTTGTGGTGTTCAGTTCCTCATCTCGTTAGCCTCTCTCAGCTGTCATGTAGTTGGACTGATCGCATCCCTTTAAATTCCGCCCCATAATGCATTACTGGGCGGCTTATACTACTTCCTGGAGTGTGTGTGCATGCTGATCCTGTTTCCCAGTCTGCTACAAAGTTAAGTGCTGTACATTTATCTGTTATTTTCTGTTTGCTGGATCCCAGGTGACCCTGACTCCCTCCGTGTCTGGTGTAGGGAGCCGGTGGTCGTGTCCCCTCACTATTGTAGGGTGTTCAGGGGTTATATAGTCGAGGTACGTGGATATGCAACCATCCACCTTTGGGATCTTTGCATAGGCTGAGCAGCCAGGGAAAGTGCCAGGTTTTGTGCAGGGGTCTCCCTTTAGGTTCCTTAGCTTTGGATCCAGTGAGTCATATATGCATGTTGCATTGTCTTGTTTCCTGTACACCGTCCGTGACAATATACTCCACACTTTTCAGATTTTTTTTAATGAAAATTTTTGAAAACCATGTATCATTTTCTTTTCACTTGACACACACTTGCTACTTTGTGTTGGTTTATTACATAAAATGCCAATAAAATGCATTTAAGTTTGTGGGTGTGACATGAAAAAATGTGGAAAAATTCAAGAGGTATGAATACTTTTTCAAGACATTGTACATTCCCACTGGTCAGTGTCTCTTTCACTGGAACCACAATCCCTCTGTCACGGATGGTGTTGCAGAAAGCTGGAACTTATAAATAAACATCTGACTGGCTTGATCCCTAGAGCTCTCCCTGACTGCTATGCCCATGCAAAGGTCTTTATGGTAGACCAGGCATGTCCAAACTGCGGCCCTCCAGCTGTTGCAAAACTACAACTCCCAGCATGCCCTAATAGCTGTAAGCTATCCAGGCATGCTGGGAGTTGTAGTTTTGCAACAGCTGGAGGGCCGCAGTTTGGACATGCCTGTGGTAGATGATTGCATGCCCTCATACCTAATACAATGTGACACCTGAAAACCATATAATAGTGAGGGGACACGACCACCGGCTCCCTGCACTTAATACGGACGGAGTCAGGGTCACCTAGAATCAAGCCAGCAAGGAAACACAAATAAAGGAAACAGACTTATCTGAGGAATCAGCAGAAGCAGCCCCCAGCGGTGAACACAATCCAGGAAGAAGTATAAACCGCAAAGTGAGGCAGTATGGGAGGGAATATAAAGGGAGACAATTAGTGTAAATAGGTGACAGCTGGGAGGAGGAAAGGAGATGACAAAGTGAAACCAAAACAAAGAACGTCATGCAGGTAGAGAAGAACATCTAACAGACCTTCTCACAGAAGTAGCGGTGACAACAAAATCCTAAAAGGCCTTTATCTATGAGAATCAAAGACAAAAGGAGCTAGATACCTAATAATGAAGTCAGTTACAGTACCTACCCGTCTCTGATTCACACAAATAAATCCCTCATAATCTATAAAATATAATGCAACATAATGCATATACTGTATTATTTCCAAATCCTGTATTTCTTACAACACTCCTGTGAAATCAACCTGTCCAGTTATGAAGCAGCAATTTATCCTGCTGATAAAATGATAGGCAATTAGCAAGACAACTAGCAAGACAACCTCCATAAAGAAGTGGTTCTGCAAGTGGTGACCACAGACCATTTATCTGTTCTCATCCTGTTGTTTTGGTCACTTTTTCATTTTGTCATTTTGTCATGGAGAACGTTCTGCTGCCTGCAACATCTTCCAGCATAACCAGTTTGGCAGTGGGTCAGTAATGATGTGGGGAGGTATTTCTTTGGAGGGCTGCACAGCCCTCAATGTGCTAGCAAGAGGTATTCTGACTGCCATTAAGCCCCGGAATGAGATCCTCAGACCCATTGTAAGACCATATGCAGGTGCATTGGGCCCTGGGTTCCTTCTGATGCATGACAATGCTAGGCCTTATGTGGCTGAAGTGTGTCAGCAGTTCCTGCATGATGAAGGCATTGATGCTATGGACTGGTGTGCCCATTCCTCAGACCTGAATGCAATCAAGCACATCTGGTACATCATGTCTTGTTCCATCCACCAACGCCACATTGCACCACAGACTGTCCAGGAGTCGACTGATACTTTAATCAAGGTCTGGGAGGAGATCCTGTAGGAGAACATCCGCCGCCTCATCAGAGTATGCCTGGGCGTTGCAGGGAGGTCATACAGGCTCGTGGGGGCCACACACACTACTGATCCTCATTTCCTTGTCTTGAGGCATTTCCACTAAAGTTGGATCAGACTGAAATTTGATCTTTGATTTTGAGTATCATTCCAAATCCAGACCTCAATGGGATATCAATTTTGATTTACATTGATAATTTTTATGTTTTATTGTTCTCAACACATTCGACTATGTAATGAATACAGATTTGCAACTGGAATATTTCATTCATTGAGAACTAGGATGAGGTATTTTAGTGTTCCCTTTATTTTTTTGAGCAGTTGTACTACAGACTAAACAAAAATCACTGAAAAAGATTTTAAAAAAAATCCTGCACAATGTGATAAAAAGATATGCAAACGTACATGGCTACATTTATAAAATAAAAGTAACTGAAAATAATGCACTAAACACAGGCATAGATGTGTTTTGATCAAAATATATTAAGAATCTCAGATATTTACTATTAAAATATTATTATTCTATATGTTATATTTGCATCTACTTTTTAGGGGGTGCTGGTCGGAGCTGACTGTTTCACGCGCATAACACAAAACACAAGGTGCATATTAAAATATATAACACTATATAACGATGGCGTTAATGGCATCAGGTACATGCTGTTAATATGAGGCACATTGTTTTATCAATTTTGCATGTGCCTCACATTAATAGTAAGTAACCTCATCATGTGTACCTCACATTAATGGTTAACCCAATGTTGCCCATTATTTGATGAGGTGCTTGGGGTCACTTACTTTTAATGAGAGGTACATGGGGTACTAATGTAATAACACCACGTACCTCAGATTAATAATAGGTGACCCCAATTATGGCTACTGGCAACATTGCGGTTAATGAGTCACATTAACCCCAAATCATGCTGGCTGCTTGATACATGTTTCTTGCCTGCATTTATTTGGAGGCAGGCTAATAATCTTGCAGTGTGTAGGACGGGGTGTAGGACGGGGTGTAGGCCGGGTACCTGTGCCGGCGGCTTTTCAGAGTACTAAAGGCTGGGGACTGGAGAACACAAGACTCAGGAGGAGGCTGCCGCTGCTGCCGTTCGCCGAGCACACTAGCTGAGACGGCACAGCAGGAAACTCTCCCCGTCCCTCTTTCTACTTTAATATTAGCCACACATTCATTGGTGGCAGTGGTGCGGGCAGCGGCCGCGTCATGGGAGGGAGGCATTCCCTTCCTCCTTCTCCACTGACTCTGGCCACTCTGATGTGCGCGTTGGATGCGCATGCGCCTGGCGTCTCAGCTCCTCTCTCCACAGTGGCCCGGTCCTGGGCCTCGGCCAGGCGGTTGGAGGCCGCTGATTTAAAGCATTCCTTTATTCAGAGGCCAGGTTTTTCAGGGCAGGATTCACAAAGATACACTACTCACTCAACTTTTGAATGCATATGTCCAACTGTTCAATATTTCAGTACTTTTTGCACAACTTGTTCTCTAAAAACAAGCTGAATGGCAAATTCACAACAGGTGTTTGATCCATGAATCACTCAATAAATTTGCTGGTTCAATTAGAACTGGTATTTAAAAATCCCCCTCATCATGCTGTTCACATTTTGACATCATGAGACCAAGACGACACCTAACAATTGATCAACACTACTTTGCCATTAAGAGGCTTCAAAGAGGATGTTCTCAGATGGAAATGGCCACTGAGCTTAGAATGTCATCAGCAGGTTGCAACAGAGATACAAAGAGACTGGAAGAGTCACAGAAAGGCAAAGAAGCGGATGTCCTTTAGCCAAATCCCACACTGATGACCGCTTCATTGTGAACAATGCCCTGCGTAACCGGATGATGAATGCCACAAAACTCCAGGCACATTTAAGGGAGGTGAAAGGCACCCAAGTGTCACGTTAGACCATTTGAAATAATTTACATCAGCATGCTCTTGTCACCACCAGATCTTTGAGAAGTTCTGTTAGACGTTCTTTAGTATCTTCTGCATGATCTTCTTTTGTTTTGCTTTCATTTTGACATCTCTCCTCCCTCTCCCAGCTGTCATCTATTAGCAGTGATTGCCTCCCTATATATCTCCTCCCCATACTGCCTTACCTTGCGGTTTATACAACTTCCTGGAGTGTGCTGATGCTAGAAGCTGTTACTGCAGCATCCACAAAATAAGTCTGTTTCTTTATTTTCCTGTGGGATTGATCCTAGGTGACCTTGACTCCCTCCGTATTAAGTGTAGGGAGCCGGTGGTCGTGCCCCCTCACTATTATAGGGTGTTCAGGTGTCATACAGTCGAGGAATGAGGGTATGCAATTTTCTACCTTTGAGATTTTTGCATAGGCTGAGCAGTAAGGGAGAGAGCTAGGGCTGTTACAGGGCTTACCCTTTGGTTCCTTAGTTTTGGATCAAGCCAGTCGGATCTTCATTTGTGTCTTCTAGTTTTCTGTAACACCATCCGTGATAGCTCTGCATGAAAGATGACCTGCAAGGGTATCTTACCACAGGCGTCATTGTCTTACATGGGCCAGGGAGCATATACACTGGCCGAGGGACCAGCGGACCTTAGTGTTGTTGACTGATAAATGTCAACTCACGCTGAGCAAAAATGATAACCAACAATGATGTTGGAGACGTCAAGGAGAGTGCTATGCATCAGCAACTGTTTGCCTTTGGTGGTGCTGGTGTTACAGTGTGGGCAAGTGTGTCTAGTCAATACCGAACTTCCATACTACTTGAGTAATATCATTAATCCAGTCACTGTTCCTCTGCATAAACAACACAGGCCTAATTTCATATTTCATGAACGACAATGTGCCAACTCATCCGGGTCACATCATTAGGGAATGGATGCTGAAGACTGGGGTATTTCAAATGGTGTGGCATGCACTTTCTCCAGACCTGAATCTCATTGAAAACCTATGGGATCAGCTGAGTCGTCGTGTAGAGGCTCGTAACTCTGTGCCCCAGAATCCCAATGCATGTGCAGCCTTCCTTTGGTTACCTGCTCGCTGTTGACACCACAGCGGTGAGCAAGTGTAACTACAAGCCGTACCACTCACATCTTTCTTTCTTTCAAATCTTTGTTTATTTAAAGATATCGCATGGTACATTTAATATGAATTGACAATATAAACAACAAGGGCAACAAGCCCACTGGTCATAAAATTGCATGAATAACAGATGATCGAGGAAAGCTGCATGGCAATACAGCATATGATGAAGTAATTACTAAAGCAGACAGGTATAGATCTGGGTAGATTTTCCGAATATAAGTGAGAGTGCAGAAAGCATAGACATGGGCGGGAGTTTGAAGGAGCGCCAAGAGACAAGTCCCTCAGAAACGCTTATTTGAGCATTACTGTGTGAGGCGTGTAATATTAGTGTGGCCCTTGGACCAATTAAACTATGGCGACCAAATGTCGAGGAATCTGTCGTGGGAGAGGCTCTCCCAGCTAGTCAGCTCCTCCATCCTGAAGATTTCTTGAACCCTCTGGATCCAGCCCACTAATGTAGGTGCGCTTACCGACAGCCAGTTCAGTGGTATGAGCAATTTGGCGGCAGCCAAGAGGTGCGAGATCAGGGATCCAGTATGCGGGGGATAGTGGGTGTTGTTCAAATTGAGGAGAGCCATGGGAGGAGTAATGGGAGTGTCCACGGAACAAATTTGTTGTATGGCCGTGGAGACAGACTTCCAGAAGGGGCTAATATTTTTACAAGACCACCATATGTGGAAAGCCGTGCCAATTTCGGTATGGGATCTCCAACAAGTAGGTGATCTTGAAAGGTCTATTTTATGCAATTTGTCAGGGGTGTGGTACCAGCGTGTAAGTAGCTTGTAGGCATTGTCCTGAATCCTGATACATCTCGAGGACCCATGAGAATGCCTAAGGATCCTCGTGACTTTGTCAGCTGAAAAAGTGAGACCCAATTCCTCCTCCCACGCTCTTATAAAATGGGGCTTACCCTCTGCATCAGCGTCAAGAATTTTGTTGTACAGACGTGAGATCAATCGTCTCCGAGGGGCCTGAGATTCCCAAATGGCATCATACCAGGAAGGGTTGTAGTCCCTCTGTGCAGTAATTATATACTGCTGACAGATACTAGAAAAGTGAGTGTAATGAAGGTAAGACCAGTTTGAGGCTCGATATGATGTCTGGAGGTCCAACAATGATGGAACCTCCCAACCTTTAAGTACATCCTCAACACTAGCATTTCCAAAGGAGGACCAAATGCCCCCTGCGTCCATGTAATCAGAAATAATACGGGAGAAGTTTTATAGGTATAAAAGAGAGGGGCTTCTGATTAAGCTGCAGAGCCAACTTGGCCTAAGAGTTAAGGACACTTGAAATGGGGGCAGGTAATGGGGGGTCAGGACCCCTCGGGGCCTGCACCTTCCATAAGGGTGCCAGGCAAGAGGGGGAGAGCAGATTCTTGGCGATGCAACAACCTGGTTTTAAGGAGGGCCCCACGAGTTCTGAATGAAGTCTCAATTGAATGGCCAGGTAATATTTTTCTAGCATCCAAAAAACCCCTTGGTGTCTTGGTCTGGTTAGGATAGAGTAGGCCAGGCGTGGTTTATCTGATTTCCAGATGAAGGAGGAAAAAACTCTGCACTGATAGCAGGAAATGTTCTGGAAGGGGAATGGGGAGTGTTTGCATTAAATAGAGTAGCTTGGGCATGACATAAGTAAAAAAAAAAAACTGCCCATCCAGGAGAGATAGGGGATCTGAAGATCTTTTAGTTGTTTTTGTATGTTGGAAAAGAGGGGAGGGCAATTTATTTGGAAGGCTTGGTTCAGACTCTTCGGGACATTTATCCCTAAGTAATTTATATGTGAGTCTGCCCATGTAAACTGATATGATTCAGCTAATTTTGAAACAGTACTGGGATGTATTTTAATGCTCATAGCCGTACATTTAGATAAATCGATTTTAAAGTTGGACATCTGCCCAAACATCTCAAAAAGGTCTAGAATTACGGGGAAAGCCACCAACGGGTCCGACAACAGGAGTAGCATGTCGTCCGCTATTTTGTGTGTCTGTGATCCTACTTCTAAACCACATATTTTGATGTTTTGTCTAATTGCCTGCAATAAGGCCTCGAGTCCTAAGATAAAAAGCGTGGGTAAAAGGGGGCACCCCTGCCGGATTCCATTTGAGATAGAGAAGGACTGAGAGAGCACACCATTAACTCTGATCCTGGCGTGGGGGGAGGTGTACAGGGACAGCACTGCCTTGATGAACTGGGGCAGAAATCAGAATCTATGAAGAATGGTCTCCATATAGCACCAGTCCACTCTATCGAAGGCCTTTTCAGCATCAATGCTGAGTTGTGTTAGTTGAGATTTGCGTGCTAAAGCGAATTCGATGGCTTGGCATACTCTAAATGTGCTATCCCTGCACTCCCTACCCCCCACAAACCCAGACTGGTCAGGGTGTATCAAGACCGAAAGGAGGGCAGCAATTCTGAAAGCTAGCAATTTCGCCCATACTTTAATGTCCGCATTCAGAAGTGAGATGGGCCTGTAACTAGATGGGCTCTCGGGATCTTTGCCTGGTTTGCAATACAACAATATGTTCTGAAGTTCTTCTATGGTCACTGGGACAGTTAGTGGATCTGTGTCCGCACTACCTAGTACCGGTAAATTTAGAGTAGAAAGGAAATTTTTTATGAATATTTTCCTTTCAGAGACAGCATTGCCCGATTCTTGCGAGCGAATATTATATAAGGATTGGTAATAAGAAGTGAAGATGTCCGCAATGCCAGAGGTGGAAGAAACGAAATCGCCCTTTGGGAACTTCATCTGTTTAATATGTGATTGCTCTATCCTCTTTTTGACCATGGCTGACATAATCTTACTACCCCTATCGCCGTGGGCATATTGTTTATGTCTGAGTCTAGCATATGCATTGGCTGCTTTAACATTTAGCAAGGTTTTAAGCTCATTTCTCAAGTTTACAAGATTCTCGAGGTTCAACTGGGCTAAAGACTTCTTATGAGAACTTTCTAACGCCGCGATCTGTGTCAACAGGGAATCGACCTGCGCTAATTGTTTTTTCTTCAAGTGCGACCCCAAAGCAATAAATTCCCCTGGACAACAGCCTTATGAGCCTCCCATATGGAGGCAGGAGAGGCGGATGTGGAAGCGTTCAAGTCGAAATATGTCTGGATTTTTTCCGAGATGGAGCGGACCTGGGAGGCTGTATCTAATAGAGTAGGGTTTAGTCGCCAGGTCCACTCCCTGCTCTGCAACTCAGGTATCCGTAATGACATACGGACTGGTGCATGGTCTGAGACCGTGATACTACGAATATTAGAATCAATGACTTGGGGCAAGTATTTATCATGTAAAAAGAGATAGTTGAGCCTCTGACATGATTTATGGGGATAAGAGTAAAAGGTGTAATCCCTTTTATCGGCATGTTTGGACCTCCAGACATTGCTTAAAGGGAACCTGTCACCGGGATTTTGCGCATAGAGCTGAGGACATGGGTTGTTAGATGGCCACTAGCACATCCGCAATACCCAGTCCCCATAGCTCTGTGTGCTTTTATTGTGTAAAAAAAACGATTTTATACATATGCTAATTAACCTGAGAAGAGTCCTGTCCCTGACTTATCTCACATACAGGACTCATCTCAGGTTAATTTGCATATGTATAAAATAGTTTTTTTTACACAATAAAAGCACACAGAGCTATGGGGACTGAATATTGTGGATGTGCTAGCGGCCATCTAGCAACCCATGTCCTCAGCTCTGTACACAAAATCCTGGTGACAGGTTCCCTTTAAACCAAGGCCCCACAATAAAAGCCCTGAAGCAAAGGCTGATATATTTATGAGAGCTTTTTTCAGCCACTTAGCAGTGTTTTTGTTAGGAGCATATAAATTGCATAAGGTAACTTCAACTCCACCTAGTTTCCCCCTTAAAAGTAAAAGGCTTCAAATAGTACTTTCTTATGAAAGCCTATACTAACTAGGGGGTAGCAGAGTGCACATAACAGGGATGAAACCACTGCTTGTAACAGGATCTCGCCATTACAGGAACACGGCCCTTCCGGAAATGCGGTTCCTGCAGCATAATTATGTCTGCATTTTCCTTTCTCAGCATCTGAAACACTCGGCTTCTCTTAACTGGGTTATTACACCCATGGACGTTAAAGGAGGCTATTGTTAATAGTAAGGGAGCCATTTATAGAGATACCGAGGAAGGAGGTGCAAGTCATGTACATGCATTGAGACCCGAAAAAAAAAACAAAAAAAAAACATTTGAACCAAAGCATAAAACATAGCGAAAAAAAAAATATTTAACTGAAGGGCTCCCAAAGGAGCAATTTGGGGAGAAATTCACATAGTGTATTGCCTGATCTGCCCAAACTGCTTCTTCATAGCCTGAAGTGAAGAGCAAAGTGTGAAAGGACCTATTCTGAGTTAAAGTAAACCCACGTAAGGTGGACAGAAACATAAGTTGCATATACAGCTCCATGTGAAATGGCGGAGATTTCCTTCTCGCCAAAGAAGAAAGGGGTAGCATTCTGTCCAGAATAGGAGCAGGGTACCTGTGTCAATAGGTAAAATAAACGCGCTTAATACCTCATAGAAAGCTGAAAGGCTTAAGCTTCCAGAGGGTGGGATAGCGTACCATGAGGCAACAAATAGATACACGATCCCTGTAAGAGGCCAGAGTGTGCAGGGTATATAGAAGCAGAGAGTATGAGAGAAAATCCTGGCGGTTCTCCCCAGTCCCGGGGAAGAACCACTTAAAGGGGTTATCCGAGTTAATAAAAAAATAAAAAATAAACACTTAAAATCCATCAGGATATACATATAATTTGGTTAAGCTAGATTTCATCAAGTTAAAACCCATACTTACACCTTTTCATGGTTGTGTCATTGCTGTGTTTACATGCTGAAGTACATGCTGAGGGGGCGTGTACCGACAAAGCCTGAGCTCTGCCTCATGAATATTTCTGGGCGTGAACAACCTGACCTTTCCTTCACCCTGCTCTGCACTTTGCAAAAAACAAATAAAAAATACACACTTGTCATGCGGATGGACGGATCCCTCTGTCGGTCTTTTTCACAGTATTCCCGGTTTGTGCATGCGCAGACCGGAAGGACGGATCTGTCCTTCAGTTTTGCAATGCTGGATCTGCAAGGCAGCTCCGTTGTCGGAGCTGTGTGCCTGCTGGATCCGCCGATCAGGCTACTTCCACACTTGCGTTCGCGGTTCCGCTTGTGGGTTCCGTTTGAAGGATATCATAAGCGGCCCCGAACGGAGCCGTAGAGCCCCAATGCATTCTGAATGGATGCGGATCCGCTCAGAATGCATCAGGATGGCTCCGCTTGGCCTCCGTTCCGCTCAGCAGGCAGACATCCAAACGCAGCTTGCATTGACACAATGGTGCAATTTCAAACGGATCTGTCCCCCATTGACTTTCAATGTAAAGTCTGGATGGATCCGTCTGACTAACTTTTACACTTTCTTTCTGAACTATAATGCAAACGGATCCGTTCTGAACGGATCCCAATGTTTGCATTATAGGAGCGGATCCGTCTGTACAGACATCAGACGGATCCGCTCCGAACGCAAGTGTGAATGTAGCCTCAGTGTGACAACTGACAGCATTTGTAGACGGATCCAGGTGCGGATCCGTCTAGAAATGCATTGCAATAACGGATCCACCTATCCGCTTGTCATGCGGATGGACGGATCCCTCTGTCAGTCTTTTTCACAGTATTCCCGGTTTGTGCATGGAGAGCTGGAGGCAGTGTGAGGAGAGCTGGAGGGGGGAGGGCACCAGAGGCTCTGACGTTTCGTTTACACAGCCTGGACACTCCCTCAAGCAGGGAGACGGCTGTAAACGAAACGTCATCAGCAGAGCAGGCTTGCTGACGTCGGGGGTCACATGACCCAGAACTGAACTGGCCAAATAGTGATAGATAGGTGATGAAAGTGATTTTAAGAATCATTCCCTGGTCTACAATAAAAGCAATTAGAATAGATTTATTTAAGTCGGATAACCCCTTTAAGTCAATCGACGGGTCTTCCTAGCATCACAACTCCGAGGGGATGTCCATCGGCGAGAGGCACCCAGGCTTGGTTCAAATCTTCAGGGGGTGCGAATGGTGATTTGGCGTCCGCCTATGGTAATTAAAAGTCCAAATGGGAAGAGCCACTTATATGGAATTTTAGACGCCCGCAGAGAATCAGTAAGCGGCTTCAGGATTCTGATTTTCTGGAGAGTGGAAGGAGCAACGTCCTGATAAATTTGGACTTTAGCGCCATCTAGTGTTATATCTGCTATTTGTCTTTTAGCGGAATGGCCTCTGTATCATGAAAACTCAATAGCCCGCATATAATATCCCTCGGATTTTCAGAGGGAGCAGGTTTGGGGAGTACAGCTCTATGGACCCGTTCTATCACAACATTAGCAGGCCTGGTAGCCCCAAGCAGGTAGGTAAATAGAGTTTGCATAGAGGAGAAAAGGTTTTCTTTTTCAGGAGCTTCAGGGAAGCCCCTGATCCGAATGTTTTTCCTTCGGCTCCTATTCTCCTGGTCCTCCAGCAACGATAATGTGGTGTTAAGCATAGACCTGTGTGACTCCGGGGAGAAGGATAGCAGGGCGTCCTGAGTGTGCTCCAGCGCCTCCACTCTGTTTCCTATATGGCAGATGTCTGTTTTTATAGAAGACAGGTCTGCAGCTATAGGGGCCAGGGCCTTCTGTAAAGCAATATCCAGATAGTCTCTGGTGAGCGCGGCCGATTCTTTTTCCCCATGAGAGAGTATGTAGGCTGTTTCCTCACCTACATGTGCTGCAGAGCGATCGTCCGCGTCCTGCCATGTGCTGTCAAGGTCCCTCGGCGCCATCTTGCCAGTGTGTGCCGCCTGCTTGTGGATGAACTTGTCCATGTGTTTGAGCGGTTTTGCCGCCAGGACCGGATCTGAAGGGCTTACAGGTAGGTTCTTGGGTTGTATTTTGACCATAATCGGCGGAATAGGGTGCTTCAGTAGGCTTAAAGGGAACCTGTCACCCAGAATTTGTGTATAGAGCAGAGGACATGGGTTGCTAGATGGCCGCTAGCACATCCGCAATACCCAGTCCCCATAGCTCTGTGTGCTTTTATTGTGTAAAAAAACGATTTGATACATATTCAAATTAACCTGAGATGAGTCCTGTCCCTGAATCATCTCATGTACAGGACTCATCTCAGGTTAATTTGCATATGTATCAAATCGTTTTTTCCCCACAATAAAAGCACACAGAGCTATGGGGACTGGGTATTGTGGATGTGCTAGTGGCCATCTAGCAACCCATGTCCTCAGCTCTATATCCCAAATCCTGGTGACAGGTTCCCTTTAAAGCAGCTTGGTGGCAGGAGCGCTACTTACACGCAGCCGCCATTGAGTGAGGTCAGGCTCTGCCCCCCGTACCACTCACATCAATGGGATGGCTTGTTTCAATTCAAGTGTATAGGAAGAAGCCGTCCCATAGAAGTAACAGCTTGTAATAACATCTGCTCACTGCTGCGATGTCTTCGCAAGCAGGTAAACAAACAAGGGATGGCTTCTCTCCCACATAGCCCAGTCTTCCCTTTAACCAGCTGATCGGTGGGGATGCCGGGTGTCGGCCCCCCACCAATCTGTTATTGATGACCTATCCAGGGCCGGCCTTTGGGGTGTGCGGGCTGTGCGGCCGCACAGGGCGCCATAGCAACAGGGGCGCCGGGCGGCCGACAGCCCGCAATGTAATATGGGCAGGCGAGCCCCCCCCCCCCCCTCCTGTACTCAGCAGGGGGCGCCCGGCGCCCGTTGCGGTAAAAAAAAAAGTTGCTTATATAAGTTGGGGGCGGCTGGCGGCGCCCCTCATTCTGCGCCGCCTGAGTGGCTTGCCGCTCTAAAGAATCCTGCCTGCGCCTGTTAGTGTAGCGTGGCCGAGCTCTGTTAGGTCCGCGGTACAGGAGCTTTTGTTTCCTGTACCCGGCCGGACTGACAGGAAGTGCTCACTTAGTGTGCACTTCCTGTCAGTCCGGCCGGGTACAGGAAACAAATGCTCCTGTACCGCGGATCGAACAGAGCTCGGCCACGCTACACTAGAGGTACACTAGAGTGACAAGGGGGGAGGAAAGAAAGAGAGAGTGACGAGGGGGGAGGAAAGAAAGAGAGAGAGTGACAAGGGGGGAGGGAAGAGAGAGAGTGACAAGGGGGGAGGGGGGAGGAAATAATGAGAGTGATGGGGGGGGGAGGAGGAAATAATGAGTGATGGGGGGGGGAAATAATGAGAGTGATGGGGGGGGGGAATAATGAGAGTGATGGGGGGGGGGAATAATGAGAGTGATGGGGGGGGGGAAATAATGAGAGTGATGGGGGGGGGGGGAAATAATGAGAGTGATGGGGGGGGAATAGTGAGAGTGATGGGGGGGAATAATGAGAGTGATGGGGGGGGAAATAATGAGAGTGATGGGGGGGGGAATAATGAGAGTGATGGGGGGGGAAATAATGAGAGTGATGGGGGGGGAATAATGAGAGTGATGGGGGGGGAAATAATGAGAGTGATGGGGGGGGGGAATAGTGAGAGTGATGGGGGGGGAAATAATGAGAGTGATGGGGGGGGAAATAATGAGAGTGATGGGGGGGGAAATAATGAGAGTGATGGGGGGGGGAAATAATGAGAGTGATGGGGGGGGGAAATAATGAGAGTGATGGGGGAGGGAAATAATGAGAGTGATGGGGGGGGGGAATAGTGAGAGTGATGGGGGGGGGAATAATGAGAGTGATGGGGGGGGGGGATAATGAGCGTGACAAGGGAGGGCGGGTGGAATAATGAGTGACAAGGGAGAGGGGGGATAATGAGAGTGACAAGGGAAGGGGGGGGGGGGGGGAGAGAATGACAATGGAGTCCCCAGAGCCAGACTGCAGCCAGAGTCCAGATCATCTTATTGTCCTGGTGGTAAGTAGACAATGCAATATGTTTATTATTTAATTGTTTAGTTATTAATACTACATTGGAAACAAATTTTCTCAGCTGGACACCGGCCGACACTGTGCATGCGCTGGGAGCCTCACCAGCGTTTAGGGTAGGGAAAAAGCACTGGCCCGTACGTAATTTTTCCCTTCCCTAACCGCTGGTGAGGCTCCCGGTGCATGCGCAGTGTCGGCCGGTGTTCAGCTGAAAACATCCATCCGATCACTGCGCATTGGCCCATAGTTTTTCCCTACCCTAACCGCCGGCGAGGCTCCTGGCGCATGCGCACTCTGCTGTGAAATTTCCCTAACCTGTCGTTGTGCGCCTGCGCGGCGCTGCACACCTCCTCACGTCATGTCCGGTGCGACCGGAAGTGACGAGGGTAGGGAAATCTCACGAACTAGGGAAGTATAACATTACACCGGCCTTTGGGGTGTGAGGGCTGGTAACTACTTGGTTGGATAGTCAGCCAGCCTATGCCATGATGCCAGCAACAAGCAGTGTTTTTTTTTTTTTTTGGGGGGGGGGGGGGGGGGCGCCACAAGGTTAGCTCGCACAGGGCGCCTGAACACCTAAGGCCGGCCCTGGACCTATCCTGAGGATAGGTAATCAATATTAAAATCCCAGAAAACCGCTTTAACTTGATCAGGACTGGAAAATATTCACCCTGGTTCATTGAACATGCATAGTCATAACAGGGACCCTAGAGCTGTAATGGCTAACCTCCGGCTGTGGTAAAACTACGACTCCTAAGATGTACTCTGGCTTGGCTATTCTCAAAACTCCATAGAAATGAATGGAGCATGCTGGGAGTTGCAGTTTCACCACAGCTGGAGTGGCGGAGGTTAGCTTTTTAGAGAGACAACCTGTATAGCAGATGTCATCAAGGAGTTAAATTACAAACATAATCTTAGCGTGTTCCTGTAACTTAGTTTTGGACTGTATCTGTGTAACTGTTTTAGAATCACATTGTATGTATTATCATTAGGGAGATGACATCGGTAATGTGTGTACATGCCTACGACTTCACATCTATAGGCCCATAGAAGTGTAGTAACATGACACGGCTGTTGCCAATACCACATGCTGTGTCCTAGGTAAGCCTTGATTTTAATGAGTAATAAAGGTTTATTTTAGCAAGTGGTGAGTGCCTCTATTCTTTCTTTGCCAATTGTGGATTATTGCACTTTATTCCTGAGCATCACTAATCTGGCAAAGACTGCAGCTCCTTATAAGCATGATGGATTGAGGATCATAATAAGATAGTGCTGGACTATCTTTTGCCAGTGCCCCCATGTGTTTGCTGTATTACCTACACAAGTACAGGGGTCCCGAGTTCCACCTTTCTCCTACTCACCACATGACCAAAGTAGATAGGTGATATATGTCTTTTCAAGGAAAATCTCTTTAATGCCTACTTAGAGAAGATGTCAATAACAAACATAATAAATGGTGCTTTTAGTTAATCCCTTAAGGACCCACACCGTACATGTACGGCAGGCTGATTGGGCTGGTGCAGGAGCTGCACCCAATTTTCCATAAGGATCATTGGTCTATGCAAAGAAAATCGACCATGCAGCTCCCATTTACCCACAAGACTCTTTCACTCAAGAGAATGGGCTGCAAGAATAGGACAAACACGGACAGCTTCCATGTGCAGTTGATTTCAAAACTGTTTCATGCTCACTTTTGGGAAAAATATGACTAAGAAAGCCTTAGTCCATCTGCCTAAGGCTGGGTTCAGACCTGAGCGTTTTACAGCGCATTCCTACGCGCTGTAAAACGCTCAACAGGCAAGAACCAATGATTCCCTATGGGAATGGTTCTCATCTGAGCGTTTTAAAACGCCCGACGCCCCAAGAAGTACAGGAGCTTCTTTGGGGCGTCTTGTCGCGCGTTCCCGTACATACTTTAGCGGGAACGCGCGACAATGGGCGTCCACTTGTCTCTGTATGCGCGATTGCAAACGCCCGTACAATCGCGAATACAGAGCGTACGTTCAGTACGCTCAGGTCTGAACCCAGCGTAAGCCTTTACACAACTTATTTATTTTGATTTCTCCATTCTTTATGAAACGTTACTAAGGATATTTGATTTAGCACATGAAATATCTTTCCTGCAATTTGTGTTTAGTTTTCTGTTTACGTTCTACACTGGGGAAGAAGGGGGAGCACCATAACAAGCTCTTGTATAGGGCGCTAAGGCCAGCTGTTGTGTACAAGGTCTGAAAGAGGGCACGCCAGAAGCATGCTCTGTTTAAAAGAAATGCAGTAAAACATATTGGCCCACTTCTTTATTGGCATATTCTCAGTCTTATTTTATTTTGCAGTAGGATTTAGGTGTATATTTATCATATGCAAATTTATTATATATCACAGGTAGAGTTGAGCGAACACCTGGATGTTCGGGTTCGAGAAGTTCGGCCGAACTTCCCGAAAATGTTCGGGTTCGGGATCCGAACCCGATCCGAACTTCGTCCCGAACCCCATTGAAGTCAATGGGGACCCGAACTTTTCGGCACTAAAAAGGCTGTAAAACAGCCCAGGAAAGGGCTAGAGGGCTGCAAAAGGCAGCAACATGTAGGTAAATCCCCTGCAAACAAATGTGGATAGGGAAATGAATTAAAATAAAAATTAAATAAATAAAAATTAACCAAAATCAATTGGAGAGAGGTCCCATAGCAGAGAATCTGGCTTCCCGTCACCCACCACTGGAACAGTCCATTCTCAGATATTTAGGCCCCAGAACCCAGGCAGAGGAGAGAGGTCCCGTAACAGAGAATCTGGCTTCATGTCAGCAGAGAATTAGTCTGCATGTCATAGCAGAGAATGAGGCTTCACGTCAGCCACCACTGCAACAGTCCATTGGCATATATTTAGGCCCAGCACCCAGGCAGAGGAGAGAGGTCCCGTAACAGACAATCTGGCTTCATGTCAGCAGAGAATCATTCTTCATGTCATAGCAGAGAATCAGGCTTCACGTCACCCACCACTGTAAGAGTCCATTTTCATAAATTTAGGCCCAGCACCCAGGCAGAGGAGAGAGGTCCCGTAACAGAGGATCTGGCTTCATGTCAGCAGAGAATTAGTCTGCATGTCATAGCAGAGAATGAGGCTTCACGTCAGCCACCACTGCAACAGTCCATTGGCATATATTTAGGCCCAGCACACAGGCAGAGGAGAGAGGTCCCGTAACAGAGAATCTGTCTTCATGTCAGCAGAGAATTAGTCTGCATGTCATAGCAGAGAATCAGGCTTCACGTCAGCCACCACTGCAACAGTCCATTGGCATATATTTAGGCCCAGCACCCAGGCAGAGGAGAGAGGTCCCGTAACAGACAATCTGGCTTCATGTCAGCAGAGAATCAGTCTTTATGTCATAGCAGAGAATCAGGCTTCACGTCACCCACCACTGTAAGAGTCCATTTTCATAAATTTAGGCCCAGCACCCAGGCAGAGGAGAGAGGTCCCGTAACAGAGGATCTGGCTTCATGTCAGCAGAGAATTAGTCTGAATGTCATAGCAGAGAATGAGGCTTCACGTCAGCCACCACTGCAACAGTCCATTGGCATATATTTAGGCCCAGCACACAGGCAGAGGAGAGAGGTCCCGTAACAGACAATCTGGCTTCATGTCAGCAGAGAATCAGTCTGCATGTCATAGCAGAGAATCAGGCTTCACGTCACCCACCACTGCAACAGTCCATTGTCATAAATTTAGGCCCAGCACCCAGGCAGAGGAGAGAGGTCCCGTAACAGACATTCTGGCTTCATGTCAGCAGAGAATTAGTCTGCATGTCATAGCAGAGAATGAGGCTTCACGTCACCCACCACTGTAAGAGTCCATTTTCATAAGTTTAGGCCCAGCACCCAGGCAGAGGAGAGAGGTCCCGTAACAGACAATCTGGCTTCATGTCAGCAGAGAATCAGTCTGCATGTCATAGCAGAGAATGAGGCTTCACATCAGCCACCACTGCAACAGTCCATTGGCATATATTTAGGCCCAGCACCCAGGCAAAGGAGAGAGGTCCCGTAACAGACAATCTGGCTTCATGTCAGCAGAGAATCAGTCTTCATATCATAGCAGAGAATCAGGCTTCACGTCACCCACCACTGTAAGAGTCCATTTTCATAAATTTAGGCCCAGCACCCAGGCAGAGGAGAGAGGTCCCGTAACAGAGGATCTGGCTTCATGTCAGCAGAGAATCAGTCTGCATGTCATAGCAGAGAATCAGGCTTCACGTCACCCAACATTGGAACAGTCCATTGGCATATATTTAGGCCCCGGCACCCAGACAGAGGAGAGGTTCATTCAACTTTGGGTAGCCTCGCAATATAATGGTAAAATGAAAATAAAAATAGGATTGAATGAGGAAGTGCCCTGGAGTCCAATAATATATGGTTAAGGGGAGGTAGTTAATGTCTAATCTGGACAAGGGACGGACAGATCCTGTGGGATCCATGCCTGATTCATTTTTATGAACGTCAGCTTGTCCACATTGGCTGTAGACAGGCGGCTGCGTTTGTCTGTAATGACGCCCCCTGCCGTGCTGAATACACGTTCAGACAAAACGCTGGCCGCCGGGCAGGCCAGCACCTCCAAGGCATAAAAGGCTAGCTCTGGCCACGTGGACAATTTAGAGACCCAGAAGTTGAATGGGGCCGAACCATCAGTCAGTACGTGGAGGGGTGTGCACATGTACTGTTCCACCATGTTAGTGAAATGTTGCCTCCTGCTAGCACGTTGCGTATCAGGTGGTGGTGCAGTTAGCTGTGGCGTGTTGACAAAAGTTTTCCACATCTCTGCCATGCTAACCCTGCCCTCAGAGGAGCTGGCATTGACACAGCTGCCTTGGCGACCTCTTGCTCCTCCTCTGCCTTGGCCTTGGGCTTCCACTTGTTCCCCTGTGACATTTGGGAATGCTCTCAGTAGCGCGTCTACCAACGTGCGCTTGTACTCGCGCATCTTCCTATCACGCTCCAGTGCAGGAAGTAAGGTGGGCACATTGTCTTTGTAGCGTGGATCCAGCAGGGTGGCAACCCAGTAGTCCGCACAGGTTAAAATGTGGGGAACTCTGCTGTCGTTGCGCAGGCACTGCAGCATGTAGTCGCTCATGTGTGCCAGGCTGCCCAGGGGTAAGGACAAGCTGTCCTCTGTAGGAGGCGTATCGTCATCGTCCTGCCTTTCCCCCCAGCCACGCACCAGTGATGGACCCGAGCTGCGTTGGGTGCCACCCCGCTGTGACCATGCTTCATCCTCATCCTCCTCCACCTCCTCCTCATCCTCGTCCTCCTCGTCCTCCAGTAGTGGGCCCTGGCTGGCCACATTTGTACCTGGCCTCTGCTGTTGCCAAAAACCTCCCTCTGAGTCACTTCGAAGAGACTGGCCTGAAAGTGCTAAAAATGACCCCTCTTCCTCCTCCTCCTGGGCCACCTCCTCTTGCATCATCGCCCTAAGTGTTTTCTCAAGGAGACATAGAAGTGGTATTGTAACGCTGATAACGGCGTCATCGCCACTGGCCATGTTGGTGGTGTACTCGAAACAGCGCAACAGGGCACACAGGTCTCGCATGGAGGCCCAGTCATTGGTGGTGAAGTGGTGCTGTTCTGTAGTGCGACTGACCCGTGCGTGCTGCAGCTGAAACTCCACTATGGCCTGCTGCTGCTCGCACAGTCTGTCCAGCATGTGCAAGGTGGAGTTCCACCTGGTGGGCACGTTGCATATGAGGCGGTGAGCGGGAAGGCCGAAGTTACGCTGTAGCGCAGACAGGCGAGCAGCAGCAGGATGTGAACGCCGGAAGCGCGAACAGACGGCCCGCACTTTATGCAGCAGCTCTGACATGTCGGGGTAGTTGTGTATGAACTTCTGCACCACCAAATTCAGCACATGCGCCAAGCAAGGGATGTGCGTCAAATTGGCTAGTCCCAGAGCTGCAACAAGATTTCGCCCATTATCACACACCACCAGGCCGGGGTTGAGGCTCACCGGCAGCAACCACTCGTCGGTCTGTTGTTCTATACCCCGCCACAACTCCTGTGCGGTGTGGGGCCTGTCCCCCAAACATATGAGTTTCAGAATGGCCTGCTGACGTTTACCCCGGGCTGTGCTGAAGTTGGTGGTGAAGGTGTGTGGCTGACTGGATGAGCAGGTGGAAGAAGAGGAGGAGGAAGCCGAGTAGGAGGAGGTGGCAACAGGAGGCAAAGAATGTTGCCCTGCGATCCTTGGCGGCGGAAGGACGTGCGCCAAACAGCTCTCCGCCTGGGGCCCAGCTGCCACTACATTTACCCAGTATGCAGTTAGGGAGATATAGCGTCCCTGGCCGTGCTTACTGGTCCACGTATCTGTGGTTAGGTGGACCTTGCTACAGATGGCGTTGCGCAGTGCACACTTGATTTTATCGGATACTTGGTTGTGCAGGGAAGGCACGGCTCTCTTGGAGAAGTAGTGGCGGCTGGGAACAACATACTGTGGGACAGCAAGCGACATGAGCTGTTTGAAGCTGTCTGTGTCCACCAGCCTAAATGACAGCATTTCATAGGCCAGTAGTTTAGAAATGCTGGCATTCAGGGCCAGGGATCGAGGGTGGCTAGGTGGGAATTTACGCTTTCTCTCAAATGTTTGTGAGATGGAGAGCTGAACGCTGCCGTGTGACATGGTTGAGACGCTTGGTGACGGAGGTGGTGGTGGTGGTGTTGGTGGTACATCCCCTGTTTGCTGGGCGGCAGGTGCCAACGTTCCTCCAGAGGCGGAGGAAGAGGCCGAGGCGGCAGCAGCAGAAGAGGTAGCAGGGGGAGCCTGAGTGACTTCCTTGGTTTTAAGGTGTTTACTCCACTGCAGTTCATGCTTTGCATGCAGGTGCCTGGTCATGCAGGTTGTGCTCAGGTTCAGAACGTTAATGCCTCGCTTCAGGCTCTGATGGCACAGCGTGCAAACCACTCGGGTATTGTCGTCAGCACATTGTTTGAAGAAGTGCCATGCCAGGGAACTCCTTGAAGCTGCCTTTAGGGTGCTCGGTCCCAGATGGCGGCGGTCAGTAGCAGGCGGAGTCTCTTGGCGGCGGGTGTTCTGCTTTTGCCCACTGCTCCCTCTTTTGCTACGCTGTTGGCTCGGTCTCACCACTGCCTCTTCCTCCGAACTGTGAAAGTCAGTGGCACGACCTTCATTCCATGTGGGGTCTAGGACCTCATCGTCCCCTGCATCGTCTTCCACCCAGTCTTGATCCCTGACCTCCTGTTCAGTCTGCACACTGCAGAAAGACGCAGCAGTTGGCACCTGTGTTTCGTCATCATCAGAGACATGCTGAGGTGGTATTCCCATGTCCTCATCATCAGGAAACATAAGTGGTTGTGCGTCAGTGCATTCTATGTCTTTCACCGCTGGGGAAGGGCTAGGTGGATGCCCTTGGGAAACCCTGCCAGTGGAGTCTTCAAACAGCATAAGAGACTGCTGCATAACTTGAGGCTGAGACAGTTTCCCTGGTATGCATGGGGGTGATGTGACAGACTGATGGGGTTGGTTTTCAGGCGCCATCTGTGCGCTTTCTGCAGAAGACTGGGTGGGAGATAATGTGAACGTGCTGGATCCACTGTCGGCCACCCAATTGACTAATGCCTGTACCTGCTCAGGCCTTACCATCCTTAGAACGGCATTGGGCCCCACCATATATCGCTGTAAATTCTGGCGGCTACTGGGACCTGAGGTAGTTGGTACACTAGGACGTGTGGATGTGGCAGAACGGCCACGTCCTCTCCCAGCACCAGAGGGTCCACTAACACCACCACGACCATGTCCACGTCCGCGTCCCTTACTAGATGTTTTCCTCATTGTTATGGTTCACCACAACAACAAAAATATTTGGCCCAATGTATTGTATTCAAATTCAGCGGGATATAAATTTGAGGCCTAGTATTTAAGCGCTGGGTGACCGGTATGGATTTACTAACAGAATTGGACTTGGAAATGCACAGTAGCGTGTGTGTGAAGTTATTCTGAATGACCCTATGTGCACCTTGAATATTATATACCCTTTTAGGGATAGATTTCAAATAGCTCTGATATAGAAGAAACCACTAAATTATGAAATTGCTAAATTGGGAATTGTATTTCAACCCAGAACAAAAAATGTGCTTTGACGGACACTAAATAACTTTCCCAGCCACAACAGGACAGCGGTAACGAGAGATTTAGCGGGATATAAATTTGAGGCCTAGTATTTAGGCGCTGGGTGACCGGTATGGATTTACTAACAGAATTGGACTTGGAAATGCACAGTAGCGTGTGTGTGAAGTTATTCTGAATGACCCTATGTGCACCTTGAATATTATATACCCTTTTAGGGATAGATTTCAAATAGCTCTGATATAGCAGGAACCACTAAATTATGAAATTGCTAAATTGGGAATTGTATTTCAACCCAGAACAAAAAATGTGCTTTGACGGACACTAAATAACTTTCCCAGCCACAACAGGACAGCGGTAACGAGAGATTTAGCGGGATATAAATTTGAGGCCTAGTATTTAGGCGCTGGGTGACCGGTATGGATTTACTAACAGAATTGGACTTGGAAATGCACAGTAGCGTGTGTGTGAAGTTATTCTGAATGACCCTATGTGCACCTTGAATATTATATACCCTTTTAGGGATAGATTTCAAATAGCTCTGATATAGCAGGAACCACTAAATTATGAAATTGCTAAATTGGGAATTGTATTTCAACCCTGAACAAAAAATGTGCTTTGACGGACACTAAATAACTTGCCCAGCCACAACAGTACAGCGGTAACGACAGATTTAGCGGGATATAAATTTGAGGCCTAGTATTTAGGCGCTGGGTGACCGGTATGGATTTAGTGACAGAATTAGACTGGGATATGGCCAAAAAATAACCACACTATTGCTGGCTAAATGCACTTGGTGACGGGCGCAGCTTGCCCCTGATGTAGTATATGGCCAAAAAATGAACAGACTATTGCTGGTTAAATGCACTTGGTGTCACAGCTTGACGAACCACACTACTGAGGGTTAAATGCACTTGGTGACGGGCGCAGCTTGCCCCTGATGTAGTATATGGCCAAAAAATGAACAGACTATTGCTGGTTAAATGCACTTGGTGACGGGCGCAGCTTGCCCCTGATTTAGTATATGGCCAAAAAATGAACAGACTATTGCTGGTTAAATGCACTTGGTGTGATAGCTTGACCAACCACACTACTGAGGGTTAAATGCACTTGGTGACGGGCGCAGCTTGCCCCTGATGTAGTAGATGGCCAAAAAATGAACAGACTATTGCTGGTTAAATGCACTTGGTGTCACAGCTTGACCAACCACACTACTGAGGGTTAAATGCACTTGGTGACGGGCGCAGCTTGCCCCTGATGTAGTATATGGCCAAAAAATGAACAGACTATTGCTGGTTAAATGCACTTGGTGTCACAGCTTGACCAACCACACTACTGAGGGTTAAATGCACTTGGTGACGGGCGCAGCTTGCCCCTGATGTAGTATATGGCCAAAAAATAAACAGACTATTGCTGGTTAAATGCACTTGGTGACAGGCGCAGCTTGCCCCTGATTTAGTATATGGCCAAAAAATGAACAGACTATTGCTGGTTAAATGCACTTGGTGTGATAGCTTGACCAACCACACTACTGAGGGTTAAATGCACTTGGTGATGGGCGCAGCTTGCCCCTGATGTAGTATATGGCCAAAAAATGAACAGACTATTGCTGGTTAAATGCACTTGGTGTCACAGCTTGACCAACCACACTACTGAGGGTTAAATGCACTTGGTGACGGGCGCAGCTTGCCCCTGATGTAGTATATGGCCAAAAAATGAACAGACTATTGCTGGTTAAATGCACTTGGTGACGGGCGCAGCTTGCCCCTGATTTAGTATATGGCCAAAAAATGAACAGACTATTGCTGGTTAAATGCACTTGGTGTGATAGCTTGACCAACCACACTACTGAGGGTTAAATGCACTTGGTGACGGGCGCAGCTTGCCCCTGATGTAGTAGATGGCCAAAAAATGAACAGACTATTGCTGGTTAAATGCACTTGGTGTCACAGCTTGACCAACCACACTACTGAGGGTTAAATGCACTTGGTGACGGGCGCAGCTTGCCCCTGATGTAGTATATGGCCAAAAAATGAACAGACTATTGCTGGTTAAATGCACTTGGTGTCACAGCTTGACCAACCACACTACTGAGGGTTAAATGCACTTGGTGACGGGCGCAGCTTGCCCCTGATGTAGTATATGGCCAAAAAATAAACAGACTATTGCTGGTTAAATGCACTTGGTGACAGGCGCAGCTTGCCCCTGATTTAGTATATGGCCAAAAAATGAACAGACTATTGCTGGTTAAATGCACTTGGTGTGATAGCTTGACCAACCACACTACTGAGGGTTAAATGCACTTGGTGACGGGCGCAGCTTGCCCCTGATGTAGTATATGGCCAAAAAATGAACAGACTATTGCTGGTTAAATGCACTTGGTGTCACAGCTTGACCAACCACACTACTGAGGGTTAAATGCACTTGGTGACGGGCGCAGCTTGCCCCTGATGTAGTATATGGCCAAAAAATGAACAGACTATTGCTGGTTAAATGCACTTGGTGACGGGCGCAGCTTGCCCCTGATTTAGTATATGGCCAAAAAATGAACAGACTATTGCTGGTTAAATGCACTTGGTGTGATAGCTTGACCAACCACACTACTGAGGGTTAAATGCACTTGGTGACGGGCGCAGCTTGCCCCTGATGTAGTAGATGGCCAAAAAATGAACAGACTATTGCTGGTTAAATGCACTTGGTGTCACAGCTTGACCAACCACACTACTGAGGGTTAAATGCACTTGGTGACGGGCGCAGCTTGCCCCTGATGTAGTATATGGCCAAAAAATGAACAGACTATTGCTGGTTAAATGCACTTGGTGTCACAGCTTGACCAACCACACTACTGAGGGTTAAATGCACTTGGTGACGGGCGCAGCTTGCCCCTGATGTAGTATATGGCCAAAAAATAAACAGACTATTGCTGGTTAAATGCACTTGGTGACAGGCGCAGCTTGCCCCTGATTTAGTATATGGCCAAAAAATGAACAGACTATTGCTGGTTAAATGCACTTGGTGTGATAGCTTGACCAACCACACTACTGAGGGTTAAATGCACTTGGTGACGGGCGCAGCTTGCCCCTGATGTAGTATATGGCCAAAAAATGAACAGACTATTGCTGGTTAAATGCACTTGGTGTCACAGCTTGACCAACCACACTACTGAGGGTTAAATGCACTTGGTGACGGGCGCAGCTTGCCCCTGATGTAGTATATGGCCAAAAAATGAACAGACTATTGCTGGTTAAATGCACTTGGTGTCACAGCTTGACCAACCACACTACTGAGGGTTAAATGCACTTGGTGACGGGCGCAGCTTGCCCCTGATGTAGTATATGGCCAAAAAATGAACAGACTATTGCTGGTTAAATGCACTTGGTGTCACAGCTTGACCAACCACACTACTGAGGGTTAAATGCACTTGGTGACGGGCGCAGCTTGCCCCTGATGTAGTATATGGCCAAAAAATGAACAGACTATTGCTGGTTAAATGCACTTGGTGACGGGCGCAGCTTGCCCCTGATTTAGTATATGGCCAAAAAATGAACAGACTATTGCTGGTTAAATGCACTTGGTGTGATAGCTTGACCAACCACACTACTGAGGGTTAAATGCACTTGGTGACGGGCGCAGCTTGCCCCTGATGTAGTATATGGCCAAAAAATGAACAGACTATTGCTGGTTAAATGCACTTGGTGTCACAGCTTGACCAACCACACTACTGAGGGTTAAATGCACTTGGTGACGGGCGCAGCTTGCCCCTGATGTAGTATATGGCCAAAAAATGAACAGACTATTGCTGGTTAAATGCACTTGGTGACAGGCGCAGCTTGCCCCTGATTTAGTATATGGCCAAAAAATGAACAGACTATTGCTGGTTAAATGCACTTGGTGTGATAGCTTGACCAACCACACTACTGAGGGTTAAATGCACTTGGTGACGGGCGCAGCTTGCCCCTGATGTAGTATATGGCCAAAAAATAAACAGACTATTGCTGGTTAAATGCACTTGGTGTGACAGCTTCACCCTGATGTAGGCTTTAGCCAAAAAACAACCACACCATTGAGGGTTAAATGCACTTGGTGACAGGCGCAGCTTGCCCCTGATGTAGTATATGGCCAAAAAATAAACAGACTATTGCTGGTTAAATGCACTTGGTGTGACAGCTTCACCCTGATGTAGGCTTTAGCCAAAAAACAACCACACCATTGAGGGTTAAATGCACTTGGTCGCAGCTTGTGCTGGCGCACCACAAGACACAAAATGGCCGCCGATCACCCCAGAAAAATGTGACTGACAAACGGTCTGGGCAGCCTAAAAACAGTGAGCAATTGAGTATCAGCAGCTCAATGACCCACAGCTGCAGATCGATCAATAATCAAGTGCTTTGGAGGAGTTAATCTGCCTAATCTCGCCCTACTGTCGCAGCCGCAACCTCTCCCTACGCTAATCAGAGCAGAGTGACGGGCGGCGCTATGTGACTCCAGCTTAAATAGAGGCTGGGTCACATGGTGCTCTGGCCAATCACAGCCATGCCAATAGTAGGCATGGCTGTGATGGCCTCTTGGGGCAAGCAGTATGACGCTTGTTGATTGGCTGCTTTGCAGCCTTTCAAAAAGCGCCAAGAAAGCGTCACAAAAGCGCCAAGAAAGCGACGAACACCGAACCCGAACTTTTACGAAAATGTCCGGGTTCGGGTCCGTGTCACGGACACCCCAAAATTCGGTACGAACCCGAATTTTACCCATATAGCATAGAACAATATTTCATCAGTGAATAAACTGATAAAGCAGCATGTAAATGAGTCATTTTGTTTGCATTTTTAATTTATTGTCTTTATATAGTTAGAAAAGTTTTTTTTTATAGTAAAGCGTACAATTCAACAAAGAAATCTAATTCATTTTAATAGAAAAAAATAAAAACCAAGTAGATTTGTTATATTATCAAATACACATAAAGCACAATAATTTTCAATGTTGTTCAAATTCTAGCAAAATCTATGCTGTGAACACCCAAGAAGTGTGACTGTATATCCAGCTAAACTAATGACATAAAACCATAGTCTGTTTTGAGTGTTTTTGGTTCTGTAATAAAAAGATATTTAAGAAAATATGGTAAACATAAAAACAATAAATATGCATAAGGACAACCAATAAATAAAGCCCTAAATAAAATTTTTCCAGTTTGTGTCCAGTTTTACATCTTTACCAAGTTAATTATTCCAGGACCTTACAATTGAAAGAAATCTAAGGCTACATGCACACGACAGTGAAAAAAAAGGCAGTTAAAAACGGACACACTGTCGTGGCCATTTTGCATCAGTGTCTGCATCCATTTTCTGTCCGTGTGTCCATTTTGCATGTCCCTTAAATTGAAGAATTTGATTGGCAGTTAATTCCAGACCCATCCTTCAGAGAACAGCTTTAATAATGCCCCCAGCTAAAATAATTTTCCCCATATTGTCATTTTATTCATATTTTTTTACTGCCCCCCATTTTGGCCCCAGCTAAAATAATGTCTTCCCAGGTGTCATTTTTTTTATAGTGCCCCGAGCATTTATAATGCCCCCAATGTAGTCCCCCATCTTAAATAATTTCCTACCATGGTTTAAACAACCAAACAAATATGGTTTAAATAAAAAACAAACAAATCCACTTACTCGCGCTGCACTTACTCTTCACTGAACGGGACCTGCCGAAGGTGCGCGATGACATCACTGCGCGCTTCTACGTGGTTACATCACCTAGCATATCGCAGGTCCTGCTCAATGAAGAGAGAAGAGACTGCCGCACCGCGAGCAAGTGGATGAGGTGATTTTTTTTTTCTTAACCCCTCCTGGTTAAAGAGGACCTTTCACCCAAAAAAACTAAAGACATAGCATTACTTACATGCCCCCAGTATTGCTTCATCATGAATTCATTTTTCTTTCTGTGCCCCCGTTTGTCTGCGCTGCCCCCCTAAATATTTCCCGCCTTGTATGCTAATGAGCTCGGCTCAAATGGGCTGGCGTTAACAGTTCTCCCGGGCGTGCCATAATTCTTCTCCCTGGCACGGAGCGCATCCAATCAGCGCGCCCCGCTCTTAGCCAGGGAGAAGACGTTCCAGTTCTCGCGAGAGTCTCGAGAACTGGAGCAATTTCATCTATCCGGAGGCGGAGAATCTCGCGAGAACTGAAACATCTTCTCCCTGGCTAAGAGTGGAGCACGCTGATTGGATGCGCTCCGTGCCAGGGAGAAGATTGACACGCCCGCCAGTTGAGTGAAGGGCTCATTAGCATAAAAGGCGGGAAATATTCTGGGGGGCAGCGCGGACAAACGGGGGCACAGAAAGAAAAATGAATTCATGATTAAGCAATACCGGGGGCATGTAAGTAACGCTATGTCTTTAGTTTAATTTTTTTTTTTCTTTAAAGTCTACCTGTTTTTAACGGCCGTTAGACGGGTGCATTTCTGTCAATCGGCCGTTTAAAAACGGTCCCATTGATTTGAATGGGTCCGCCTGACCGTGAAAACGGCCAAAAATAGGATTTGTCCTATATTTGGATGGACGCTATTCACTGGCGGCCATGTGAAAAGCCCAATAGACTTTCATTGGTGCTAAAATGGCCATGTGACGGCCGTTACTTAGACGGCCATTATTCACAGTCATGTGCATGAGGCCTAACACACAAAGTGTGTCAGTTATTCACTGAACTGGAGAAAGCAGGTTACAGAACATGTAGTATGTGTTATTGTATCATTTAAATACACATTAAATGATATGTTTGCAAGTATTAACTACCTACAGGCAGTGGCAATGATTAAAGGGGTATTTTGGCTTTGCGATATTTATGAGCTATCCCCAGGATATGCCATCAATATCAGATCGGTGTGGGACCGACTCTAAGCACCCCCACCAGTCAGTTGCTTGAAGAAACTGCAGCTCTCAAGCGCTGCATCCTCTTGTTTACCTGCGGCTGTAGTGGTGGTACTGGGTAATTACAGCTTTTCCTCCCATTCACTTGAATGGGATGAAAAAGCTGGAACTACACTGTACTCCACTACAATGTACACTGAATGAAAGCACTGGAGCACTGTGCTAGTGAAGCCAGGCCCTGCCCCCATGCAACCTGTCCTAGTAACATTCTAGAATGGGTTGCTGGCGGAAAATAAAAATCATTTTTGGACAATGCCTTTAAGAAGTAAATTATAATGTATCTTTTATGTCTTGGTGCTCAGGTTGTGTGCTGCATTTCTGCTCGGCTTCACTGACCTCAATTGAGTTGAGTTGCAGTACCAGAAACAATCTATGGACAGGCGTGGCATTGTTTCTAGAAGAAGGCATGCATGTATTTTAACCCTGTACAAGACCTTTAAGGCGTATCTGGCACTGCCTATAGCAACCAGCAATTTTAGCTCTTATTCTATCCCGAAGGTTGTTATGGGCAATGGTGTAAATTTATCTTAGATCATTTTTATGTATTAGGGCAGGGATGTCCAACCTGCAGGTTTCCAGCTGGTGTAGAACTACAACTCCCAGCATGCCTGGGCAGACTACAGCTATTAGGGCATGCTGGGAGTCGTAGCTTTGCAACAGCTGGAGGGCCGCAGATTGAGCATCTCTGCATTAGGGTATTCGCAGATTTTCGTTCAGATAAATTACAGCGTGCCATGGAGCATGGGTTTTTGTGTGAAATTGTTTCAGTGCAGATTTCACCCTTTACAAAGAGTAAGATCTGGGGCAAATCACAAGTAACACATGAACGTCTGCGTAGAAAATCTGCATAAACTTCACTATGCTGCGTGAATATACCCTTATACCTACGGTTGCGTGGCTCACTGCAGTAACTTACCTTTGATAGTATAGCCAGGACAGACTAATGGCTGGTGGCTCGGGAATTCGTGGTTTGGTTCATTCCAAGCTTCATGCTTTACTGTTAGGCATTTTCACATAAACACAGAGTCCAAGCAAAATTCAAGGCTACAAATGTATGCAGATTTTAAAAACACTTTATGTTTATCTACATACAGTATATGAAAAGTTCATGTACATTATGGGGAGATAGTGGCGTTAAAAAGTCACAAACTACTGTATGTGTTTGAGACTTTTTCAAAAATTGTTGGCTCTCCCACTTTTTACGCCATCCTCGCAACTTTTCAGACAGGGGGCATGACAAGGGTGGGAAGGGTGTGTGGTCAGCTGCCCCAACTAATTTATTTTCATGCACGGTGGTTTTCTGACATAACTGAAGTCAGAGATTTACGGCAGCTCTGAGCTGTTGTAGATTTCTTTTTTGGACGCACGGACAACAGGAGGAAGCACCTAATTTCTGATGAAGCCTGCGCCTTGTCATAAATTAGGCATATCCTCCGATAGTGCAGGGGATATCAAGACTGGAACAGAAAGCACCAATCTTCATAAAAACCTTGTTTATATGACTAATGGTTGTGAGCTGTTACAAAAAAAAATAATATATATAATAATAATAACTTTAGTGGTTTTATAAGATGTCAAAAAGTACGGTAAAGTTTTCAAATTCTTGCAACAATTTGTTAAAAAATGTACACATTATAAATATTTTTTTAAATAAACATACCTGCTGCTTTATTTTTTTGCATTTACAATGTGCTCAATGTAAACAATGTAAAATTTTCGCTAGACAAAAAAATTGAAACAGCAATGTATTTTTATTTTAAATCTCAACAGCCTTTTGCATGAATAGCTTATCTAAAAGATTTCATAATAAATGTTACAATTGTTTTATACACAGGCTTAATGTCAACCTACCCCTGTAATAGGTGCTTTTAGGTTGTAAACTGCCAGGTTTCATATTTGGTAGAATAAGGAAATTACATATATAAACATGTTTACTAAAATGAGATTGGATACATTACTCATACTAATGCATAAAATCCATTATGTGTCATCTACTTTGCTTAATTATATTCCTTTTCACGTCAGAAGGTAAAGTTAAATAATCTGCTGACAGACGGTGGAATTTGTTGTCACTGAGATATCACATGAAAGCAGGCAGATTTTGATGTGGTATAGACCAGAGGCGCTGCTGTGATCAGCTGTATCCACCAATCTTGTTTTGAAAATGAAAGGCTATGACACCTTTTTAATTGAATT
Organism: Bufo gargarizans; assembly: GCF_014858855.1. Lineage (NCBI taxonomy): Eukaryota > Metazoa > Chordata > Amphibia > Anura > Bufonidae > Bufo > Bufo gargarizans. Next base: position 425,065,391 of record NC_058083.1, read on the forward strand.
CCATCTATTATGTGATAAAAAATGTTGCACTTCAATATTATCAACAGTTTGTCTTCTGCAGGTATGTTTCATACACTGCACTGTTCAGATGCATTCAGAGTGAAATATGTATGACAGATCATTCTTAACGCTGGGTTCAGACCTGAGCGTACTGAACGTACGCTCTGTATGCGCGATTGTACGGGCGTTTGCAATCGCGCATACAGAGACAAGCAAACGCCCATTGTCGCGCGTTCCCGCTGAAGTCTATGTACGGGAACGCGCGACAAGACCCCCCAAAGAAGCTCCTGCACTTCTTGGGGCGTCGGGCGTTTTACAGAGCGATCGTACGCGCTGTAAAACGCTCAGGTGAGAACCATTCCCATAGGGAATCATTGGTTCTTGCCTGTTGAGCGTTTTACAGCGCGTAGGAATGTGCTGTAAAACGCTCAGGTCTGAACCCAGCCTTACCCTTATCTGTAGTTTCTTGAATGATCTTTTAAAGGGAACCTGTCACCTCCTAAAAACATCCCAAGCCGGCAGCAGTACCTGAGAGTATCCAGCAGCGTGTTTGTAACCATCATTTTCTTCCTGCAGGTAGTTGAAGAAAAAGGTGTAAAAACGTTCTTTAATCCCCTGCCGGCGCGCTTCTCTAGTCAGGCTTGAAGTCACTGAGGCAGCGGCCTCCTTGCTTCAAGTCACGGTGACCACGCCCCCTTCCCTGCCCCTTCACTGTGATTGACGGCGTTTATTCACGACAGTTCGGCTGGCTTTTCCGAACTGCCGGCTGTCAGTCACAGCGAAGGGGCAGGGAAGGGGGCGTGGTTACTGTGACTTGAAGCAAGGAGGCCGCTGCCTCCATGACTTCAAGCCTGACTAGAGAAGCGCGCCGGCAGGGGATTAAAGAACGTTTTTACACCTTTTTCTTCAACTACCTGCAGGAAGAAAATGATGGTTACAAACACGCTGCTGGATACTCTCAGGTACTGCTGCCGGCTTGGGATGTTTTTAGGAGGTGACAGGTTCCCTTTAAGGCTACATTCACACGACCGTATGTGTTTTACGGTCCGCATATTGTGGATCCGCAAAAAAAAAACGGATAACGTTCCATGTGGTATGTTTTTTTTGCAGATCCATTGTAACAAGCCTACCCTTGTCCACAAATGTACACGAATAGGACATGTTCTATTTTTTTTTTTGCGGGGCTACGGAACGGACATACGGATGCAGATAGTACACGGTGTGCTGTCCGCATTTTTTGCGGACCCGTTGAAATGAGTGGGTCTGCATCCTATCCTCAAAAAAAAAAAACATAACGGACACGGAAACAAAATACGTTTGTGTGAATGTAGCCTAAGTGGACATCTTGACTACTAAATAAAATAAACTGAAACCAAAACAGTAGCAGGAAGACAAAAAGTTGGGAATTTTTAATTAAAACTAATTGCAATTATTATCACATAATACATGCAAGTCATTAAGAAAAAAAAGACGCAAAGATGCCCATAACCTTTAAAGGGCTTCTCCAATTTTTCTATATTGATGACCTATCATCAGGATAGGTCATCAATAAAAGATTGGCTGGGGCCTAACTGCCAGCACCCCCACCTATCAGCTATATTAAAAACGCTGTGTTCTCTTCACTGACACGGCAGCGGCAAGCAGTGTAACTAAAGCTCCTCCATCCCAGTCACTTCACTGGGACATCTCAAGTGACTAGGACGAAGACATCCCACTGAAGTGAATGGCATGGCGGAGCTGTAATTAAACCTGCTCACTGATGCGGGGCCGAAGAGAACACAACGCTCGTACAAGGGTTGCATTCTCTTCATACAGCTGATCAGCAGGGGTGCTGGCAGTCGGGCCCTCACCGTTCTGATCTTGAAAACCTATCCTGAGGAGAGGTCAACACTATAGGAAAAGCGGAGAACCCTTTAATAATAACTTTTTTTTAGTCTTTCTTAGTGCAGTAGTAAGTTCAGTGTTGCTTTAAGGCTGGGTTCACACCTGAGCGTTTTACAGCGCGTTCCTACGCGCTGTAAAACGCTCAACAAGGAGAAACCAATGATTCCCTATGGGAATGGTTCACACTTGGGCGTTTTACAGCGCGTACGATCGCGCTGTAAAACGCCCGACGCTCCAAAAAGTACATGAGCGACTTTTGGGGCGTTTGTGGCCATAGGACACTGTAGTGAATCACACAAACGCACGTCAAACGCGCGTTTACTATTACAAAAACGCGCATAAAAATGCGCGTCAAAAACGCGCGTTTGCGCAACGCTCAAGTGTGAACCCAGCCTTAGGGATATTCTTGATGCACCAGAATCTGCTTGGACTGTCCACTCAGCTGGTCACAGCTTCAGCCAGTGACTTGTTGAGTATTGCTTGTTTATTTCACCCCACTCCAACCCTATTTTTAATTAAAATTATACCCCGGAATACCCCTTTAACAGTTTCATCTACAAATGTACAAGTTACATGCTGAAACCTGAATGGTTTCAGTTACGTTTTAACACAAGGAAAACTCTATTCATGTAAAGTAGAATCTTCTTTACCATCAGGATTGAACCTATTTAATGTTACACCAAAATGAGCATTCGCTTCAGAACCATCCATGTCCGAAGAAGTAAATCTAATGTTTTGCCGACTGGTTCTGCTTTCACGTTGACAATGTGGTAGTAGTGAAATGACGGTGTGTGATGAGTAACTTTCTTTCCGCGCTGACTGTACTGAGGGCAGGGAAGTACTAAATCCTAGGGCATTCTGGGCATCCAGTGAGCCATCCGGATCGATCATTGCATTAATTACTAGAAAAGAAAAGAAAAAAGTATTATACAGTGTTCCTTGAATTTGCACATATTGCACTGAAAGATGCATTTCATTCGTGAAGCTGTAATAACCACATATCAAGCAATTTAAAGGGGTTTTCAAAGTTTAGTTTTTCTAACTGCAGTGGTGATGTTCTAGATATGCAGTAGTGATCCTGACCACCATGCACACAGCGCAATTGCATGGGGCCCCTGCCTGTCAGGGGGCCCCGAGGACAGGAGGGTCAGACAGTGCCAGTTGGCGGCAGGGCACGGAAGTTTATAGTTCCTGACCCCACTTTTCAGTCTCAGTCTCCAGGCCATGTCATCGTGCCTGCATCACAGACCATTCAGGCCCGGAGGATAGGCGAGATGGAGCGCTAGTGAGGTACATTTTATTTATTTATTTCCTGGCCGGCACAACTGGGGAACATTGTACTAATGAAGGGGTCCCTACTGGGGGCATTGGCACACTGATAGGGCAGAGGGACATTATACTAATGCAGGGGGCACTAGTGGGGAACATTGTACTAATGAAGGGGTACCTACTGGGGGCATTGGCACACTGATGGGGCAGAGGGACATTATACTAATGCAGGGGGCACTAGTGGGGAACATTGTACTAATGAAGGGGTCCCTACTGGGGGCATTGGCACACTGATAGGGCAGAGGGACATTATACTAATGCAGGGGGCACTAGTGGGGAACATTGTACTAATGAAGGGGTACCTACTGGGGGCATTGGCACACTGATAGGGCAGAGGGACATTATACTAATGCAGGGGGCACTAGTGGGGAACATTGTACTAATGAAGGGGTCCCTACTGGGGGCATTGGCACACTGATAGGGCAGAGGGACATTATACTAATGCAGGGGGCACTACTGGGGAACATTGTAGTAATGAAGGGGTCCCTACTGGGGGCATTGGCACACTGATAGGGCAGAGGGACATTATACTAATGCAGGGGGCACTACTGGGGAACATTGTAGTAATGAAGGGGTCCCTACTGGGGGCATTGGCACACTGATAGGGCAGAGGGACATTATACTAATGCAAGGGGCACTACTGGGGAACATTGTACTAATGAAGGGGTCCCTACTGGGGGCATTGGCACACTGATAGGGCAGAGGGACATTATACTAATGCAGGGGGCACTACTGGGGAACATTGTACTAATGAAGGGGTCCCTACTGGGGGCACTGGCACACTGCTAGGGCAGAGGGACATTATACTAATGCAGGAGGGCACTACTGGGGGCATTGGGGCACTACTGGGGACATTGGGGGGACATTATACTAACGCAGGGGTCACTACTGGGGGCATTTGGGCACTGGTGGGGGACATACTAGTGCAGAGGGGCACTACTGGGGACAATTATACTAAAGCAGGGGCACTATTGGGGTATTACAATGATGCAGGGGGCACTGATGGGGGACATACTAATGCACGGTACATTGCTGGGGACATTAAAATAATTCAGGGGGCACTGTTCTGAGACATTTTACAGGGGGAATTGCTGGTATATTATAATAATACAGGGGGAAATGCTGGGGGACACAAAACACTAATGGGGGAACAGGAAGGGGAGGATGACAGAAAAGTGAGGAATAATGTCTACATGGTAAACTCTGCAGAGACAAGATGTGGCTAAAATAATTTGTCATAGCGATCTACTCTGAATGGAGAAGATGAGGGAGGAGAACATCTACAAAGAGGAGAGATCACTGAATCTAACAGGTATGTAGTGCCGTATATAATGTCCAATTCAAATATGTCTTCAGCAGTAGGGCTGGGGGGGTGATTGGAGAGAGAATTTGGCATGGGGTTGGGGGCACCAATTCAATTTTCACCTCAGGCAGCAGCAGAAGCATCTCTGGCCACAGCTATCAACAGTATCTGCAGTTGTGGATAGACAGGGAATCATTGATGGGAACAACGATTCCTGGCTGGCTGTTCTGATTAGGGCCCCCAGACATAACTTTTCTTTGGAGCCCCAGAAATGCCAAGACCGCCCTGCATATACGTATGGTGCTTGGTGCAGGGCTTTAATCCATAACACTGTAAACATATGGAGCAGCCAGCTTCTGCAATCTAGCAGGAGCAGATTGGCTCCCGGCTGACAGTGACAGCTGAGGCCCCCCGAGCAAAAGACAGAAGGGGTTTACTATCACTTCTGCCTTCTTCTTTCCTTGGTGCATAGTGCTTATTGAGCATTATACAGTAAAAAGAGGAAGCAGCATAACCCGTTCCTTTATTAGATTTGGCTATCATAGGATTAATGGATGTGACTGGTACAGCAGAGTTGCTGAGTCTTAACAGACCCTGATCAGCGCTGCATGTGTACTATGCCCCCAGTTTTCCCCTGTTACTGGGGCTCCTTTGGATGATCCAGAAAAAAAGTGACATTCTCCCCAAGAAGTATTTTAATGACCTCTTTGGGAACATATTATGAGTGAAAAATTAATGAATAAGTAAATAAAATATATGATAGAAAACAAAGAAAAAAAAATTCCACTCCAACCTAAACCAACAACATTATCTCCCCATTCATGTCAAACTATACATGCACGGTGCTGGAGCGATGAGTAAACATGGCTCCTGCTTGCGAGTGAAGCGGGTGCCATGGCTAGCATGTTTCCACTGTTGCAATAATGCCGATCGTTGTCATTAAAGCCTTTAGATGCCATGATCAAGTGTGATCACAGCATCTAAAAGCTCAAAAACCCGGAAGCGCGCCATTTTGGGCTTCGTACTGGCATCCTCTGCGGCCAATGAAGAAGCCAGCAATTGAATTCAATACACTGGGTCTCTCTGAAGAGAACCAGGGAATTAAAGCTGCAATTCTTATTTTGGCCAGCAAGTGGCAGGCCAACATAAGAAATGAGCAATTCTGCTCTCATCATGGATCTATAAGAACCATAATGGTTTAGAATAAAAAAAAATTAAAAAAATAAAGTTTTGTAGGCTACAATACCATAAAAATTAAAAAAATAACTGTTAAAAAATATAAAAATTTTAATCATCCCCCTTTCCGTAGAATAAAAAAAAACATAAATAAAAAAATATATAAACATCATGGGCATCACTGCATCTGAAAATGCCCATACTATTAAAATATAAAAATTATTTTCCAATACGGCGAATGGTGTAATGGAAAAAAAGGTCAAAATGGCCGATTCGGCATTTTTCATTGCGTCTCTTACCTAAAAAAAATTGTATCACAAAGGCGAGCACACTCTAAAATGGTATCAATAAAAACTACAGATTGTCCCGCACAGAATGAGCTCCCACACAGCTCAGTAGATAAAAATATAAAAAAAAATATAAAACAGTAGACAAAAAACCCCCCAAAAACTATATATAAGGGGTATAATTGTAATCGTATTGACCCAGAGAATGAAGGGCACAGGTCAGTTTTGCTGCAAAGGGAACGCCGTAAGCACAAAACCCATAAAAAGGTGCATTTTTTTGCATTTGTTTTCCAATTCCACCCCATTAGGATTTTTTCTTTACTGCTTCCCACTACATTGTATGCCGTATTAAATGGTGGTATTAGAAAGTACAATTTGTCCTGCAAAAAATAAGTCCTCATATGGTTATGTGAACTGAAAAATAAAAAAGTTGTGGCTCAAGGCAGATAGGGAAGAAAAATGAAAAAGCAAAAACAAAAAAGACCTCAGATGTACGGAGGCATATTTAAAAAATAAGGAGCTATAGTATGAAAAAAACTTTTTAAAGATTTTTTGCAGTATTTCCCAAATCAAACTAAACAAAAAATGCTAAAAACATTAATGCAACTGTTAAACCTCCACCTTGTGCTAAAAAACAAAAAGTGTCTGGCCTTTAAAGGCTATGTACACCTTTACCAGCAATTTTTTTATGACTGCATTGTACTCATTTTGAGCTAAAAATACAGTACATAGCCGAGATGCTCTAGTAGCAGCCTCTGGATTTTCTATCTTTTCTGTCAGTTGGGGAGCTGATGAGCTCCTTATCTCTGTTCTCTGACACTATGAGCTCCTTATCTCTGTTCTCTGACACTATAAACACTCATTATAGCTCAGTTTTTATCTTACTGATAAGAATGTGGCTTTGGCTTAAATAAGTGGTTATGACCTCTTAGTATTTTAGAGATAAGGTTTATTAGATGACCAGTCACACAGTTAGAAAAGCAGTTAATCATTTGACAGAAAGGCTCAATATTTTTTATAAAGGCCTCAGAAGGTGTATATAACCTAAAAAGCCTTTTCCGGTTTGGACATTAAGGGGTTTAAGCAGCTTTTTTATTTAAAGAGGAACATTTTGATTTAAAGAGGACCTTTCATCAGGCTATCTCTAGTCTAATTATTATCCTACCTTACAGGGCGGCCCCCACTGATGCCATGGCACTTTTTATTTTTTTTCTACAAAACCCCGTTCGTCCGCTGTTGGCCCCGTATATTTTAGCGCCTTATATTATAATAAGGCGACTCGGTTATACTAGGCAGAGACTTGTATTTTCCCTGGGAGTGGTTATCTTCTCCCTGGCTGTGAGCGCATCCAATCAGAGCACCCCACACTTACCCAGGAAGAATGAGCTCAGGAGAGAATCGCGAGAAGTTGAGCGTGTAGACATCCTTGAGCTCATTCTCCCTGGCTGGGCGCTGTGATTGGATGCGCTCACTGCCAGGGAGAAGATAACCACTCCCAGGGAAAATACAAGTCTCCACCTAGTATAACTGAGTCGGCTCATTAAAATTTAAGGTGCCAAAATATACGGGGCCAACAGCAAACGAACGGGGGCGTTCTGTAGAAAAAAAAAAAGTGCCATGGCATCAGTGGGGGCCGATCTATAAGGTAGGCTAATAATTAGACTAGAGCTAGCCTGATGAAAGGCCCTTTAATCATAGGAAACTCTATATCATTAAAACTAGTGTTCTAGTGTTAGGCCACGAATGTATTTTGTTTCCGTGTCTGTTCAGTTTTTTTTGCGGATAGGATGCAATTGCGGTCCCCAATGTATAGAATGGCCGCACAACGGCCGTGTGCATGAGGCCTAACACAGATTTAGACAGATTTGTGAACACTATTTGAGAGTAATGGGTCTTTTGTGCATGTAGAAAATGTTTCAGATCTTTGAGTTCAGCTCATGCAAAATGGGAGCAAAACGGAAAGTGTTGCGTATATATTTTTGTTCAGTGTATATAGATTTGGATTCAACTAAATATAAAGTTACATACCTTGTAGCTGTTTTTCTATTCGTTTTAATTCTTGTAGTATTGATAAAATTTCCTGCAAAAAAAACCAAGTATGTCTACACTTTACAACTTTATTCAATTTTCCATCAAAGCATAGATTCTGTACAAAATGCATAACAATTCAAATTTGTTGCTAAAAGTGAGACCCAAATAGAGTCCTAAGCTAGTTTCACACAAGCGTTTGGGAGATCCAACAGGCTGTCCCGGCAGTGGTTTTAGTCAGGCCAATGCTCAGAATACTTGCCGGGTTGTGGCCGGATCTCCACCGATTCCATTATACCTAATAGGGCTGGATGGCATTCATATAGCCCCCGTCAATGCCGGTGTTCTGTCAGAAAACCTTACCTCGTCAGATTCCCTTAACCCACGTGACTTCCGGGCTTGTGCCAGGGGTGTGCGCCTCAGTGCAAGCGCAGTAACAGGGCATGGGTAAGGTAAAATTCCAGTGAGCGTTGACTCATGGACGCGCGCACGGACACCGCGCTTGCACTCTCAGGAGTAAGGAGATCTGACGGTCTTTTGTCATGTTAAATCTCCTTACCCTCACACTGCGCACGTGCAGAATAAAGCCAGCCAGCAATGAATCTAAAGCGCGTTGTGTAGTGAGGGTAAAGAGATTTTACAATCTGCGCATGTGCAGTGTGTGGGTAAGGAGATTTAACAAGACAAAAGACCGTCAGCTCTCCTTACCCCTAAGAGTGCACGCGCGGTGGCCGCGCGCGTCCATGCGTCAACGCTCACTGTACCTTACTCATGCCCTGGTACTGCAGAGAGACCCGAATGCTAGTGTGAAACTAGCCTTTAGGCACAAAATACCTAAATAAATAAATCGTTGGCGAACGTGCATGCCACTTATGCTTATATCGACACTAGCACAAGGACCCAAAGGATGCAAAGGAGGCGATTATAGAGATTGAGGTTAAGATGAAAGGAACAAGATTAGACATACCCTGGATGGTGCAAAGATCTCTCGGCCGACTCCTGACCCAACGCCGTTTTGCTCCTGACCCAACCTCAATCTCTATAATCGCCTCCTTTGCATTTTGTTTGGGGCGTTGCTGCTATGAGGTTTTGAGGTATGCTTTTTCAGCTAGCATTCTTTTTCCCTTCTATTTCGTGCACTGATCTCCCGGCCTCTCCTTGGGTCCTGCTCCTCATCTGTGTGTCCTGCCTTGTGCTGCCTCTTTTATTATACTTGTATTTATTGTTTATATATATTTACAATAAAGTTTTGGGGATTTTCATATATACGAGAGTCGGTTTAATTTTTTGATGATTATTATGACTCCTTGGGGGTCCGTCTCTTTGATATTATTCTGTCCGGTTAATATTGGCTGCCCCCTTAACAGTAACATCCACAGCACCCTCCCCTTTAACAGAGACCTCCACAGCAGCCGCCCCTTTATTAGTGACCTCCACAGTACCCCGTCTCGTCAACAATGATTTCCACAATAACTCGCCCCCTTAACAGTGACCTTCACAGAGCTCCGTTCCCTTAAAGTGTGACCTCCACAACACCCCGCCCCCTTAACAGTGACCTCTACAGCACCCCACCCCTTAACACTGACCTCCATAGCGGACCGTCCCCTTAACTGTAACCTACACACTGCCCTGCCCCCTTAACAGAGACCTCCACAGTGCCCGCCCCTTTATTAGTGACCTCCACAGTACCCCGTCTCCTTAAACAGTGATTTCCACAACACCCCGCCCCCTTAACAGTGGTCTCTACAGCAATCTGCCCCTTACACTGACCTCCATAGAGGACCATCCTCTTAACTGTGACCTCCACAGCAGCCTGCCCCTAGGTTGACCAGAGGTCTGGTTTTAGGCCTGACAGTCTGTCCTCCGTTGGATGCAGGATCTGGATGGATGCAGGGATGTCCTTTTGAACAGCTCACTCTCAGACAGCAGCACTGTGCTGTCTGAGCATGAGCTGCAGGGAGAAATTCACCCTCCCTCCCACCCCTGCAGCTGACAGAAGTTGATTTTTTACCTTCATTTTTTCAATCCCGTCGTCTGCGGAGTGGGTGGGGGGGGCGTGGCCTAACTGGGTCAGAGGCGGGGTTTCTAAGTCCGTCTTTTGAGGGTGGCCAGAATGGCCACCTTACCTGTCCCTGAACTGTGGCCTCCAAAGCGCTTTGCTTCCTTAACAGTGTCATCCACAGCGCCCTGCCCCTTTAAAGCTGACCTACAGCAGTGAAGAAAAATGGCTGGGTTGTTATGGAAACCTGGTGTAAAACTGTGTGTATGTGGAGACTAAGGACCTGCAAGCTTCTATTGACTGATAAGGGTCATGTGACCAGGCATCTATTGGCTAATATATTTTTGGGGAATATCTCAGGAACGGTACATGCTAGAGAGCTGAGACCCGGTCTAAAACCTTTCTGGACAGCAGATGTACCTGTGTGCCAAATTTCATGATTGTAAATACGATGGTGCAGATTCCTTTAGCGGACATACATATACACACATACATACACTCAGCTTTATATATTAGATGGACATACAGGTCATGAAGTTAACATTAGGCGCAGGGCGTGATTAGATGTGCTCAGCTTTCACTTTTTTTGGCAGAAAAAAAAAGAAAATTGGAGAGTGCCCACTTTCTCTGATTGGGTAACGGTAACGGTGGGGGACATAGCCTTGGGTTAATGGAAGGCAGTAGAACCTGGACAAGGTGTGTAACTAGTCTAAATAGGGACATATAATTAGAAAATATCAGCATACCGCACACGAAGTTTTCAAAATAGGCACTTCACTCTCTGATCTTATTTTTTTCTCAATCTCATCCCAATTTCGTTCCTTGTCTTTAAATAATAATCTGCAATGTATAAATAAAATGCATATAAACAAAAGTCAAGCATAATTTACCCTCTGTTAACGAGCTGCATAAACCATTTAATAAATATTAAAGGGAATCTGTCACCAGGAAATGTACTGTTAAACCAGGCACAATGCTTTGCAGGGGTGCAATGATACATTTCACTTAGGCTAGTTTCACACTAGCATTAAAACCATCTGGCAGAGGAACAGCCTGCAGGAGTCCATTGTATCCGGCATAGCCGTTCCCTGCATAATCCCAGTACAAATACCAGAAAAAGGCCGGATCCCAGCTGATTTCTATTATAGTCAATGGGATCTGGTGATGCTTTTGCTGTTTCCAGTTATGCCAGATACAATGAACTCTGGCAGGCTGTCGATGGTTTTGACGTGTGAGACAAGCCTTAGCGAACTGTTGCTTCATTTTGGGGAAAAAGTATTTTTATCAAGGCCTATACGCCACAGTAAAAAAGCTGCAAGTGTGCACCATAATTTGCGACATTTTGAGTTTCTTGGCACTTTTCAGGAGTGGCAAGAAAAAATGGGGCGTGGCTTAGCGGAAGGGGGCGTCATATTTACTATAATTTTCGCCAGAAAGTGACGGAAGTTATAGCTGAAGTGTATGCCAGCCTGTAGCTGGTGTAAACTGCTGTTTCGGCCACACGGCAGGGCAGAGATGCACCTTATTTGTTAAGAGGCAGAAGCCTCCTAACAAATCAGGCGCATTCTCACACCAGCACAGGATGGATCCGCCAGTCTTGATATATCTCCCCATACAAAGTTTCCTCAGAGCTTTACTCTTTAGGACACTGGAAATGCTAGGCGTTAACCCTTCTAGAAACTATACTGACAATGACAACAACAAACTGACCAAATATTAAAGAACAAGATGGTAGCTCAGTAACTAATATGGTTATTTTTGGTAAACATATTGAATTAACTTAAATTTAGTTCATGTATGACATGTTGAGAAAAATGAAATTAGTACACTATACCTTATTTTATTCGCTGTTTTGTCAATGGTTTGTCTAATTTTCCGGGAAAATTGAAATACTGAAGAAAGCAGTAAACTATCTCCCATTACCTAAAAAAAAAAAAAAGTTAAAAATGCAGATTTCATTTGTGCAGATCAAACTTGTGTACTGTTTACACCGTGGTGCGGGTTCACATACTTTTTGATAGATGCAGCCACATTGCTTTAGTTCCTCTAATGCAATAAGAAGGGTAGCTAAACCTAAATGAACTCATTGTACAATGCAAGGTGTCACTGCACTTACCAGAATGCAAACTGATGCAGAATACGGGAATTATTTACTGAGCCTGGAAAGATGTGGCTGCAATGCTAGACAATTTACACATAACTTATGGCCAGTTCAAGGTGCATTGAAAAGGTTACTCGACTTTTATAAAGAATGATTGTGTACGCAAACTGTAAGATGCTTAGAAAGGCAAAGTCCTACAGTTGTAGCTAGTCTTACATACTCAAAGATCTAAACTTACGTCATCTCTGCTCCAAGTTTTTCTTCTAGTGATAATCTGTGGTTCAGGGGTTTCCTTAGGTTGAGGTTTTGAATCATTTGCCCGAAAAGCGGTCTCTGATTTAGACAACTTTGAAGGAAGGATCTTTTGAAAGTTTAGGCTTTCATCGAAAACACGATCTACCAGCTAAAAAAAGAATAACAGATTCTTAAAACCAAATAGCAAGTAATTGCAAGATTTCACTAGTTTAGTTTGTACCCTTATATTAACGCTTTCCCTGCCAAGGACTTCTCTCCCACATCCTTGCTACTAATGTCTGGATCTCAGGCAGTGTGGCAGCTAGAGATACCACCCTGGGCTTGCTTTAAAACAAGATCAATATTGCAACGATAGCCCCAATACAGCATTTAGAAATCGGTCTCATACAATGCATTTGGAAAGTCTTAAGACCCTTTCACTTTTTTCACATTTTGTTATGTTGTGGCCTTTCATAATCAGTCTGCACTCAATCTCCCTTAATAAGACAACATTTCAGAAATGTTTTTAAATGTATTAACCTCTTGAAGACATGCGTCGTACATGTACAGTGGATGTCACCTCTTTAAAGATGGCACCTGCTCTGGAGTGAAACATGCACCATAGCCACTGGGTTTCTGCTGTTATACACAACAGATATCAAGGTCTAATGCCTACGATCGTTGATAACGATAATCTCAGACATTTAACCCCTCAGAGGCCATGGTCAATTGTGACCATGGCATCTGAGGTGGCTTCCCCCGGGAGCCCTTCACTGAAATTTGTTGAAGCCATAAAGTTTTCTGCAATAGTCTGGGTGTCTCTGAAGAAAACCATGTCATTACTGCTCTAGTTCTTATGGAGACCTCCAGGTGGCAGGTCTCCATAAAAACATAGCAAATGTGGCATTCATTGCAATAATAACCCACTGCAATGTAATGCAGAACTGATCTGAAGATCGCATATTCAAGCACCCTCGGGCCAGATAAAAAAATAATAATAATAAAATCACCCCTTTCCCCATAATATAAATTATAATAGACAATAAGAAAATAACCATCACAGGCATTGCCGCTTCCCAAATTGAAACAAGGTTAATTATCCTGTATGATGAACACTATAAAAAGAGAATCAAAATAACCAAATTTCAGTTGTTTTTGGCACTTCTCCTCCCCAAAAACACTGAATAAAAAGTGACCAAAAAGTCATACACACTCTTGGTATCAATAAAAACTACAGATTGCTCACGCAAAAAAAAGAACCCTCACACAGATCCGTTGATGGAAATATAAAAAGTCTTAAAACACAAGAAAAACTATATAAATGTGGTATCACTGTAGTTGTATTGACCCAGAGAATACAGGAAATAGGTCAGTTTAAACACATAAGGAATGCCATAAAAATTAAACCCATAAACAATGTCGCAATCTATTTATTTTTTTCCAATTTCAACACACTTGACATTTCTTATTAGCTTCACTCTACATTGTATGTCATCTATGGATGTGACTTAAGGACCAGAGAAGTAAATGTACATCATGGTGATCGAGCGGGTGCAGGAGCTGCGCCCGTCCGATCAGCAGCAGGGGTCCGGCAGTCCCTTTTTTTTTTTAATGATATTATTGTGTAAAACTTACATAAAAGTATACATATTAGCTATTGCCACGTCCGTACCGACCGGCTCTATAAAAATATCACATGACCTAATCCCTCAGGTGAATACCGTCAAAAAAATAAAAACTGTGCTAAAAAAATGTTTTTTTGTCCCCTTACATCACTAAAAGCACAATACCAAGCAATCAAAAAGTCATATGCACCCCAAAATAGTGCCAATCAAAACGTCATCTCATCCCGCAAAAATGAGCCCCTACCTAAGACAATCGGCTAAAAACGTAAAAATTTATGGGTCTCAGACTATATAGACAGCAAAATGTTTTTTTTTGTTTCAAAAATGATAATGTGTAAAACTTACATAAATAAAAAAAAGTTGACATATTAGGTATCGTTGCATCCGTAAAAACCTGCTCTATAAAAATATCACATGACCTAACCCCTCAGGTGAACACCGCAAAAAATAAAAATAAAAACAGTGTCAAAAAAGCAATTTTTTTTGTCACTTTACATCACAAAAAGTGTAAGGGGAAGCGATTAAAAAGCCATATGCACCCTAAAATAGTACTAATCAAACTGTCATCTCTTCCTGAAAAAAAATGTAAATATTGAGTTTTGCTTGGCTGTTAACCCTTGCTTTGTTACTGGAAAAAAATTGATTAAAATTCTAAAATTTCATCTCCATTTTCCATTAATTCTTGTGGAACAACTAAAGGGTTAACAAAGTTGGTAAAGTCAGTTTTGAATACCTTGTGGGGTGTAGTTTCTAAAAAAAAAAAAATTGGGGTGGTTTCTATTATGTAAGCCTCACAAAGTGACTTTAGACCAGAAATGGTCCTTAAAAAGTGCGTTTTGGAAATTTTCTGAAAAATTTCAAGATTTGCTTCTAAACTTCTAAGCCTTCTAAAGTCCCCAAAAACTAAAATGGCATTCACAAAATGATCCAAACATGTAGTAGACTATTGGGGAATGTAAAGTAATAACTAATTTTGTAGGTATTGCTATCTATTATAAAAGTAGAGAAATTGAAATTTGGAAATTAGCAAATTTTTCCACATTTTTTGTAAATTTGGTATTTTTTTCATAAATATAAATAATTTTTTTGACTCAATTTTACCACTGTCATGAAGTACAATATGTGACGTGAAAATCTCAAAATGGCCTGGATAAGTAAAAGCGTTTTAAAGTTATCACCACATAAAATGACACATCAGATTTGCAAAAAATGGCCTGGTCTTTAAGGTGAAATATGGCAGGGTCCTACCCCAGGCCAGTTCTCACCTTCTTGCCCAGGCCATTTTTTGTGTCACTTTATATGGTAATAACTTTGGAACGCATTTATTTATCCAAGCCATTCTGAGATTGTTTTCTCGTGACACATTGTACTTCATGACAGTCATAAATTTGAGTCAATATATTTCACCTTTATTTATGAAAAAACCCAAAATTTACCAAAAATTTTGAAAAATTCACTCAATTTTCTACATTTCAATTTCTCTGCTTTTAAAACAGAAAGTGATTCCTCATAAAATATGTATTACTTAACATTCCCCATATGTCTACTTTATGTTTGCATCATTTTGTAAATGTCATTTTATTTTTTTCGGGATGTTAGAAGGCTTAGGCTACTTTCACACCCGCGATTGGTGCGGATCCATCATGGATCTGCACATACAGATCCGCACCGATAGAACCGCATGCATCCGTTCAAAACTGATCAGTTTGTATTATCTTTAACATTGGCCAAATGGATCCGTCTTTAACATCATTGAAAGTCAATGGGGGGCGGATCTGTTTTGCATTGTGTCAATGAAAACTAATTCGTCCCCATTGCCTTACATTGTGTCAGGACAGATCCGTTTGCCTCCACATCGTCAGGCGGACACCAAAACGCTGCAAGCAGTGTTTTGGTGTCTGCCTCCAGAGCGGAATGGAGGCAAACTGATGCATTCTGAGCGGATCCTTTTCCATTCAGAATGCATTAGGGCAAAACTAATCCGTTTTGGACCGCTTGTGAGAACCCTGAACGGATCTCACAAACGGAATCCAAAGTGCCAGTGTGAAAGTAGCCTTAGAATTTTAGAAGCAATTCTTAAAATGTTTAAGAAAATTTCCAAAACCCACTTTTTAAGGACCAGTTCAGGTCTGAAGTCACTTTGTGCGGCTTACATAGTGGATACCCCCATAAATGACTCCATTGTAAAAACTACACCCCTCAAGTTACTCAAAATTGATTTGTTCCACAAGAATTAGGCTGAGTTCACACGGGCGAGATTTCCGCGCGTTGCACCCGCACTGAATCTGGACCCATTAATTTCTATGGGGCTGTGCACATGAGCTGTGATTTTATGTGTTGCGTGAAGATTTATGTGTTGCGTGAAAATCGCAGCATGCTCTATATTGTGCGTTTATCACGCAACGCAGGCCCCATAGCAAGTGCAGATGCAGTGCGATTTTCACGCATGGTTGCTAGGTGACAGTCTATTCACTGTATTATTTTCCCTTATAACATGGTTATAAGGGAAAATAATAGCATTCTGAATACAGAATGCTTAGTAGGTGGTCAATTGAGGGTTAAAAAATAAAATAAAAAATTAACTCACCTTCTCCTCTTGATCGCGTAGCTGCCGGTCTCTTCTTACTACTTTAATGATGAGCTGCCGGCTAAAGGACCTGTGGTGACTTCAGACCACATGGTCCAATCACATGGTCCATCACCACCACGGACCATGTGATTGGAGCATGTGATCTGACATCACCACAGGTCCTTTAGCCGGCAGCTCATCATTAAAGAAGTAAGAAGAGACCGGCAGCTACGCGATCAAGAGGAGAAGGTGAGTTAATTTTTTTTTTTTTTTTTAACCCTCAATTGACCACCTACTAAGCATTCTGTATTCAGAATGCTATTATTTTTCCTTATAACCATGTTATAAGGGAAAATAATAACATCTACACAACACCGAACCCAAACCTGAACTTCAGTGAAGAAGTTCGGGTCTGGGTACCACAGTTGGTTTTTTATCACGCTCGTGCAAAAAACATTGCACCCGTGCGATAAAAACTGAACATCGGAACGCAATCGCAGTCAAAAATGACTGCAATTGCGTACCTACTCGCTAATCCAGACACGCTCGTGTGAACTCAGCCTTAAAGGAAAATGGAGATTAAATTTCTAAATTTCTAAATTTAACTTTTTGGGGCAGATTTTACATTTTAATCCATTTTTTTCTTTAACACATCGAGGGTTAACAGCCAAACAAAACTCAACAAAACACCCAACTTGTGGTCGTAAACTGATGTAAGGGCACACGGCAGGACGCAGAAGGAAAGGACTGCCGCATGTTTTTTTTTTGTGAAGCAAGGTAACCCAAAAAAAGGGCTGTTTTGGCACTTTTTTTTAATTTTATTTGCATTGAGCTATCTTAACCAATAAAGAACTCTCCACTTGGAACCCTGATGTAATTCTTCTGGGACGTGGAGGCGAGTTCATACCATCCTACCAAGCGATCTCGGCGGGGGAGGGGAAGGTATAGGTGTTTTATGCTTATCCTATACCTCCCTCCCTGGTGAAGTAAGTCCCCCCTTTTCCACCTTATATATATATATATATGTATATTTTTATTATACATTTTTCAGTATTGCAATACTATACCGCTTCAGTACTATCAACTCTTGATTTTAAATATCCACTATTATAGACCTATTTTTATAGACCTACTTTTTATTAAAATAAAAAAATAAAAAACCTCACCAAAGATTTTCATACCTCAAAAAGATTTTCATACCTAATGTACAGCACATACCTACTCATATACACCACTCCTCTGGCGCCCCTGTGCTAATTCCCCCTCAACTACCATCTGAGCATCATAGGGGAACACTCCACTTTTTTTTTTTCTTTTTTCTCAACTTGCAGTGCACGGGCGTGCGTCTTTTCAAGGGTGCTGCCTCAGGAACGGTTATTCTGATACCCTCTTCCCCATCCTCCTTGTCTCCCCCACCCCTCACTCTTTCTGTTTTTTTCTTCCTCTCATATATATGTGCAAGGCATTGGGCAGTCTCTGCACGGCATCTGGCTGCCTTCTCACCCATTGGGTCCCTGCCACAGCAGCACGGTGACCCGATGGGCTCCCTCACCCAATGCAAATCACTTCTATGACACGGTCATGGAAGGGGTTAATCAGCCGGTATTGGCTTGTACAGCGATGCCTGCGAATACAGCAGGGGCCCGGCTATCAGGGACTGCCGGGCCTGTGCAGTGATCGGGCGCGCACCGCTCCGGTGCCCGCCCGATCACCATGACGTAATAGTATGTCAAATTGCGGGATACGTCATATGTAGGGAAGGGGTTAAGTAGTGACATCAGAAACTGCAACTTGTCCTGCATAAAAAAAAAGCCCTCTGAACGGAAAAATAAAGTTATGACTCTGGGAAACCAAAGAGTAAAAAACGAACACAGAAAAACTGAAAATTGCCTGGTCCTCTAAGGATTAAAAAGGTAAAACTAAAATGACAAATAGACATAAGTATTCATACCCTTTGCTATAACATTTAACGTTTAGCTTTAGGGCCTCCTATTTCTCTTGATCATCTTTGAGATGTTTCTACACCTTGGAGTCCACTTCTGGTAAATTCAGTCAACTGGACACGATTTGGAAAGACAGAACCCCTGTCTATACAAGGTCTCCCAGCTGACAATGCATATCAGAGCAAAATATCGAGCCATGAGGACGAAATAACTACCTGTAAAGCCCTGAGACATGAATGTGTGGAGGCACAATTGTTTCGGCTAGGCTTTGTTTATCTTTTAGACAGGCGAAAACCTTGAAGAATTTTGTTTCGCCGAGCAAACTCAAACTATCCCTCTACCCAAATGCCAAAGGGGGCCTTTAGGTGTAAACAGTTTAAATGTAAAGGTTTCAAGTCTATTGTGGAAACCACTTCATTTTGCAACAAACTGGCGAATCGTTCACAATCAATAATGATCTAGATTGTAGTTCCCCTTTTGTCACGTACCTACTAGACTGCCTTTGTGGCCATCCAGTTCCTAAGTAATAGACTTTACAAACACAGATCCAATATTAAGAAATTATATTTGAAACACAGTGGGGGAGACTTATCAAACTGGTGTAAAGTAGACCTGGCTTAGTTGCCCATAGCAACCAATCAGATTCCACCTTTTCCATAGCTCCTTTTGAAAATTAAAGGTGGAATCTGGTTGGTTGCTATGGCCAACTAAGCCAGTTCTACTTTACACCAGTTTGATAAATCTCCCCCAGTGTGTCCAGGCAGGCAGCAGAATTTCATGGGGGCTTGTTCAATGGGGGGCAGGGGCACGGCTATTAGAGAGGGTAGCCTGTAGCGGTGCACTGCTCTCTGCTCACCTCCCGTGGAAGTTGCTTCAGAGAAGAGTATTGGAGGCTGTGGTGTCTGACAAGGAGCATTCCTACACGTGTGGAGAGTACAAGAAAGGTTATCTAATGCACTGGCTGACACTGCTGTGTGTCTATAGGTAGTAACGCCCTACATTACCCGTACAAAATGCAGGGAATAATCACAGCAAAGAGAAACTGGGTGAAAGTTTGATACAGGTTTTCACATTTCTTTCTACAATAATGTGGGACATTTACATTTTTTGTCAGTATGAGGACATTAGTCATTAAATGATCATATACACAATGCCTTTTTATTGTCAGCCAGAATTTCCTCTAGCTATTATTTAGTGACAGTATGAGGTGTAATATAGTCAGAGTATGGCGATAGTATTTAGCTACTAAATGGTAGTATTATTCAGCCACTGAATGGGGCTGTTTTCCAATCAAAGTATGAGGATGTTATTCAGTCACAGTATAATGGTGCTTTCCAGTGATAGTTGTGGTATGGTGGTAATATGCAGTCATGGTGTGATGGTGTTATCTAGTTGAGGTATGGTGGTATTATGCTGTTGCGGCAAGGTGATGTTGATCAGTCATAGTATGATGGTTTTATCCATTCACGTTATGGTGGTGTTATCTAGTTGTGGTATGGTATTATGCAGTCATTGTATGAGGGTGCTATCCAGTTTCGGTATAGTGGTGTTATCCAGTCACAGTATGATGTTATTATTCAGTCATGGTATAAGGGTGTTATCATATCACAGTGTGATGGAGTTATCCAGTTACTGTATTTTGGTGTTGTAGTCATGGTATGATGGTATTATGCAGTCGCAGTATAGTAGTCTTATTTAGTCATGGTATAGCAGAATTATGTAGTCACTGTATTTGGGGTACGTTTACACATTCTATATTCCGGTCCAGCGTGGTGTGCCCAGTATTTTGTAATACAGCACAATCAATACTGAACTGCACACTCAGCAGCAAAACTGTGTGTCAGAGTCACTAAGAGTGCCATTGACATTAATCAAGCATGCCATTACTCTTTGATCAGTGATGAAACTATAGTGGTATCATTGATTTTCTCCTATGTTAACACTGACCAATTATCATTAGGATTGCTCAGAAATTAATGAATCATGATGATAGTTGGTGAGTGCAAATGAGCCTTTAATGGTGGGTATTCAGGCTTAGTGCCTAGCGTAGCGTGAACTGTAAATATGGCCCTGTGTCCATACTACAGAGTAAAATAAGCAGATACCAATTACATGCTGCAGTAATGGCGAAAACAGTTATCACCACAAAGGAATCTAATATATTTGACAGAAAAGATTTTCGCTGTAGTGATACATGTTTCCAAGTACTGAAGTAGCTTTAGAAATGTAGAAATATCATTTTTTAAAGGAAGAAAAGATTTTCGCTCATTGACTGTAGTGATACATGTTTTCAAGTACTGAAGTAGTTAGCTTTAGAAATGTAGAAATATCACTTTTTAAGGATTTTACTTTGTATAATAGGGGGATGACAATTATATAATACATACATAATTCCCAATACTGTGGTTGATGCATTCTTGTCGTTTTTGTGTGTTCTTAACACATGAAGCATTTAGTGTCGACATGTGAGGTATGAATGTGTTATGTATGAGCTCCTCACACCTTACCATTTTTTATATAGACACTATTTGAGGCAAAGTTGCCTGGTGGTTCTGCCTATTATGTTATCATTTTATACATGGTATGTTGTTTCTCCCTTAGCAAATGTAGCTTTTGGTAACATGGCAGCTTTTTGGTATGTATAGTATACACTTTAATGCATTTGTGGATGACATCCAACTATTGTAGGGGCCAAGCACACAAGGAGGTGGCCCTATGCCTGACAGCATTCTCCATGTGCACAGTCACTGATAGGACCACCTCCTTGACTTCAAAGCACAGAATGAGCAGGCAGTTAAATGAATGATAAACAAGTTTTACTGAATCTTTTCCCATAAAACCATATATCAATTTGATCAGCTCCTCCTGCTCTATAACATGCCGTTGGCAGTTCTGGCACCATGTTCACCATGGCAGGCTTTGAGTCTCATGGTTTACCAGGCAGTCTGTTATGGCAGGCCTGGGAGCCTTCACAAGATCCCAGACTGCCATAGCAACCAACAGGAGCCCTTCAATTGATCAGAGACCAGAGGTAGCCCCCTCTCTCTAACGTTTCAGATGCTGCAGGTGCTACTGACCATGGCATTTGAGGGGTTAAAAAGACTAGGATCACAAATTATATTGTTGGCAGGTGTCAGTCAGAATTTTCCATGAGACTCATAAAATCATAAGTCTTAGTACATAGCATATAAGTGTAGCTCACCCAATATCCTCCGTGCACGGTACGAGCCAAGGCCAACTCCACATACATAGAAACCGAAGGAAAATGATCCGGCACTGGGTAAACTTGTTGTTGCCACGTCTTTATTTCTCATATTCACATTACATAATACGTACAGTGGACATCTCCCACCACCTCCGGTTAGGTTGACATGTTTCGAACCCTAAGGTTCTTAAACATAGCCTCACGGTGTGCTCAGGTTCAGAGGAACTTATGAGCCTCGCCTCCAATAGAACAGCACAGAAAAGAAAAAGGGGAATGAAAGACCGGTGAGGGAAAGGCGAAGAAAGGAGGCGGGGGGAAAAGCAATCCCCGATTCTGGCACCTCACACCTGAAAAACCGTGACACTACTACTATATAAAAACAATAATAAACATAGTAGATCACATACACATAATCTACTGAACATAAACATATAAAACAACTGGGATCAAATCAATCCAGCCATTCCCCTATGTATCCAAAACAATTAAGTCAAATTCCGCACAGTGTGTATATGTTCCATAATTGGAATAGGAAATTAACAGCTAAAAACCCTGGAAAAGAGCCCCAGGAGAGGGGAACCTCCCAAATCTCCCATGGGGTATCTTCCATGGAATAACAAGTGACACCTAAAATGGCCTATTAAAATAGATGGATATTAACCATTGTATATTATGCAGCGTTTAGTAAAAATGCATTCATTCTTTTTTCAGGTTTAAACCAGATGGAAACCTCTGGTATTCAACCCGAAAATCCAGTATGCCTCACGTAACCATATATTTTTCTTGATGCTGCCTCCTCTCGGTGGGGCAATCACTTTTTGTGCTACGGTTATGTTTGATAATAAAATAAGTCGCTGCATTGGAAGTGCCTATTGCCTGCGGATTCTCAATGTAATTGAGGTGTTCCCGCAATCTTATTTTAAACTGTCTGCTTGTACTGCCGACATACATCAGATAACATGCAGTGCATTTTATGGCATAAATCACACCCGACGTATTGCAATTGATATCATTTTTGATTTGGAAAATGTCTGTATGGGTGGAATTATCGAACTCTGTGGTTTGTACTGCAACTCTACAGGTTTTGCACAGATGACCCCCACATTTGAAAAAAACGTTATATTTCAGCCATGTATCTTTAGTTCGCTTGGGGGTAACTAGTAAACATAGATGGAGACAAAGAATTAGCGAGGGTCTTCGGTCTCCTGGAAACAATACGGCATCCATTCTTTAAAATATTATACAGGGTATTGTCATCATACAGTATTGGTAGACCTTTATTAATCGCCTGTTGTATTTCAGAAAAAAGCCCACTGTAAGTGAGGGCTAATGTTGGTTTTTGCATCCCTTTAATATTTCTGTTTTTGTAGTTTGAACTGAAATCTGTGGTATTGAAAAGCAAATCCTTTCTACATTTATATGTATGAATGATTGGTATCACTGGTGCCTCCACGCAAAGAACATCATAGACCTTCTGACTGATAAAACCCCTATCTTTTCCATTGTCAAGGATATAGGTATATTGTTTCTGGTACCTGAGTATAGGGTTTCCATGGGTAAGGGGGGCTCTGTAGTAAGTCATGGGTAAAGAGATGTATTACCAACAAATGACTGATATGCTGTCCGATGCCTCCACGTACAGAAGATTAGATGGAAATCCTATACCCAGGTACCAGAAACAATATACCTATATCCTTGACAATGGAAAAGATAGGGGTTTTATCAGTCAGAAGGTCTATGATGTTCTTTGCGTGGAGGCACCAGTGATACCAATCATTCATGCATTACCTAAAACACACAAAAATCTTACCTACCCCCCCTTTTCCCCAACATCAAGAAAAATATATGGTTACGTGAGGCATACTGGATTTTTAGGTTGAATACCAGAGGTTTCCATCTGGATTAAACCTGAAAAAAATAAAGAATGCATCTATTTTAGGTGTCACTTGTTATTCCATGGAAGATACCCCATGGGAGATTTAGGAGGTTCCCCTCTCCTGGGGCTCTTTTCCAAGGTTTTTAGCTGTTAATTTCCTATTCCAATTATGGAACATATACACACTGTGCGTTTTTGGGAATTTGACTTAATTGTTTTGGATACATAGGGGAATGGCTGGATTGATTTGATCCCAGTTGTTTTATATATTTATGTTCAGTAGATTATGTGTATGTGATCTACTATGTTTATTATTGTTTTTATATAGTAGTAGTGTCACAGGTTTTTAGGTGTGAGGTGCCAGAATCGGGGATTGCTTTTCCCTCCGCCTCCTCTCTTCGCCTTTCCCTCACCGGTCTTTCATTCCCATTCCCCTTTTCTGTGCTGTTCTATTGGAGGCGAGGCTCATAAGTTCCTCTGAACCTGAGCACACCGCGAGGCTATGATTAAGAACCTTAGGGTTCGAAACATGTCAACCTAACCGGAGGTGGTGGGAGATGTCCACTGTACGTATTATGCAATGTGAATATGAGAAATAAAGACGTGGCAACAACAAGTTTACCCAGTGCCGGATCGTTTTCCTTGGGTTCATAAAATCATAAGCAATGCATAAGGCAAACTCCATAGCAAATCCACAGATTTGGTTGCAGATTAAAGGAGAAAACAACCAAACTTGCTTTTAACATCATGCTTGGAACTGAAAGAACAAACTCAGGCACAAATCTATGTAGGCACAGGAATCTAATTATATGTCAGCAGACAACTGTATATACAAGGGTTCCCTCAAATTACAATATTCATTGATTCTGGGACAACCCTTGTAAATGAAAATTATTGTAACTTGAATCCATAACTCTAAGGCCCCTTTCACAAGGGCGAGTTTTCCGTGCGGGTGCGATGCGTGCGGTGAACGCACTGCACCCGCACTGAATCCTGACCCATTCATTTCTATGGGACAGTGCACACGAGCGGTGATTTTCACGCATCACTTGTGCGTTGCGTGAAAATCGCAGCATGCTTCTCTTTGTGCGTTTTTCACGTAACGCAGGCCCTATAGAAATGAATGGGGTTGCGTGAAAATCGCATGCATCCGCAAGCAAGTGCGGATGTGGTGCGATTTTCACGCATGGGTTCTAGGTGACAGTCTATTCACTGTATTATTTTCCCTTATAACATGGTTATAAGGGAAAATAATAGCATTCTGAATACAGAATGCTTAGTATAATAGTGCTGGAAGGGTTAAAAATAATAAAAAAGTTAACTCACCTTCTCCTCTTGTTCGCGTAGATCCCGGTCTGTTCTTTAGCTGTGGCTAAAGGACCTTTGATGACGTCAGATCACATGCTCCAATCACATGGTCCATCACCATGGTGATGGAGCATGTGATCTGACGTCACCTCAGGTCATTCAGTCCACAGCTAAAGAACAGACCGGGATCTACGCTAACAAGAGGAGAAGGTGAGTTAACTTTTTTTTATTATTTTTAACCCTTCCAGCACTATTATACTATGCATTCTGTATTCAGAATGCTATTATTTTCCCTTATAACCATGTTATAAGGGAAAATAATACAATCTACAGAACATCAATCCCAAGCCCGAACTTCTGTGAAGAAGTTCGGGTCTGGGTACCAAACATGCGCGACTTTTCTCACGCGAGTGCAAAACGCATGACAAAGTTTTGCACTCGCGCGGAAAAATCGTGCATTTTCCCGCAACGCACCCGCCTCTTATCCGGGCAAAAAACATGACGCCCGTGTGAAAGAGGCCTAAGGAAAACCAGTAATTGGTCCCACAGCACAAAATATCGTCCCAAAATAAGAACATGAAAAATATAATAAAAATGTGCAGAATGCTAAGACAGATAAACTAGGTCCTTCCGTAGAAGTCAGAAATGTAGGTTGAAAGCTGTAAGTCACTTTCTATGATGAGGGAAGGAACTTCTTCACGGTACTGTATAGTACAGAGTGTAGCAGAAAATAAAATGGAGCCGCCCTCAACTGTTGTCCAATGAAAATTCTCATCCTGGTGCAGACAGAGGGCAGTACAAAACATGTAGTACTATATCTACATACTACTACTGTTTGTGTGGGTTTATACCCACACTCCAAAGACATACTGATAGGGATTGTGCGCTCCACTGGGGACAGCGCGATAGCAATGTCTGTAAGGCGATGTGAAATATGTCAGTGCTGTGCTATATACCATATTTTTCACCCTATAAGATGCACTCCACCCCATGTCTCATGGGGCTTCCATTATTCAGTGCAGGAGGACCAGATAGTGGAAAATGCAACTCTCTTTGTGTTGGCTCTGTATGGTCACTGTGCTGTGACATGCGTACAGCATGAAGACATCAGTGCACTCTGTGAGCTCACACTATGCGATGTCAGGTCACAGAACAATGCAGCAGTAAGAGTGCTGGATCATAGGACTGGTGGCAAAATGGGAGAGGTGAGTTGATTTTTTTTTTTTGTCTGATCTGAGGCCTTATTAACATGAAGTCTGATTAGGGGTCTTATAAACATTGGGTGTCAGAACTGAGGTCTGATATAAGGTCTAAATGGGGGTCTTATTAACATTGGTGTCTGATCTGAGGTCTGTATGGGGTCTGATTAGGGCTCTGATTAACACCAGGGATCTGACTGGGGGTGTGATCTGAGGTCTAATGAAAAAATGTTTTTTTTCTTATTTTCCTAAAATCTAGGTGCATCTTATGGGCAGGTGCATCTTATAGGGTGAAAATACAGTAAGTGAGTAAAATTAATAAACTACTAGACACCCAATATAGGTGGTTTACTAGTGCAATGTCCATGTTGAGGCACTGTATGTTGAGTCTAATTTCTGGTTACAATTACCCTGGAAAGACCTTTGTATGTTGAGGAACCACTGTACATCATTTGCTGCTCTTAAAAATCTTTTTTTTTTGTTAGCAGAAAACTGCTGTTCACACAAAAATAATTAAATTTGGCTAAATCCATGGGCAGATTAGAAGCATTCAAACCACAAACCTGTAGAGTAAATCCAAGGGTCGGCATACAGTGCACAGACCCTTTGTATGTTTACTGCAGGGGATGGAAAGTGAAAAGAAAAAAATAATACATATTCTAAATCTGTGTCTATCTAGCATTACAGTGGTTTAGTGTGGTCTTCTGTAGTGACAAATTAAGTCCGGGAAACATGGCCCATGAACTCAATGTGCCATAGTGATTTATCATGCTGTGAGTACCTATCTGGCCATGGGACTACTGTCCTGTACTCACAGGATGACGTGCAAGATGTAATGATCATAAATCATTATGATGCAGTGAGTTCATGTTAGACGAGCTGTTGACTTTCCAGGAGATGGGACTGACAAACAGGCGGTGTTTCACGAACTGCATGCGGTCATGTACAATTATTAAACCAGAATTAAAATTAAAAAAAAAAATGATAAAAAAGTACAGCATATTCAAAAAAGCATATGACAAGGAAGAAGAAAGAACCTGTGGACTTTCATGAAGATTTCTTACCTCTTCTCTGGTATCTATAGCTGAACCAGGTGTGGTTGCTGCCGTGCTTACTGTGGTGCTAGGTGCCGTGCCTGAGGAAGTCACTGAATCGATTTCCCCTGCAACATCATTAATTTCCCGAGCAATGAGGGCCAAATCTTGGCTGATCCTAAAACATAAAAAAAAAATAATAAATGTACTCGCATAATAACAAATGACTTGTAGTGGCTCAGTCGAATGTTTCCTTGTCAGCGCGGACAAAACGCACTGTGAGATAGCTTTTGCTCACCAGAATAAAGCATTTCTCTCCGCCTTCCGGTCTGAGGCTCCATTCCTGCAGCATCACATTTTTCCTAAATTGTAAATTAGATATTTGGGGCAACAAGGACACCGTCGCTGTCGTCGTGCCAGGACTCCACCCCTTCTAGCACACAGCCCCTCCTTTCCTGCTTTGATTGGGGATAGAAAAGTTTTATTCTGGTGTGCAAAGCTATAGAACAGTGCTCTGTGTAGGAGGTCTGTGGGGACATTTATCACTTGGATTCCCTGTTGTAGTGATCACCGGGGGTCCCAGAATTTGGATGGGTAATAAATGTCAATTGTGAGAAAACCCCTCTAAGGACTACTTATGTTTCTATATAGCTATTATCACTATTTTCAACCAACTTAAATAGGACATGTCACCACAAAATGCGGTGTAATGTGCAGGCAGCATCATATAGAGCAGGAGGAGCAGAATGATGTACCATTTAGTTGGGATAGATTCTGTAAAACTAGTATTTTATACATTTAAAGAGAACCTATCATCAAGATATTCCATATTTAACTAGGCGTAGTACGTACCTTACCCTCATCATTTCAAGCAGGTTGTCCCGATGGTACAATTTTTCAGTTTTTCTGTTTCAACCTCATTCCCCGCTCTCATTGTATGCCAATGAGGACTTTCACATCAGGGTGCTGGCTCCTGCATCCTTCAAGGCATGGTCGCCGTGCCCAATTCCTGCCTTTATTCCCCACTCTTCCCGTATGATAATATGATAATGAGCACTTTGAAGTCAAGGAGGCTAGCTCTTGCATCCTGCAAGTCATGGTTGCCACATCCAAATCCCACCTCTTGATTGACATTTTATAGTAGTGGCAATGTCATCCCTTGCCCAGTGGCATAACTAGAAATGACTGGGCACCACAGCAAATGTTTGAACAAGGCCCCTCCAAGCAACTTCTTTGCAACCCCCTCTACTGTGGCTAATCAACATCGCTCTCTCAAACGAGTCCCGGCAGCTGTTCCGTCAGATTCCAACACGTATATACTGTATGTCATGTCACTGTATATAATGTTGAGGAGCCTGGACAATAAATTATTTTAGTCCTCCTCCTGGGTGGCCCTCTTCTGAGTTCATGCTCCAAAGCAGCTGATTTCCCTGTAGCTACACCCCTGATCTTGCCTCTCAATATTAGGCTACTTTCACACTCACGTTTGCTGCGGATCTGTCATGGATCTGCACAGACGGATCCGTTCAGATAATACAACCGTCTGCATCCGTTCAGAACGGATCCGTATGTATTATCTGTAACATAGCCAAGACGGATCCGTCTTGAACACCATTGAAAGTCAATAGAGGACGAATCCGTTTTCTATTGTCATATTGTGTCAGTGAAAACCGTCCCCATTGACTTACATTGTGTGTCAGAACGGATCCGTTTGGCTCAGTTTCGTCAGACTACAAGCAGTGTTTTGGTGTCCGCTTCCAAAGCGGAATGGAGACGGAACGGAGGCAAACTGATGCATTCTGAGCGGATCCTTATCCATTCAGAATGCATTAGGGCAAAACTGATCCGTTTTGGACCGCTTGTGTAATGCCCTGAACGGATCTCACAAACGGAAAGCCAAAACGCCAGTGTGAACGTAGCCTAACTGACATACCTCGTGCAGAAGCACTCTGTCGCCTCCAGGGTGCCTGTGCAATGAAACTCGGTGTACAGCTCCCGGCTTCAATGCTTATTTGTGCACGCACCACACAAGGGGGGCAGTGCACGCCTTGGAGTTTTGCATGCATCCAGAGCACTATCCCCCTTGTCTGGTACAAGCACGCAAATGCGCTGAAGCCAGGACCTGTACACCTAGACTGACCGCACACGTGACCTGGAGGAGACAGAGTGCCACATGTAGAGGCAAGTGGATGACATTGCCACTACTCTAAAACGTCAATCAGGGGGCAGGAGGCAGTATTTGGATGCGGCAACCATGACTTGCAGGATGCAAGAATCAGCCTCCTTGACTTCAAAGTGCTCATTATCATATGGACAGAGTGGGGAATAAAGTGTATTTTCTTTGCACACAAGTAACCCAAAACCAAAACAATGGCACCATCGGAAACAACATGCTTAAAATGGTAAGTTAAAGTGCATTTAAATATGGAATATATGACAGGTTGCCTTTAAAAGAGCTTTGGTCATGCATGATCAAGCCTATTAATCCAAACATATTCCCTGGTAGAGTTGAGCTTGCTGATTGAAACTATACCTTTCTTTTGTCTGTATGTTCAGCAGTTGCAGAGGTATATTTTTTCCATCAATCAGCACACAGGATCTTTGAGCTCAGCCAGAATGACCATTGGGTTCTTGGCCACCTCTTTTACCAAGGTCCTTTTCTCTTGATTACTACGTTTGGTGGGATTGCCAGCTCTATGAAGTGTCCAGGTGCTTCCAAACTTCTTTTATTTAAGAATTATGGAGGCCATTGTGACACTGGGAACTTTCATGCAGCTGGAATATCTTTGTATCCTTCTCCAGATCTGTGCCTCCATACAATCTTATCTCTGAGCTCTACAGGCAGTTCTTTCCACCTAATGGCCTGGTTTTTGTTCTGATATGCAATGTCAGCAGTAAGACCTTATATCAGGGATGGCCAACCTGTGGCTCTACAGCTGTTGTAAAACTACAACTCTCACCATGCCCTGCTGTAGACTAATAGCTGTAGGCAGTCTGGGCATGCTGGGAGTTGTAGTTTTCCAACAGCTGGACAGCCACAGGTTGGCCATCTCTGCCTTATATAGACAGGGGAGTGTCTTTCCAAATCATGCCCAATTGACTGAATTTACCAAAGGTGGAATCCAATCAAGGTGTAGAAACACCCAGACCTAAATTTCAAGCGTCATAGCAAAGGGTGTGAATACTTAAGTCCATGTGAAATTTTAGGGGGTGATTTATTATGGCAGTTCCTTTTTAGAAGTGTTTTAGATCTGTGTTCTCAGTCTAACTATAAGGCTGATTTACCAGGTTGAAGCATTCATAAATCAGGCTTATATGTGCTGGCAACTGATGTAGACCTGGTTTCTAAATCTACCTATACGCCTCATTTACAACCAGGCGCATATGTGTTTCTCGATGGTCATAAACCTAATTGTAGTCCTCATGTTCTGAGTCACGTAGGTCATTAACCCTTTCAGGCCAAGCCATTTTTCACCTTCATGACCAAGTCTAATTTGGCAAATCTGACATATGTCTCTTTATATGCTAATCACTGTGGAATGCTTTTACTTATCCCAGCCCTGTAATGGCTAACCTCCGACACTTTAGCTGTGGTAAAACTATAACTCCAAGATGCACACTTGCTTGGCTGTTCTCAGAACTCCATATAAATGAATGGAGCACACTGGGAGTTGTAGTTTCACCACAACTGGAGTGCCAGAAGTTAGCCATTATTCAAGCCATTCTGACATTGTTATCTTGTGACATCTCTTACTTTGTTAGATTATTAGGGCTAAATTTGGATTGTTGTGTTTTATTTTTGCAATTTTCAAATTTTTATGCATGAACCCTTTCTACCCTAGAGGTTTTTTGTTTTTTCGTTTTGTGCTCCCTACCTTCCCCGACCCATAACTTTTTTTTTTTTCCATTCAGATAGCCGTATCAGAGCTTGTTTTTTGTGGTACAAGTAATACTTTCCAATGCCACCATTTAATATTGGGTAAGATCCACCCATTATTATCTTACAAACGACTCTGGATGGTGGTAATATATGTGTTTATATGTATGTATGTTATTTTGTCCTTTGTCCCACTGCAACCACCGATGCTTTTAGTGAAATCAGAGTAAAAGTTATATTTTAAATATACTCAGTCCACATGTGGTAAATAAGTTTATTGGAGGTGTGACATATCTCTGCATATATATACCTGGTGCATAGAGATACATTACTGTACATAAGTGTCTATTTCTTTGAACCAAAATCTTTATTGATGATATGGGGTTTGGGCCCTGAGAAGAGAATAATTTCCTCTTGTGGTCCCAAGGAACCCTAACATGACTGAAGATATCCCTAAAGAGTAAATTTATTTTATTCAGTTAAGACTGTTATAAGTGAAGTAAGGCGTTTACTGTTCAAATGGGTTCAGCACTTTAACAACAAGCTAATCACTAAGGGCTGTTTCACACGAGCGGATGCCGAGCGTGACATCCGCTGCGTGAATGACAGCCAAGACCCGATGTGGACAGCAGAAGCACGGAGCATTAACATGACTGATAATGCTCCGCGGCTCTCTGTGATCTCTTTACTACGAAATCACAGGGACAACTTTATCTCACTGTGATTTCGTAGTAAAGAGATCACAGAGAGGCACGGGGCATTATTATCAGTCATGTTAATGCTCCGTGCTTCTGCTGTCCGCTTCAGGTCTTGGCACTCATTCACGCAGCGGATGTCACGCACGGCATCTGCTCATGTGAAACAGCCCTAACCCTGGGTTCAGACCTGAGTGTTCTGAAACAAGCGCTCTGTATGCGCGATTGTACCGGCGCTTACAATCGCGCATACAGAGACAAGCGAACACACATTGTCGCGCGTTCCCGCTGAAGTCTATGTACTGGAACGCGCGACAAACGCCCCCAAAAAAGCTCAAGAACTTGTTTGAGCGTCGGGCGTTTTACAGCGCCTGAACTTAGGGTTAGTGTTTCACTGCTGTGTCCCAGCAATCAATAATAATCTGTGCTTAAAACTGACAGTAAGGGTCCATTCACACGTCCGTATGTGTTTTGCGGATACGCAAAACACGGACATCGGCAATGTGCGTTTTGATTTTGCAGACCGCACATCGCCGGCACTCTCATAGAAAATGCATTTGCGGTCAAGAATAGGAGATGTTCTATTTTTTTGCTGAACGGGAGTGCGGATCCACAAATGCGGATGCGGACAGCACATTCCGGCCCTATTGAAAATGAATGGGTCCGCACCTGTTCCGCAAAATCGCGGAACGGATGCGGACGACCCATTTTGCGGACGTAGGAATGGACCCTTAAGGTGCTATTACATTGCCTGATGTATGGGAAGTGTGAATGCGATGGACGAGAACATCTCCATCGACGCTCATTTGCACTGACCTGATTACAGGCCGGTGCAAACATAACGTCCCTCATTCTGCTCTATTTATTATCAGAAAGACATCCCTGATTACACAGGGAGATGTGCTGCCAAGAAAAGGGCATCTTTCATCCTCAAGAAAGATGCCCAGCAGCCAATGAACAAGCATTTGGTCGTTCATCTGCTGATCGAGAGCTCAATAATCCGCGACAATTATCACAAGCAAACATTCCTATAAATGCTTGTTCCTGATAATTGTCTAAAAGGTCTTTATGCATTCATTTTCTTTTATTTCAATTTTTTTTATTTAGTTTTAAAGACTGCAGTAACAATGTGCAAACTGACAATATAATGCAGTATCAAGGTCTCACTTTAGAGCTTCTTGCAACAAAAGAGTCCTAATACGGCAGTATCACTTTTGTCTAGTTTTGCAGTGCACAACCAGGTCCAGACTGGTAACAATTAAACTTAAAGGTGTTTTCTGAGTTGTTAAAAAGTAACCCGGGGGAGATGTCCTAAAATAATAAAAAAATATATATACTCACCAGTTATACCCCCACCATTTCCAAGCTACTGCTCTGGCCGCAGCTCCAATCTCTCATTACTTGGCTGCATCAGGAACACTGTACACGTGACCATTGCAGTCAATCATTGGCCTCAATTAAGGGGGGTATATGACTACATCACTGCTGCAGCCAAGTAAGCACAGACCGGAAATGAGCAGCAATAGAATAATTGGTGTGTATACTCTATCTCCCCAGGCAGACAGAGGCATAGTCCATAATCGACAACACTGCAGAATAATGGACTTTTAACCCCTCAGATGTGGTCAATAACCAAGGGGTGCTGGAATCCAGGGGCTGTTCGGTTGCTATGGCAGCCTTAAAGGCTTTCTGAGGGTTAATGATTGCAGTCTATGGGAGAAGCGATCACATAATTGCATATTAAAGTCCACGAGAAGGAAGAAATACGTGCAAAAAGTTTTTCAACATAAAAAAAAAACATAAAAATTGAAATAACTGCCCAATTAAAAAATAAAAATACAATAAAAAAATAATAATTGTATTACCGCATCACAAAATGCCTGTACTATTAAAATGTAAAAGTATTTATCCAGTATGGTTGTATTTAGAATTTTTTTCCAGCTCCTCACTACATTTTATGCAATATTAAATGGAACTACTAGAAAGTTGCCCTGCAAAAAAATAAACCCTCATGTGAACGGAAAAATTAAGAAAGTTATGGCTCCAGGAAGACAGTGAGTATTAGGCTACTTTCACACTAGCGTTCGGAGCGGGTCCGTCTGATGTTTCATCAGACGGATCCGCTCCTATAATGCAGACGTTTGCATCCATTCAGTACGGATCCGTCTGCATTATAACTTAGAAAAATTTCTAAGTGTGAAAGTAGCCTGAGCGGATCCGTTCAGACTTTACATTGAAAGTCAATGGGGGACGGATCCACTTGAAGATTGAGCCATATAGTGTCATCTTCAAGCGGATCCGTCCCCATTGACTTCCATTATAAGTCGGAACGGATCCGCTCGCCTCCGCACGACCAGGCGGACACCCGAACGCTGCTTGCAGCGTTCAGGTGTCCGCTCACTGAGCGGAGGCTGAGCGCTGGCAGACGGATGCATTCTCAGTGGATCCGCCTCCACTGAGAATGCATTAGGGCCGCTTGTGAGCCCCTTCAAACGGAGCTCACGAGCGGACACCTGAACGCAGGTGTGAAAGTAGCCTAAAATGAAAAAATAAAATAAAATGGAAAATTGATGAGGAAGGGTTAATATGCATTTGTAAACAACTGAATGTTGCTTTGTTCAAGGAGTTGCCGGACATAAAGTTATATTTTAGCACTTGCCATACAAGTGGTCAAATAAACTAATTAGATTAAAAATATATCAAATGTTATAATCCCTTAGCTCAGCCTGTACATAGATCTAGCGATACAGAAATACGGTCCTGGATCTACTGGATGAAGCTCCAACGAGGTGGGAGGGCACAGAATATAAACTTTACCACCTGACCATTTGCAGGACAAAGATCTTCGGGCAAGACATGTTTTGTCATTGGAGTCAAATGGTTAAAACCTGATGGTGTGATATGTGAAATCACACCAGCCAGCAAAAGTAAAAATACGTTTCATCCACAGCTGCATTCATATACTTTTGGTTTAGGCCTCATTCACATCTCCGTCAAGGAGATCTGACAGGCTGTTCCAGCACGGAGCAGCCTACCGGATCTCACAGGATCCGGTGCTGGATCTCCATCGACTGTAATGAGGTCTGGTGGTGATCCACCCGCTTTCTGGCATAAACGCAGAGTTTCATCTGGACAAAAATCATTTAATATAACATTTTTTTGTCTGGCATTTGCACCGGATCAGGCAGCTGGATCTCCTTAACGGAGATGTGAACAAGGCCTTACTCCACTACTTTTAATATGTTATCACTAAGTTGTTACATATCATTGCTATTGGCTTTATTACACTATGCTTTGCAAATAATATAGTCCGCGGCTGCTGGTAATGCCCTTACCTTGCTATTTCTTCACGGTGTGCCGTCCAGTCACGGATATAATCTTCCTGTTCTTTTGCCTTATGTTTAAATGTTGGCACATTTAAAGCTCCAGATGCTGCTATGACTGGGCTACTTCCATTAATTTGTGACTTCTGAACTTTAGTTGCTGGAGAGGTACGTAGTCTTGAGGGTTTAGGAGAATTACGGATTGTTCCAAACTCATCTTCAGAAGTAGAAGCATACTCTGGTGGTAAACGCCTCCATCGGGTATTTACTATGCATTGATAATGAGAAAAGAAAATATTTATTTTTCTAATACAAATATGTGGAGAACACGAAATTTAGAGTAAAATTAAGCTTATATAGTAACATAGTTTGTAAAGCTGGAAAAAGACATCTGTCCATCCAGTTCGACCTGCTTTCCTGCAAGTTAAGGCCTCATGCACACGACCGTTGTGTGCACCCGTGGCCGTTGTGCCGTTTTCCGTTTTTTTCTGCGGCTCCATTGACTTTCAATGGGGCCGTAGAAAACTCGGCTTGTGCACCGTTTTTACACCGCGCCCGGCCAACGGTTCACGGGCCCATTCAAGTCAATGGGTCCGTGAAAATCACGGATGCACACAAGATTGTCATCCGTGTCCGTGATCCGTGTCCGTTTTTTCCTATCATTTCAATGGCAAACTTGACTTAGATTTTTTTTCATCTTTCATGTCCGTGGATCCTCCAAAAATCACGGCAGACCCACGGAAGAAAAAACGGGCACGGATCACGGTACAACGGAACCACGTTTTGCGGGACGTTAAAAAATACGTTCGTGTGCATGAGGCCTAATACAGATGAAGACAAAAAAAAACCTGTGAGGTAGAAGCCAATTTTCCTAATTTTAGGAGAAAAAAAATCCTTCCCGACTCCAATCAGGCAATCAGAATAACTCCCTGGATCAACGACCCCTCTCTAGTAGCTATAGCCTGTAATATTATTACGCTCCAGAAATACATCCAGGCCCCTCTAGAATTCCTTTATTGTACTCACCATCACCACCTCCTCAGGCAGAGAGTTCCATAGTCTCACTGCTCTTACCGTAAAGAATCCTCTTCTATGTTTGTGTACAAACCTTCTTTCCTCCAGACGTAGAGGATGTCCCCTCGTCACAGTCCCGGGATAAATAGCTGATGGGAGAGATCTCTGTACTGACCCCTGATGGTAATTAGATCTTAGATATTTTTTCTAAGCTAAATAACCCTAATTTTATTTCAAGGCAGGAGACTCCATTATGCTAATAAATCTTTCTTTTACTCCCAGCAGCAGAATAGTTAAACGTGTCACAGAAAAAGAAAATTACATAAATCTGCAAACAAGTAGCCAACAGTAACGTATCCCAGGTGATAAATGGCCCCTGCAGTCGTGTGACTCCCTTCTTTCTGCTGCTCCCGCAGGAGATACGTATCTATACTTCTTGAGTGCTATATATATATATTTGAGGCTATAGGTTTTGCTGATATTTGTAGTCCTTCCTGTGCCACCTAGTCTTCTATTTTACTATCCACTATCAGTGGGTGTGTTTTCGTTCACCTACCCAGCTTCCCCAAGCTCTGTTTTTCTTCCCTCCATTTCCAGTCTGTTTTCCCCCGTTACTGGGCAGTCTTTCTATTTTTAGCATTCCTATTGCCGCTACTGTTATGTACCTCACGGTCTGTGGTAGCAGCGCCGAGCTGGCGTTACAGCTGTGTGCGCTTTTAATCACCTCAGACTACGTTCTTTTCAGTCAGCCGGCGTTCACGTCTTCCTCCATACTGCGCTTCTTCCCCGCTCTGATTAGCCTAGTCAGCTGTCCACTGGCATCCACTAGTGCGGTGTTTCCCAACCAGTGTGCCTCCAGCTGTTGCAAAACTACAACTCCCAGCATGCCTGGACAGCCTCTTAGGAATCCGTCATGCTCACAACTCCTTATCTCCTACTGCAAGCCCCATGCTCTGGTTTCTGCTTCTACTTTATCCCAATGGATATCTCAGACTATGTCTCTAGCTGATATTGATACTTCCATCCTTAGAGCCCACTCCACCAGGGGCGCTCTGTGCACTAAAGTCAGGCAGGCAGGAGGCCCAACTGGGCTTCTGAATCTGTCTTCAAAACCTTTTATTTCCGCCCCGACCCTCATGTGTCCATGGTGTTATTTGACTGATGCTAGTCTTATATTGTCTTACTTAATGGTTATTGTTGATTGTATATTTTAGAAGTATAAGCTTTAAACATGCATAATGGAGTCTCCTGCCTTGAAATAAAATTGAAGATTTTCCTAGATTTAAGTGAAGGAAAATATACATTTTATGAAAGACAGGAGACAAACATTACCCCCCCTCCCCCCTAATAACCCACCCATGTGTTTCTTATTCCCTTTCAGTATAATCTTATTACATATGTCTGGCGGAGTTTCCAATTCATCTTCAAGTTCTGAGAATTCGTCTTCATTGAGTATATATTCCTTGGTTACCTTCAATTTGTGTTTTGGATCTACCTTATTTGTCTCCAGAAAGAAGGGAGTCAAACGATTGCAGAGGCCATTTATCACCTGGGATACGTTACTATTGGCTACTGACTACCACTTTACAAATCGCTAGTCAGACCACACATGGAGTACTGTGTACAATTCTGGGCTTCTGTGAACAAGGCAGACATAGCAGAGCTGGAGAGGGTCCAGAGGAGGGCAACTAAAGTAATAACTGGAATGGGTGGACTAGAGTACCCTGAAAGATTATCAAAATTAAGGTTATTCACTTTAGAAAAAAGACGACTGAGAGGAGATCTAATTACTCTGTATAAATATATCAGGGGTCAGTACAGAGATCTATCTCATCATCTATTTATCCCCAGAACTGTGACGAGGGGACATCCTCTGCGTCTGGAGGAAAGAAGGTTTGTACACAAACATAGAAGAGGATTCTTTACGGTAAGAGCAGTGAGACTATGGAACTCTCTGCCTGAGGAGGTGGTGATGGTGAGTACAATAAAGGAATTCAAGAGGGGCCTGGATGTATTTCTGGAGCGTAATAATATTACAGGCTATAGCTACTAGAGAGGGGTCGTTGATCCAGGGAGTTATTCTGATTGCCTGATTGGAGTCGGGAAGGAATTTCTATTCCCCTAAAGTGAGGAAAATTGGCTTCTACCTCACAGGGTTTTTTTTTTTGGTTCCTCTGGATCAACTTGCAGGATGACAGGCCGAACTGGATGGACAAATGTCTTTTTTCAGCCTTATGTACTATGTTACTACACCTTGTCTGCATATTTATGTAATTTCTTTCTGTGACACGTTTAACTATTCTGCTGCTGGGAGTAAAATAAATATTTATTAGCATAATGTTCGCCTCCTGTCTTTCATAAAATCTATATTTTCCTTCACTGAAAGCTAGGAAAATCTTCAATTTTGGAAATTTTTCTGGGTATTGTAGAGTAGTATTGTTGGGCTGCACTCGGTGTCCAGAAGAAGCGAGTAATGGATATAATCCAAAATTGTTAATGAAATACCACTGCACACTCAAAATTGGATGCAAGTTAAATATCTTTAATGATGGTATATCCTTCAAACAAATTGGCATATTAAGACAGTAATGCCTTTACATACATGTGACTATTATATCTGACGTTTCAGTCACAGAGGGAGGAAGCAAAGATCACTGTGGAACCCTCGGTTTTCTATCACTGAGCCAATGACTTACATTTTCTACCAGGGTATATACAGTATGTCACAAATCCCCCTAGCACAACAGCTATATTTTGGTCCATTTATATCTTCTATGGGGTTATGTTCCATTACTAAGCAAATTCATTCCATAATTATTACATGAATTGATCATTTTGTGGGCATATGCATCATCTTTAACAAATACAGATGTAGCCGAGCTAAATTAGATGGTTTAACACGTTAAGTAAACAATGGCAATGTGACTTTTTCAATGGATTTCAATTGCTTTTGACACGTGATAACCAAGATGACACTGACGTGTTACATCTGTATGTGGCTACATCTGTGTGTGTGTATATATATATATATATATATATACATACTGTATATTATAATAGAAATACGTTGCAATTCATGTCTCCAGTTTCATTGTTTTACCAATCCACTAAGAATTTTGTTTCCAACCACATGAACGTATAGCCTAGTGAGGTATTCACACACATGTATTAGATTATTTACCTGGATTGTTCATGTGGTCAGCTTTTAAAAGTCTGGGCTTTCTTGGTATTTGTATGCTACGAGTTACTGCTACAGTCTGTCAAAACATGTCAGCGATGTACAGGAGGGGATGTGTTTTTTAATGGATTTACTTGAACATAATTTTGGATTCTATTTACATGCTGGATCCTATTCTACAACCACACAGCATGGTCGTGTCACAGTTGTAACGTGGCCGTGTTGTGGTCGTATGCCCATTAACAATGCAGACTGACTAGTGAGTCTCTAATTAGTTTAAATGGAGCCTGCTGTGGCTTGTACAGCCACTTAGTACTCGACCACAACACAGCCACCTTGCAACTGTGACACGACCGTGCGTGGTACCCTTAGGCCTCATGCACACGACCGTTGTGTGCATCCGTGGCCGTTGTGCCGTTTTCCGTTTTTTTTTCGCGGACCCATTGACTTTCAATGGGTCCGTGGAAAAATCGGAAAATGCACCGTTTTGCAGCCGAGGCCGTGATCCGTGTATCC
The DNA here is from genome assembly GCF_014858855.1 of Bufo gargarizans. Taxonomy (NCBI): domain Eukaryota; kingdom Metazoa; phylum Chordata; class Amphibia; order Anura; family Bufonidae; genus Bufo; species Bufo gargarizans. Next base: position 425,105,094 of record NC_058083.1, read on the forward strand.
TGTCCGTCAAAAAAATATGACCTGTCCTATTTTTTTGACGGACAACGGTTCACGGACCCATTCAAGTCAATGGGTCCATGAAAGAACACGGATGCACACAAGATTGGCATCCGTGTCCGTGATCCGTGGCCGTAGGTTGCTTTCATACAGACGGATCCGAAGATCCGTCTGTATAAAAGCTTTTTCTGATCTAAGTTTTCACTTCGTGAAAACTCATTTCCGACAGTATATTCTAACACAGAAGCGTTCCCATGGTGATGGGGACGCTTCTAGTTAGAATACACTGCAAACTTTGTACAAGACTGCCCCCTGCTGCCTGGCACCACCCGATCTCTTACAGGGGGATATGATAGCACAATTAACCCCTCAGGTGCGGCACCTAAAGGGGTTAATTGTACTATCATATTCCCCTGTAAGAGATCAGGGCTGCCAGGCAGCAGGGGGCAGACCCCCCCCCCCCCTCCCCAGTTTGAATATCGTTGGTGGCACAGTGTGGGCCCACCATCGCCCCCCCCCCCTTCCTCCCTCTATAGTTAAAAATCGTTGGTGGCACAGTGTGCAGCCACCATCGGCCCCCCCTCTCTCTATAGTAGTAACAACCATTGGTGGCAGTGTGCGGCCTCCCATTCCCCCCCCCCATCATTGGTGGCAGCGGAGTTCCGATCGGAGTCCCAGTTTAATCGCTGGGGCTCCGATCGGTAACCATGGCAACCAGGAAGCTACTGCAGCCCTGGTTGCCATGGTTACTTAGCAATAGTACAACAGTAGAAGATTCATACTTACCTGCTTGCTGCTGCGATGTCTGTGACCGACCGGGAGCTCCTCCTACTGGTAAGTGACAGTTCTTTAGCAATGCGCCGCACAGACCTTTCACTTACCAGTAGGTGGAGCTCCCGGCCGGTCACAGACATCGCAGCAGCAAGCAGGTAAGTATGAATCTTCTACAATTGTACTATTGCTAAGTAACCATGGCAACCAGGGATGCAGTAGCTTCCTGGTTGCCATGGTTACAGATCGGAGCCCCAGCGATTAAACTGGGACTACGATCGGAACTCCGCTGCCACCAATGATGGGGGGGGGGAATGGGAGGCCGCACACTGCCACCAATGGTTGTTACTACTATAGAGAGAGGGGGGGCCGATGGTGGGCGCACACTGTGCCACCAACGATTTATTACAATAGAGGGAGGGAGGGGGGGGCGATGTGGGGCGCACACTGTGCCACCAACGATTTATAACAATAGAGGGAGGAGGGGGGGGGCCCGATGGTGGGCGCACACTGTGCCACCAACGATATTCAAACTGGGGAGGGGGGGGTCTGCCCCCTGCTGCCTGGCAGCCCTGATCTCTCACAGGGGGATATGATAGTACAATTAACCCCTTCAGGTGCGGCACCTGAGGAGTTAATTGTGCTGATCACGGCCCCCTGTAAGAGATCGGGTGCTGCCAGGCAGCAGGGGGCAGTCATGTACACAGTTTTTCAGTATATTCTAACCTGAAGCATCCCCATCACCATGGGAACGCCTCTGTGTTAGAATATACTGTCGGAAATGAGTTTCACGATGTAGCTCATATCCGACAGTATATTCTAACGTAGAGGCGTTCCCATGGTGATGGGGACGCTTCAAGTTATGTTCGGGTGTCCGCCTGGCCGTGCGGAGGCAAGCGGATCCGTCCAGACTTATAATGTAAGTCAATGGGGACGGATCCGTTTGAAGATGACACACTGTGGCTCAATTTTCAAACGGATCTGTCCCCCATTGACTTTCAATGTAAAGTCTGGACGGATCCGTCTGAGGCTATTTTCACACTTAGAAATGTTTTAACAATATAATGCAGACGTATCCGCTCTGAACGGAGCCACCGTCTGCATTATGAACACAAGTGTGAAAGTAAAGGGACTCCTGACTTTACATTGAAAGTCAATGGGGACGGATCCGTTTGCAATTGCACCATATTGTGTCAACGTCAAACGGATCCGTCCCCATTGACTTGCATTGTAATTCAGGACGGATCCGTTTGGCTCCGCACGGCCAGGCGGACGCCAAAACGACTTTTTTTTCATGTCCGTGGATCCTCCAAAAATCAAGGAAGACCCACGGACGAAAAAACGGTCACGGATCACGGACCCATGGACCCCGTTTTTGCGGACCGTGAAAATAAACTGTTGTGTGCATGAGGCCTTAGGGTCAGATTTTGCAGCAAAGTCTCTTACTTAAAAATCTGATGTGTGCACATAATTAAAGAACCAACACAGAACAAGCTAATGGGAGGGTCAACGGTCATGACAGCATATCCTGATTCTGCATTTTTAATGCATTGCAATGACCTGCAACGTAGCTTTGCTACTATACATCATTTCCATAGCTGCTCTAAGGCATTGTCCACTTCTGCATTATGGCATTCCTGCACTCTGTTCCAGCAGAGAAGAGAAGTAACGAAATTGCCATATGCGGCAATGCCACACACCACTGGGGCCTTCTGGATCACTATTCACTATAATGAGATCCATCAGATTTCCAGCATGAATACTGGCTTTTTCTGACGGAAACATACAGCACTGCTGCATTACTGCTGAACTTTATGGACCTATGTCTTTTTTTCAACCTATAAAACTATATAAGTAGAAAGAAAAAAACATATATACATACTGTAGGTAGACACATAGGGAGACATTTATCATAACCTCTGCGCCAAAAAGTCACAAAGTGTGATACATGCTGCAGTTGCAACTTTTTGGGGTCTCAGGCACCCTTTGGCACTTTCCAAGGTAACACCAGTGGATTATTAGCTGTGCCAGTTTATTATATTTATTTTAGTTTGTGTGTCACACATCAACACAGAAATATATACTGTATGACTGTGTTCACATTATATATGGTGAATACATTCAGCTCATAAGGCAACAAAAATCCCAAGACGTGCATTATGTGGACCCCGTGGACACAGCAGAGGCTACAAAGGTCATTCATACAAGTCGAAACTTTGCCAGTGGCCTAGTGGTTTAGGCCACCCATTTATTTCAATGAGAGGCAGTGCTGAAGATTGCATTGCTGCAGTATAAAGCCGTGGCCACGCCGACAAGGAATATGTCTGTTCTTGGCACAATCCACGGCTTTAAACAGAGACTATGCGATCTTTAAGGCTGCCTCCTATTGAAATGAATAGAAGGCTGAAACCACACGGCTGCCTGTGAAATCTAGGTGCAGTGTCCACGCTAAAAATCCACCGGCAAACTGTCTGAATGAGCCCTAAGAGTGTGTTACGCACTGGAACACTGTGTATTTTCACAGTGGACAACTGCAGACTGCATAAAGCATGGTATTTTTATTTATTTTCTAAGCAATGACTGATGTAGGCCGCTGTATGGCTTAACAGTCACATATGTTGGAGGGTGGAAATTTAGCCTCCAGCCCTGCACTTCTGTAAAGCCCTTAATACATTCCCAACCTCCTGACTGCTATGAAGTTAGTAGTAAGTAGTACAGCGCTGGATTTAAGATGATTTGAATACTTTAACAATACATACAAGTTAGATATGATTATACTACTGTGAGCGGGGCCCGGTGTAGTAGAATACAGTGACTGCACCGGGCCCAGCTGCCATTACAAAACCAGATGCCGGCCCCCAGCCCCATAAGACGCACTGCTATTCCCCCCCACACACACACACACTTCTGGGAGAGGGAAAGTGCGTCTTATAGGGCGAAAAATATGGTATATAGGATTCTCAGTGTGTTATTTACATACAGGCATCATACAGCACCACTGCTGATGTCCTGTACACTCTGTGTAATTCTAAATGCCTGCAAATTATATATTATGACTATTTCCTACTTTTGATGTCAGCAGCTTGAAGCTCATGAAAGAAGTCATGTGGTGGGTATATAAGGTGTGTGATAGGCTGTCTGTGCACATATCCCTGTGTTATCATGGATAAAAGGGGCAATTTATCAAGGTTGAAAAAAGGGATGATTATTGGCTTTTGGGCCAAGGCTGCAGTATTACTGAAAACTGCAGAGCACCACAGGCCCGTGATGTGAGAGGCGATTGTCAGCTACCAGAGGCGTGTCTAAAACAACAGTTGATCTACCCATACTATGTACGGGGGCTCCGAAGCAGATGGATGGTCACTGCACCTCTGCAAAAGAAGTTGTGTCAGCAGACAAGGCTTCAACTTTAACAACAGAATAGGAAATGGACCTCTGCTGATTGGGAAAGGGTTGCCTTCTCCGATAAGTCACGTTCATTTCATTCAACGGATGGACACTGGTGTGTCAGGCAAGAAACAACAGAGAACACACAACCTACAACCATTGTTTGAAGAACACAAGTTGGTGGTGACAGTGTTATGGTCTGGGGAGTGTTTTCGTGGTATTCTCGGGGCCCACTCATCCATGTGGAAGGCACTCTCAACCTTTAGGTATGACTCCATACTTGCAGATCAAGTACAACCACATATGCTGACTGTCTGATGGGATCTTCCAGCAAGATAATACGACATGTCATAGTGCTAGAAATGTTTGACATTGGTTGAACGAACATGACCATGATTTTGAAGTACAGTACTACTCTGGCTCCCTAATTTGCCAGACTTAAACCCAATTCAGAATCTGTGGAATCACCTCAATTGTCGTGTTCCCTCTATGGACACTGCACAGTACCACTTCTCTTGTCATATATACTGGGTGTAATTCTCAGTATCTGCTCTTTTTCAGCATATAGGGACACTGCATAGTACCAATTCTCTTGTCCTGAATACCGGGTATAATTCTCAGTATCTGCTCTTCTGTGTGTGTGCGCGCGCTTGTGTGTGTGTGTATATATATATATATATATATATATACATACTGCACAGTATCAGGTCTCCTGTAATGTATGTAGAATTTTACAAGCCCACCCGCGCTCCCTGATTCACTGAAATCTTAAGTGTCATACAGAGGATTTGCTGCAAGGTTCACTGCCACGGTCTGCTGCAGTGACCGTAATAGGAAAAAGTTAGGGAGGTCTGATTTGAATACAAATCAGAATCGGAACCTGCGCTGATTCCAATCTGTGTCCGAGTATTAGCTCACAGTACGAGAGATAGGGGAAAAGAAAGTTTCACAATTTTCTAGTGAGAAAGACAAGAAAGGATGTATTCACAGTAGTTTTTCTGGTGGTTACCTTATTTGACAGGTAATTTATCTGTCCGTGGAGTATAATTATTTTCGGATCCGGTGGGTTGGTTTACAGGTCGCCTTCAAGTTCAACCTCTAGTGTGGGTGGTGCTCCGGCCGGCAGCAAATCACTCACACGAGGGAACCCTAGTTGGAGTCCGGGAGCTTGGCGTGTGACGTCACCGCACTTGAGTATGGAAGCCTTCAGGGGACAAATTCAATCCGACGCGTTTCTGAGCCTAAACGGGCTCCTTCGTCAGGGATGGTGAGGTTTGTCAATCCTGAAAGTAAATAGGCTGTTGTTCCCATGGCAACTGCTAGTTTGTTGGCGCTAGGAACACTTAACCCCATCTGATCCGGTTAGTATTTTCTTTTATTCAAAAGCAAACAGTTCAATACCTTGATTGAGGCCATATGGGGCCAAGCTATTTAGTTTAAATATCCATTTGCTTTCTTGTTTTGACATTTCTTTTATATAATCACCACCTCTCTTATTAGCCGGTACTTTTTCGATCCCTCCAAAAATGGATCCCATGAATTTGCATGCATGATGTTGAGCATAGTGACGGGATAGTGGGTGTCCCTCAAATTTTTTGTGTATATTGTTCACATGTTCTCTAATTCTTGTTTTTAGTAGTCTTTTGGTCCTTCCCACATAGATTTTTTGACATGGGCATTTTATGAAGTAAATAACTCCTGCCGTGTTGCATGTTATATGATGGTTCAATTTGAAAGCGGAGTCCTTTGTTTTTAATTCTAACATGGGTCCTTTTGTGTATTTATTGGTCAATTTACAGTTTGGGCATAGTTTGCATGGAAAGAAGCCCTTCTTCATATTGCATTTCTTTATGGATAATGTTTTAGTTTTAATGGAGGGTGCCACTAAGTTGGAGAGGTTGGGAGCCTTCTTAAATATAAATTTGGGGTGCGGTGTTAGCATTTCGCCGATTTGTTTGTCCTGTTTGAGTATATCCCAATGTCGTTTAATGATATTCTTGAAGGTAGACGTGCCTTCACTATAATTGCTAATGATTGGGATGTCAATTGTTTGTGGGTGGTCATCAACTGTCTGTTTAGTTATCACGGCTTGTTTAGTCTGTAGGAGCGTGCGTTGGTCCAGGTTATTAATTTGTTCAGCAATTGGTAAAAGGTTTTTGATGTCATATCCCTTGTCTAAGAATTTCTCATTAAGTTTCTGCACTTCTTCATCATAGTCCGTGTTGTTGGTACAATTTCTCCTAGCGCGTATGTATTGACTTCTTGGAATATTGTTCAACCAGGTAGGCAGGTGGCAACTGTCAAGGGGTATGAAGCTATTAGTGTCAGTGGGTTTGTGATAGGTTTTTGTAGAGATAGAACCCTCTGAGATGGAAATAGTTAGGTCCAAAAAATTGATCTGGGTTCTGCTCCAGGTGGGACTAAAATTAAGATAAAAATCATTTTTATTTAAATCCTTTAAAAATGTATCCAGTAAAATTTCATCTCCCTTCCAAATAAAAATTATGTCATCAATAAAACGTTTCCAGAGGACCAGACTCGCACCGGTTCCGCCCAGGGTCTGGTAAGTGAGCTCCTCCCACCGACCCATATATAGGTTTGCGAAACTCGGTGCGAATCTGGTCCCCATCGCGGTCCCCCACGTCTGCAAGTAAAAATCGGATCCGTATTTAAAATAATTATGTTTTAAAATGAAGGTGATACATTCTCCAATAAAGTTGATCTGGTTTTTTGGCATAACGCCATCTTTTCTCAGAAAGAATTCCGTTGCTTCTCTACCCTTCTCGTATTCAATCACGGTGTAGAGTGAGGTCACATCCAGCGTTCCCAAGATATAGTTATCCTTCCATTCAATTTCTTTCAAGATTTGTAGAATGTGTGTAGTGTCCTTGAGGTAGGCAGGTAGTTTTTGAACATAAGGTTGTAGTAGTACATCAACATATTTTGATAAATTGGATGTGAGTCCATCAATTCCTGAAATTATAGGCCTTCCAGGGGGGTTGGTCTTGTTTTTGTGTATCTTGGGCAGATAGTAAAAAATTGGGATCCTGGGATTCTGGTTGTTAATGTAGGTCGCTTCCTCCAATGTTAGAATGTTATTTAGTTTGCCGTTTTTTACTAGATTGTTCAGTTTCTTCTTGTATGGGTCCGTGGGATTTATTAGAAGTCTCTTATATGTTTTATTATCAGATAGTAGTCGTATACATTCTTTATGGTATGCCTCTTGTTCTAGTATTACTATACACCCCCCCTTGTCGGCTGGTTTGATAATAATACCATTATTATTCTGTAAAGTTTGTATAGCTTTTAGTTCACCCTTACAGAGATTTCCCGGACCTCTTCTCCTGTGCGGGTTGATTCTGCACAGATCCCTGGTCACTAGTGTTTGGAAGGTTCTTATTGCATCTGAGTATTCACTGATTGGGTTAAATTTGGATTTTTGTTTTAGTGTCGTATGGATGAAGTGGTCCTTGTCCGTTGGTTTCTGGTTTTTATTGTTGTAATCTTCTTTTCCCTCATAGTTATCATTTTTATTTGTTGAATTTTCTTGTTTTTTGTTTTCCTTTTCTGCTTCGATTTTGGATGATGTTTTTTCCTTATTCTGTCTAGTTTTTCCTTTTGTTTCTTTCAAGGTTTCGTCTTTTTTCATAGAGGTATTTTTCAAAAAATATTTTTTGAGAGCTAGTTTTCGAGTGAATTTTCTTATGCCAATGAAGGCATTAAACGGGCAAAATTTTGATGATGGAGCGAACTTAAGGCCTTTTTCTAGTAGTTTTGTTTCTTCCCTATTCAGTGTATATGAGCTTAAATTACATATATTCAGGCCTGTTGGATCCTGTATTTGTATTTTTCTTGTCAGTCCTTTCCCTCTTCTCCCTCTTTGGGTTTTTTTCTTGTTGCTGGTGCCTTTGCCTGAAAAAAATCCTTATTCACTGTTTTCTTTGTTATTTTCTTGTATTCCTCCTTTTTATTAACAACATCATCATCGCTATTGATATTTGTATTGCTTTTTCTCTTATTCCATGTGGTTTTTCGCACACGTTCTACCTCCACGTGTGGATCCGGGGTTTTGTTCTGTATTTGTACATCCCTGATTGTGGTGTGTATCCCAGTGATCTCACTTCTTGTTTCCACATTAGTTTCCTCAACCATCGGTAGGATTTCAAATCTATTTGCTACTACAATACAACCGTTTTTATGTGTATTGAAAGTATTGCAAGAACAAATTAATAACCTGGACCAACGCACGCTCCTACAGACTAAACAAGCCGTGATAACTAAACAGACAGTTGATGACCACCCACAAACAATTGACATCCCAATCATTAGCAATTATAGTGAAGGCACGTCTACCTTCAAGAATATCATTAAACGACATTGGGATATACTCAAACAGGACAAACAAATCGGCGAAATGCTAACACCGCACCCCAAATTTATATTTAAGAAGGCTCCCAACCTCTCCAACTTAGTGGCACCCTCCATTAAAACTAAAACATTATCCATAAAGAAATGCAATATGAAGAAGGGCTTCTTTCCATGCAAACTATGCCCAAACTGTAAATTGACCAATAAATACACAAAAGGACCCATGTTAGAATTAAAAACAAAGGACTCCGCTTTCAAATTGAACCATCATATAACATGCAACACGGCAGGAGTTATTTACTTCATAAAATGCCCATGTCAAAAAATCTATGTGGGAAGGACCAAAAGACTACTAAAAACAAGAATTAGAGAACATGTGAACAATATACACAAAAAATTTGAGGGACACCCACTATCCCGTCACTATGCTCAACATCATGCATGCAAATTCATGGGATCCATTTTTGGAGGGATCGAAAAAGTACCGGCTAATAAGAGAGGTGGTGATTATATAAAAGAAATGTCAAAACAAGAAAGCAAATGGATATTTAAACTAAATAGCTTGGCCCCATATGGCCTCAATCAAGGTATTGAACTGTTTGCTTTTGAATAAAAGAAAATACTAACCGGATCAGATGGGGTTAAGTGTTCCTAGCGCCAACAAACTAGCAGTTGCCATGGGAACAACAGCCTATTTACTTTCAGGATTGACAAACCTCACCATCCCTGACGAAGGAGCCCGTTTAGGCTCAGAAACGCGTCGGATTGAATTTGTCCCCTGAAGGCTTCCATACTCAAGTGCGGTGACGTCACACGCCAAGCTCCCGGACTCCAACTAGGGTTCCCTCGTGTGAGTGATTTGCTGCCGGCCGGAGCACCACCCACACTAGAGGTTGAACTTGAAGGCGACCTGTAAACCAACCCACCGGATCCGAAAATAATTATACTCCACGGACAGATAAATTACCTGTCAAATAAGGTAACCACCAGAAAAACTACTGTGAATACATCCTTTCTTGTCTTTCTCACTAGAAAATTGTGAAACTTTCTTTTCCCCTATCTCTCGTACTGTGAGCTAATACTCGGACACAGATTGGAATCAGCGCAGGTTCCGATTCTGATTTGTATTCAAATCAGACCTCCCTAACTCCTGTAATGTATACTTGTCTGTATCTGCTTTTATTCTGTATATATGAACACTGCTCAGTACCACTTCTCTTCTTCAGTTTACTGGGTGTATGTAATTCTCAGTATTTGCTCTTATTGTGTATATATGGACACTGTACAGTATGACTGACTCCTTTTATACCTGTATATTGGGTATAATTCTCAGTATCTGCTTTTATTCTGTATGTATGGACACTGGACAGTACAAATTCTTTTATACCTGTATATTGGTTGTAATTCTCTGTATCTCCTCTTATTCAGTATACACTCACCTAAATAATTATTAGGAACACCATACTAATACGGTGTTGGACCCACTTTTGCCTTCAGAAGTGCCTTAATTCTACGTGGCATTGATTCAACAAGGTGCTGATAGCATTCTTTAGAAATGTTGGCCCATATTGATAGGATAGCATCTTGCAGTTGATGGAGATTTGAGGGATGCACATCCAGGGCACGAAGCTCCTGTTCCACCACATCCCAAAGATGCTCTATTGGGTTGAGATCTGGTGACTGTGGGGGCCATTTTAGTACAGTGAATTCATTGTGATGTTCAAGAAACCAATTTGAAATGATTCGAGCTTTGTGACATGGTGCATTATCCTGCTGGAAGTAGCCATCAGAGGATGGGTACATGGTGGTCATGAAGGGATGGACATGGTCAGAAACAATGCTCAGGTAGCCCGTGGCATTTAAACGATGGCCAATTGGCACTAAGGGGCCTAAAGTGTGCCCAGAAAACATCCCCCACACCATTACACCACCACCACCAGCCTGCACAGTGGTAACAAGGCATGATGGATACATGTTCTCATTCTGTTTACGCCAAATTCGGACTCTACCATTTGAATGTCTCAACAGAAATCGAGACTCATCAGACCAGGCAACATTTTTCCAGTCTTCAACAGTCCAATTTTGGGGAGCTCGTGCAAATTGTAGCCTCTTTTTCCTATTTGTAGTGGAGATGAGTGGTACCCGGTGGGGTCTTCTGCTGTTGTAGCCCATCCGCCTCAAGGTTGTGCGTGTTGTGGCTTCACAAATGCTTTGCTGCATACCTCGGTTGTAACGAGTGGTTATTTCAGTCAACGTTGCTCTTCTATCAGCTTGAATCAGTCGGCCCATTCTCCTGTGACCTCTAGCATCAACAAGGCATTTTTGCCCACAGGACGGCCGCATACTGGATGTTTTTCCCTTTTCAGACCATTCTTTGTAAACCCTAGAAATGGTTGTGCGCGAAAATCCCAGTAACTGAGCAGATTGTGAAATACTCAGACCGGCCCGTCTGGCACCAACAACCATGCCACGCTCAAAATAGCTTAAATCACCTTTCTTTCCCATTCTGACATTCAGTTTGGAGTTCAGGAGATTGTCTTGACCAGGACCACAACCCTACATGCATTGACGCAACTGCCATGTGATTGGTTGACTAGATAATCGCATTAATGAGAAATAGAACAGGTGTTCCTAATAATTCTTTAGGTGAGTGTATATAGACACTACACAGTACCACTTTTCCCGTCGTGTATACTGGGGGTAATTCTCAGTATCTGCTCTTGTTCTGTTTATATGGACACTGCACAGGACCACTTCTCCTGTCGTGTATATTGGGTGTAATTCCCAGTATCTGCTCTTATTCAGTATATATAGACACTACACAGGACCACTTCTCCTGTCGTGTATATTGGGTGTAATTCCCAGTATCTGCTCTTATTCAGTATATATAGACACTACACAGGACCACTTCTCCTGTCGTGTATATTGGGTGTAATTCCCAGTATCTGCTCTTATTCAGTATATATAGACACTACACAGGACCACTTCTCCTGTCGTGTATATTGGGTGTAATTCCCAGCATCTGCTCTTATTCAGTATATATAGACACTACACAGGACCACTTCTCCTGTCGTGTATATTGGGTGTAATTCCCAGTATCTGCTCTTATTCAGTATATATAGACACTACACAGGACCACTTCTCCTGTCGTGTATATTGGGTATAATTCTCAGTATCTGCTCTTATTCTGTATATATGAACACTACACAGTACCACTTCTCCTGTCGTGTATACTAGGTGTAATTCTCAGTATCTGCTCTTGTTCTGCATATATGGACACTGCACAGTACCACTTCTCCTGTCCTGTATACTGGGTGTAATTCTCAGTATCTGCTCTTGTTCTGCATATATGGACACTGCACAGTACCACTTCTCTTGTCCTGTATACTGGGTGTAATTCTCAATAACTGCTCTTATTCTTGCTGCGTTTTGATGGGCCTCTAACGATGAGGAGCCAAACGGATCCGTCAGGACTCACAATTTAAGTCAATTGGGACGGATCCATTTGTACTGCCTCCGCTTTGAGACGGATCCGTTTCAAAATGTTCACATCTCTGTGCATGCCCAGTAATTTCCTTTCCCTCCCATCATCGTCGGTCATCTTGGATCATTGACTTGCTGAACACTGGTAAGTATAGGAAGTTTTATCTGTTTGTCTTTCTTTATTTTTTTTCTATCTATTTATCTATCTATCACTAGGGGGGGCTGCTGGCACTAGGGTGTGTGTGTGTGGCTGGAACAGTAGGGGGTGCTGGCACTGGGGGGTGGGGTCTGGCTTTATGGGGGCTACTGCATTTGGGGGATGGCTGATGGCACTTGTTTGGGGGGGGCTGCTGGCACTTGGGGGGGTCTTGGAACTGGAGGGACTGTGGCTGGAACTTTGGGGGCTGCTGGCACTGGGGGGTGGCTTTATGAGGGCTACTGGTCTGGGGGTGACTGATGGCAATGGGGTGGTGGGGCTGCTGGCACTGGGGGGCTGGGGTGGCTGGAACTGTGGGGGCTGCCGGCACTGTGGGTGTGTGTGGCTGGAACTGTGGGGGCTGGCTTTATGGGGGCTACTGGCTTTGGGGATGGAACTGTGGTGGCTGCTGGCACTGGGGGGGCTGGCTTTATGGGGGCTGCTGGTTTTGGGGGATGGCTGGAACTGTGGGGGCTGATGGCACTGTGGGAGGGGTTGGTTAGAACTGTGGGGGCTTCTGGCACTATGGGGGGGGGATTATGGCAACTGTGGGATTCATTTTTATTTTATTAGGGTCGTTAAAAAAAAAAAGAAAAAAAAAAAGAAAAGATTTATAGAAATCTGTGGTGAGCAAGCACCAATCAATATATCTTGTAAAAAGTAAGTTTAAAAAAAAAAAAATGTTGTTGATATATGTGGAAATAGTGCTCTAAACAAGTTCCTTTAACGTTATCTGCATTTTGTCTGGTATTATGTTGTGTACAGATGTCATCAAAGAAACAATTGATTGGAGACACCAACCCAGAAGGTGCCGTCGTATTCAGAGGTCGGTAAGTATAAAATCAATGCTTGGAGTTTGTACTGTTTGATTTGTTGCATTAATCAGTATGTGCTCTTATTATAGTTTCTTCATCATCATCGGGCGGCTCTTCAGCTGTGGCCGGCTCACCTGCCGGGGCCCGCTCGACATTGCTGGCCTCGCCATCGTCTAGGGGAGGTGGACCAAGCCCGGATCGAGGCTGTCAAGAAGTGTGTGTGTATGTATGTATGTATGTATGTACGTATATATACATACACACACACATACATATAAAAAAAATAACAAATACATTATGGTCAAAACATTTTTAGTTTTTGTTTCAGCAATCTGCACCTAGAGCCGCCAGCGAAGATCCCCCAGTCGCCTCCAGAGTCCGCGGGAATAAGCGTGGCGGTCGTAGACGTGTAAGTCTTTATTAAGTAGTTCTAGTTTGCATTTTGTATTAGGATTTACAGTTAATTTTGTATTTCTTTTTCTTTCAGGGTTCCAGATGCTCAACCAGGGAAGAGGCGCTTGGGGTCCCTATCATCGATAACCAGCAACTCATCCAATTGGTGGAGGCGCGTCCATTATGGGACCACTCCGACCGCCACCACGCTGATCATCATAGGACCCAGCGGCTCTGGAGGGACATATGTTCTGAACTTTTTGAGACCTGGGGGGGGATCTAAATGCGGCAGCTCAGGAGAAATGTGGTAAGTACAACAATATGTATTTTACTACATTCATATTGTTCTTTACATTACATCATGCTAAATTTCATTTTTATGTTTTTTTTCTATAGTCAAACTGGTAACCACGCATTGGCGATCTATCCAGGACCGCTTCAGGAGGGATTTTAACAAGGAGGATCAGGCCTTGAGTGGCTCCGGAGGAACTCAGGGACCACATACATCTATACGGCGGCCCTGGGATTCCTGCGACAGACAATGGCACCAAGAAGGTAAATATTTTTTACGACTGTAAAAATTATTTATTTAAAAGGGGCAGTCTGAGACAGCGGAGCTTTTTGCTCCCCTGTTTTAGCCAGCCCCCTACAGTAATAGGGACAACTTTTCTCTCCATCTGAGTGTAAGGGGCTGTCTGAGACAGTGGAGCGTTTGGCTCCCCTGTTTTGGCCAGCCCCTACAGTCAGAGGGACAACTGTTTTCTCCGTCTGAGTGTAAGGGGCTAACTGAGACAGCGGAGACTTTGGCTCTCTTGTTTTGGCCAGCCCCCTATGGTATAAGGTAGACATAGCATAGAACATTGATGTTTTATTTAAAGGACAATTCTTTACTTTCCTTTTTTTTTATTTATTTTTTCTACAGACGTGCCAACAGGACTTGGGATCCTGAACAACCTCCTGAGGCGGAACCAGAACGGATCACCAGCGCCAGCCCTCCAGTCCCTCATGCATCGGCCCAGGACGATCCCCTACTGGATCCCTACGCTCAACAGAGGCTCTTAGGTTTCCGGCCAAATTTTAGAGCCCTGGAGAGCAGGCAGAGATCCGGTAGGCCAAATCGAACTGATTATGTGAACCTTGTAGAGGTTGTTTCTGCCGCTCTGGAAGGTTTTGCCGAATATCAGAAGAAGTTTAGTGCTGACTTCATTCTCCGCTGGGAGGGGGCGGAGTCAGCAATTCAACGCAGCCCAAACTACCACTAAGGGCTAAGCATAATCAGTTTGATGAACTTAATGACGTCCGAGCAGTTGTACGAGTTTAAGATCATGCTAGAGAATGGGTCATGGCAAATTATGGAGTTTTTACTCTAGGGTTGCATCAGGGAGTCTTCAAATGTGTAGTAGAGTTTGAGGCACTCAGATGGTTTTGCATTTAAGAGGAGATTTATAATTCATAAATTATTTTCATAATCCAGTTGCCCAATTTTCACCAAAATCAAAATAAAGAAAGATGACCAGACGTTTCAGGCTCAGATGGACCTTCCTCAGCGGTCAAATTTTTATCTGTAAGGCATGTGGAGTGATCGGCAGGGCGCTGGATGTGGGGTCTTCAAATTTGACATGGCGACTTAAAATGATCCCAGTGAAATCTGCCCTCCAAAAAGCATATAGCGTTCCTTTCCTTCTGCCCCCACGCCGTGTGCCCATACAGCAGTTTACAACAACATATGGGGTGTTTCTGTAAACTACAGAATCAGGGAAATAAATATCGGGTTTTGTTTGGCTGTTAACCTTTGCTTTGTTACTGGAAAAAATTGATTAAAATGGAAAATCTGCCAAAAAAGTGAAATTCTGAAATTTCATCTACATTTTACTTTAATTCTTGTGGAACACCTAAAGGATTAACAAAGTTTGTAAAATCCGTTTTGAATATCTTGAGGGGTTTGTATTATGTAAGCCTCACAAAGGGACTTCAGACCTGAACTGGTCCTTAATAAGTAGGTTTTGGAAATTTTCTGAAAAAAATTCAAGATTTGCTTCTAAACTTCTAACGTACCCAAAAAATAAAATGGCATTCACAAAATGATCCAAACAAAGTAGACATATGGGAAATGCAAAGTAATATCTATTATACAGTCCTGATCAAAAAAAATAACTGTTTCAGTTTATTCATTGTTTTCATTAAATAGAATGCTCAAAAAATGTTTTGTCTCACTCCCATTTCTTCTTGTTGCATGTTGAAGCTCTACTTGGAACCTTGTTAAGATCCAGCCATGCTAAATATGAATTTTTGGCCATTTTTCAAGTGGTCTTAAACTTTTGATCAGGACTGTATGAGGTATTACTATCTGTTTTAGAAAAAGAGAAATTGAGATTTGGTAATTTGCTAATTTTTCAAAATCTTTGATAAATTGTGTATTTTTTTTAAATAAATAAAAATGAAATATTTTGACTTAATTTTACCAATGTATCTCAGAATGGCTTAGATAAGTAAAAGTGTTCTAAAGTTATTACCACATAAAGTGACACGTCAGATTTGCAAAAATCGGCATTGGGATTTAAGATGAAAAGTGGCTCAGTAGGACTAATTGATTCCAGCCCCATCCCAAAAACGCAAGAGTCCCCGCTGGAGCTGATGATTATTTATAGTAGTCAGGAGAACTACATAAGATTCCAGCCCCATAGCAAAAGGTAAGAGTCCCCGCTGGAGCTGATGGCTATTTAGACAAAGCAAATTTAGAGATTGGCAACACCCAAGGTAGAAAGGGACCGAAATGGATCCCAGCCGCAGAAGTAGTAAGGAAGAGAGAAGGCAAATAGGCAGTAAAGAACATGAGCAAGCTGATGAAAGGCTTAGGCATGCCCTCAGGTGGTAAGCTGGACCCGGCCGATTGAGAAAAAGCATGTAGCGAAAATAAAGGGTGGCTGAAACATAACACGCTCACAGAACAGGGAAAAGTCTGGGTGCAAGTATCAAGGGAAGTGCATAGATGATCTTGTAGAGAGACTGAGAAAAGTGGCAAGTATTAATATGAATGTTATCATGATAGTGTTAAACCTAGGGATCGACCGATATAGATTTTTTAGGGCCGATACAGATACCGATAATTTGTGAACTTTCAGGCCAATAGCCGATAGCCGATAATTTATACCGATATTCTGGGAATTTTCATTTAAAAAAAATAAAAATAAATTCCTACACAAATCTGCTGAAAATTAATGTTTATTGTTAATGTGTAGTTTTGTTTTTGTAATTTTTTATTCATTTATACTTAATATTTTTTTATTTATTTATTTTAGTTTTTGTTTTGTTTATTTTTTTTTCTAACTTTTAGCCCCCTTGTCCTATTCACCCTGATAGAGCTCTATCAGGGTGAATAGGAGATCACACTGTCCCTGCTGCTCTGTGCTCTGTGCACACAGCAGCATGGAGCTTACTATGACAGCCAGGGCCTCAATAGCGTCCTGGCTGCCATGGTAACCGATCGGAGCCCCAGGATTACACTGCTGGGGCTCCGATCGGAGGAGCAGGGGAGAGGGGATCATGTGGCCACTGCCACCAATGATTAATACTGGAGGGTGGGGGGGCGCACTGCGCCACCAATGTTTTTAATGTGGGGGGCGCACTGCGCCACCAATGATTAATACTGGGGAGGGGGTTTGGGGGGGCGCACTGCGCCACCAATGAAGTTAAATCTCTAATTTATTCATATACAGGAGGCAGGAGCTGCAGAATGACATAGCCGGCTCCCGACCTATGAGCGGTAGCTGCGATCCGCGGCACCTGAGGGGTTAACCGAGGATCGCAGCTACAGCTCATAGAGGTCGGGAGCCGGCTATGTGATCCTGCAGCTCCCGCCTCCTGTTCAATTTGAATGAATGAGAGAGATTCCTCTTCATTGGTGGCACAGTGGCCACAGCCCCTCCCCTTCTCTTGTACTCCCTCCTCTCATTGGCTGCAGCGGCAGCAGCAGCACAGGGGGAGGAGACACTGCTTCCTTCTTCCCTGTGCTGCTGAGGGAACACGGAGAGCGCTGTCAGCAGCGCGATCTGTGTTCCCCATAAGTTATCGGAATATCAGCAAAATAAATGCAGATACCGATAACAGTCAAAATCCTCAATATCGGCAGATATTGGTAAAACCGATAATCGGTCGATCCCTAGTTAAACCACCTCCCAACAGAGAAAGGTAAAAGTAAATCCGCCACCTTAAATGGCCTTGGGGGATTGACCTGCAGAGTCTGGGGACAATGAGGACACAGACAGGTCAGGAGGAAAAGTTAGATCAAACAACCGCAATTCCTCCGACCTCTGGTATAATCAGTCTGGAGATCCAGACCCTAGTATGGAAAGGATAAGGACACTGGATCAAACTGGTCCATCCTTCACTCCTTGGTGAGACCCCAAATTCCTGTTGGAGTGGGCAAAGGATAGGTTGTGTGCTCAATCCGTAACTTTGTCAGATATGTCCCAACAGAATGGGGAGACAGTGAAAAAGTTCTTGCCCGCATGCAGAAGCGGTGGTCGGACATGGTATATGAAGTGAGGAACGAGATATATCAGAGGATTTTAGGGGCTTTTGTAGACGGTCTCAATAAGCCCATAAGAGACACCCATCCCAAATGGCATTCTATGGACCCAGGGGACCTGGTAAAAGTTACAAAGATGATAGAACAAGATCAAAACAGAAGAAAGTAACGCACTGTAGGGGTTGGCGTTGAGAACTGGTACAACACCACAAAATTCCCCCACAGCTCAACCCCAGTCCTCTGAATCATGATTAGGAAACCGTCAATTTCAGTATCGTCTGTGCTTATATACACTTTAGCAGATTCAGGTCCAGCCCCAATGATTTCCCTCACTGTGGGTGATAATGAAATAGTCCCGTTTTTGATAGATACTGGAGCCGCCAAGACAGTAGTGCACAGCAAACATGTTTCCCCCCAAAATGATCCCCTTGGTCCTAATGAAACTAACAAGTACTCTCAATGACCAGGAACTTTGTTGGCCACTAGTGAGAAAAAAAAACTAGTCCATGTTTGTGTCAGTACTCCCAGAACATGAGAAGAAAGCCCTGCTTGCGGGACTGCCGGACCATCTCTAGGCTACTGGCCCCACGGATGTTGGCGAGCTCCCGGTCCCTCCTGTGAAAGTGGAGCTGAAACCTGGCACCCCACTTCCAAGAAAAATGCTGTATCCTTTCAGTATAGCACATACAGTGCCTTGCAAAAGTATTCACCCCCTTGACGTTTTCATATTTTGGTGCCTCACAACCTGGATTGTTTGAGGATTTGCATCATTTAATTTACAGAGCATGCCCACAACTTTGAAGGTTTTTATATATTTTTTTTTTATTGTGAAGCAAATAACAAATAGGACAAAATAACAGAAAAAGTCAATGTGCATAACTATTCACCCCCATAAAGTCAATACTTTGCAGAGCCACCTTTTGCGGCAATCACAGCTCCAAGTCGCTTTGGATAAGTCTCTATGAGCTTGCCACATCGTACCACTGGGATTTTTGTCCATTCCTCTTTGCAAAACTGCTCCAGCTCCTTCAAGTTGGATGGTTTGCGCTTGTGAACAGCAATCTTTAGTCTGACCACTGATTTTCTATTGGATTGAGATCTGGGCTTTGACTAGGCCATTCCAACACATTTACATGTTTCCCCTTAAACCACTCAAGGGTTGCTTTAGCAGTGTGTTTGGGGGGTCATTGTCCTGCTGGAAGGTGAACCTCCGTTCTAGCCTCAAATGACGCACAGAGTGGTACAGCTTTTTCTCAAGAATATCCCTGTATTTAGCACCATCCATCTTTAACTCAACTCTGAACAGTTTTCCAGTCCAGGCTGTTGAAAAACATCCCCACAGCACGTCACCATCATGTTTCACAGTGTGCATGGTGTTCTTTGGGTGATGTGATGTGTTGGATTTGCGCCAGACATAGCGTTTTCTTTGATAACAGAAAAGTAAAATTTTTGTCTCATCAGACCAGAAAACCTTCCTCTATTCATTTTGGGAGTCTCCCACATGCCTTTTCACAAACTCACAAGGTGCCTTTTTGTTTTTTGCTGAAAGTAATGGCTTTCTTCTGGCCACTCCGCCATAAAGCCCATCTCTATGGAGCATACGGCTTATTGTCATCCTATGTACAGATACTCCAGTCTCTGCTGTAGAACTCTGCAGCTCCTCCAGGGTTACCTTAGGTCTCTGTGCGGATTCTCGGATTAGTGCCCTTCCTGCCCGGTCCGTGGCAATTTGGCCAAATGTAGAAATGTGCCACTGGTATATCAATGTGGCCGCAGTAAGTTTGGAGGTGTACGCGACTCTGTTGCTTGGCTGCGCCTCCCGGAAGTACTCCATTGTCACGTGGCTACTCCTCCAGATCACGTGCACCCCCGCAGAGCTTGCTTCCTGGCACACCGGCCTGGTGTGCGTTCCAGTCGGTGCACACAGGTAGGGTCGAGCCACAGCATGAGTGAAGGAGCCGGGAATTTCAATTATGGGGGGGTTTACAGCGGGCTGGGTGACACTTTCACCATCCCACACAGGCATTGACCACAGTCGTCTTTTATGCCTGTCAGTTGGGGAATGATCTTTTCATCAAGACGCCTCTGATCTTCAAACTGGTCAGTTTCACTTTTGTATGAATCGCCATGTGAATCAATTGATATATATTGGGACAGTAAGGTTCATGTTTACATTTTGTTCTATTTTTTTATTTATTTGTTTTTCAGTTTACCCTGCATTTGTATACCCATCCCCTGATGAGTCCCGAGGAGGGACGAAACATGTCATGTTGGGACATGAGATAGATAAAAAAAAGTTATGGCTGCACACATATAACATATAAGCAGTAAAGCTGAGAAATGCGGATCAATCTAAATTCAAGTGGTGTTATACCTACTATAAATAGATCAATAAAAGCTCTTAGCGCACATTTTGATCAAACTTGTGTCGGGCCCATCTACCAAGCATCAATGTGGCGTCTGCGGAAGCCACCTTGACGCTTGGTAGATAGCCCCGACACAAGTATGATCAAAATGTGTGCTAAGAGCTTTCATTGATCTATTTATAGTAGTTTTTCCTTAAATTGGGCTCAACTGCCAATCTACTTATCACAGATGTCCGAGATTGTTTTTAGTGATCAAAAGAGCCCTGAGACACAATGCCATCCATGAGTTAAACTGAAAAACTAAATATTTAATCTTTGTGACACTTAAATAGAATTTGCATCATAATTGTGAACAGGGTGTACTGAGGGTAGCGCCTCTTTTAGACTGAGCAAACGCCCATCTACCTGGGGCTTCTGAGCAAAGTACAAATGTAGCTGGTTCCTACACTACCCTGAAAATGTGGACTTGGATAAGGCTCCATTCACACGTCTGTGGTGTGTTGTGGACCCGCAACACATCCGCCCGGTACCCCTATAGAAATGCCTATTCTGCGGACAAGAATAGGACATGTTCTATCTTTTGCGGAGCTGCAGACCCGAAGATCGGGGCCGCGCTCCGCAACTGCGGACAGCACACTGTGTGGTGTCCGCATCCATTCCGCCCCCATCAAAATTGCGGAACGGATGCAGACCCATTTGCGGACGTGTGAATGGAGCCTAAGTACAAGAGAGGCGGTATGTTAGTGATAGGGACCCGTCTGCGGAAGCCACCTTGACGCTTGGTAGATGGGCCCGACACAAGTTTGATCAAAATGTGCGCTAAGAGCTTCCATTTATTAATTTATAGTAGGTATAAAACCACTTGAATTTAGAATGATCCCCATTTCTCAGCTTTACTACTTATATGTGTTTTCAGACATTCTTTTTTTATCAACCATGTTTGCTTTATGGATATGCACCTATGACTATGAATAAGAATGCGCCAGTCTAAATTTTCTTATAGTATGGGACATGAGATTGAGGCCTCATGCACACGACAGTATATTTTTGCGGTCCGCAAAAAGGAGTTCCATTGTTCCGTGATCCCTGTTTGTTTTTGTTTCAGTGTGTCTTCCTTTATTTTTGGAGGATCTCCAGACATGAAGGAAAGTAAAAAAAAATCTAAGTCAAGTTTGCCATGCAAATGATAGGGGAAAAAACGGACGCGGATGACAATCTTGTGTGCCTCCGTGTTTTTTCACAGACCCATTGACTTGAATGGGTCCGCGAACCGTTGTCCGTGAAAAAAATAGGACAGGTCTTATTTTTTTCACGGACTAGAAACACGGATCACGGACGCGGATGACAAACAGTGCATTAGCCGAGTTTTCCACGGACCTATTGAAAGTCAATGGGTCAGCAGAAAATCACGGAAAACGGAAACGGGACACAACAACGGTCGTGTGCATGAGGCCTGAGGGATATTGTTAGGGACTAGGCCCCTATAAGGGAAAGGTTTCGGACGGGGTCGTCACTATCGTGGCGGGTGCTCCGTATTGCTAGCTAGGGACGTCATAGCCCCTATCCCAACCAATGGTTAGGGCATTAACTTTAGGATTCTGTAGCTTTATGTCCCCGGAAGAATTACAGCAATATATGGACCCCGTCACCAGGCTATTTGGCTACTTAAGACGATTGAAAAGTAGACATTGACCTGAGCATTTCCTCAACTTAGGCTACTTTAACACTTGCGTTCGGAGCGGATCCGTCTGGTATCTGCACAGACGGATCCGCTCCTATAATGCAAATGATGGTATCCGTTTAGAACGGATCCGTCTGCATTCTATTTCAGAAAAAAATCTAAGTCTAATTGTTAGTCAGACGGATCCGTTCTGACTTTGCATTGAAAGTCAAAGGGGGACGGATCCATTTGAAATTGCACCATATTGTGTCAACGTCAAATGGATCCGTCCCCATTGACTTACATTGTAAGTCTGGAAGGATCCGTTTCGCTCCGCACGGCCTGGCGGACACGAAAACGCTGCAAGCAGCGTTCGGGTGTCCGCCTGCTGAGCGGAACGGAGGCGAAACGGAGCCATACTGATGCATTCTGAGCGGATCCGCATCCACTCAGAATGCATTGGGGCTGTACGGATCCGTTCTGACTTTGCATTGAAAGTCAAAGGGGGACGGATCCATTTGAAATTGCACCATATTGTGTCAACGTCAAATGGATCCGTCCCCATTGACTTACATTGTAAGTCTGGAAGGATCCGTTTCGCTCCGCACGGCCTGGCGGACACGAAAACGCTGCAAGCAGCGTTCGGGTGTCCGCCTGCTGAGCGGAACGGAGGCGAAACGGAGCCATACTGATGCATTCTGAGCGGATCCGCATCCACTCAGAATGCATTGGGGCTGTACGGATCCGTTCGGGGCCGCTTGTGAGAGCCTTCAAACGGAACTCACAAGCGGAACCCCGAACGCAAGTGTGAAAGTAGCCTAACTGGTAAGACCTTTCCATATTTTATGGCTTGAGTCTGTTTGTAGTTTTATACGTCCATTTGTATCATAATTTTGATACTTTTTCTCACAGTTTATTTGAGCACTTTGTGGGTTTAATCTTTTAATTATTACTAGTAAAAGCTATGTTTTAAATGTACTCGGCTTATATATATTCAGCCAAGCCATTCCAAATGTTGTTGACCACAAGCACATCAGTGAAGCTCGAAGGAAAGCCTAATTGGATGTGGCTGCTGATCCTGACTCAAAGAATATGGACTCTAAAGCTGGGTTCACACGGGCAAGATTTTCCCGCGGGTGCAATACGTGAGGTGAACGCATTGCACCCGCACATGGTGATAGACCATGTGATGAGCTCAGTGATGTCACCACAGGTCCTTTGACAGGTCCTGAAGAAAGAACAGTAGACCGGCAGCTACGCGATCAATTGGAGAAGTTGAGTAAATTATTATATATTTTTTGAACCCTCAATTGACCATCTACTAAGCATTCTGTATTAAAGAATGCTATTATTTTCCTTTAGAACCATGTTAGGGCTCTTTCACACTTGCGTTCTTCTGTTCCGGCATAGGAGTTCCGTCGGCGGGGCTCTATGCCGGAAGAATCCTGATCAGGATTATCCCCATGCATTCTGAATGGAGAACGCTAAAGTCCTGTTTGCCATGGTAAAGTGTAGTGGGGAGCAGTATACTTACCGTCCGTGCGGCTCCCGGGGCGCTCCACACGCATGGATGACGTGATCACATGGACACGTCATCCATGCGCATGGGGCGCTCTGACTTTAATAGCGTCCTGGGTGCCATAGTAACACTGAACGCATTTTGAAGACTGATCCGTCTTCAAATGCTTTCAGTTCACTTGCGTTTTTCCGGATCCGGTGTGTAATTCCGGCAAATGGAGTACACAACGGATCTGGACAACGCAAGTGTGAAAGAGCCCTTATAAGGGAAAATAATAAAATTTACAGAATACTGAACCCGAACCCAAACCCAAACTTCTGTGAAGAAGTCCGGGTTCAGGTCTGGGTACCAAACATGACGATTTTTCTCACGCGCGTGCAAAACGCATTAAAACGCTTTGCGCCTCTTGCACACGAACGTTTTCTTTCCCGTTTATGTTCCTTTTTTTTGCGTTCTGTATACGGAAACATTCATTTTAACAGATCTGCAAAAAAAAAAAAAAAACGGAAGGCATGCCTTTCCGTATTTCCGTTAAAAGATAGAACATGTCCTATTATTGTCTGCATTACGGACAAAGATAGTACTGTTCTGTCAGGGGCCAGCTGTTCTGTTCCGCAAAAAACAGAATGCACACGGACGTCATCCCTATTTTTTGCAGATCCGTTTTTTTTTGGGACTGCAAAATACTGAGAAAGCCATACAGTCGTGTGCAAGAGGCCTAAATGAGATAGTAAAAATAGGTTTTTGGGCCATAAAGAAGTTGTATAAAAAGGAAAACAAAGTTGTTACAATCTGATTTTTCCGGCCCAGTGGGTATGACCCACAGATATTAATACTTAAAAGCTTTGGATAATACTAACTTTAATGCAAATTATACACATAGATCTTGGTAGCAACACATTAACTAATCGACTTAGTAAGTGAAAGATACAAATATACAACAGTTATTACAGTTATTAATTTTTAGGTGTTCCACAAGAATTAGAGGTAAAAGGAGATGCAATTTTTAAATGTCACTTTTTGGGCAGATTTTAATAAAAAAAGAAAATTCCTGTAACACATCAAGGGTTAGCCAAAGAAAGCTTAAAGGGAACCTGTTGTCACGGGGATTTTGTGCATAGAGCTGAGGACATGGGTTGCTAGATGGCCACTAGCACATCCGCAATATCCAGTCCCCATAGCTCTGTGTGCTTTTATTGTGTATAAAAAACGATTTGATACATATGCAAATTACCCTGAGATGAGTTAGAGCTTGAAAATATGACTCTTCTCTGGTCAGGACCAGGCCATTTTTTGCAAATCTGAACAGTGTCACTTAATGCGTGAATGACTTTAAAACGTTTTTACTTGTCCAGGCCATTCTGAGATAGTTTTTTCCTCACATATTGTACTTTATGACACTGGTAAAATGGAGTAAAAAAATTAATTTTTATTTATAAAAAAATACCAAATTTACCAACCATTTGGAAAAGTTTCGATTTCTCTACTTCTAAAAATACATAGTAATACATCCAAAAATAGTTATTAATTTACATTCCCCATATGTCTACTTCATGTTTGGATCATTTTGGAAATGCCATTTTATATTTTGGGGGCATTACAAGGCTTAGAAGTTTAGAAGAAAATCTTGAAGGACCATTTCAGGTCTGAAGTCACTTTTGTGAGGCTTACATAATAGAAACCCCATTTTAGAAACTACACCCCTCAAGGTATCCAAAACAGATTTTACAAACTTTGTTAACCCTTTAGGTGTTCAAGAGTTATTGGCAAATGGAGATGAAATTTCAGAATTTCAATTTTTGGGTAAATTTTCAATTTTAATCCATTTTTTCCATTAGTAAAGCAAGGGTTAACAGCCAAACAAAACTAAATATTTATTGCCCTGATTCTGTCGTTTATAGAAACGCCCCATATGTGGTCGTAAACTACTGTACAGGCACACGGCAGGACGCAGAAGGAATGGAACACTATATGGTTTCTGGAAGGAAGATTTTGCTAGACTGGTTTATTTACACCATGTCCCATTTGAAGCCCCACTGATGCACCCCTAGAGTAGAAACTCCAAAAAAGTGCTGGACTAGTTTATTTTTCACCATGTCCCATTTGAAGTTGGATGTCCTACTTCAAGTGGATAATAATGGTTTTGTCCACACAGATCTATTTCGCAAACCAACGGCGGTCAATAGCCTGTTACATGCCGATTCTTTTCATCCGAAGAAACTGCTCCCATGATGGCGAGTTTGAAAAACTATCGGCAGATCTCCACAGTAGGTTCAGAGGCTACAGTGAAACCCCACTGAGGAGAGTATATATATGGGCAAAGCAATCAAATAGGGATGCTCTTTTATTGCAAATTCCCTAAAAAAAAACAAAGAGAATAAGAG
Source organism: Bufo gargarizans (assembly GCF_014858855.1). Classification (NCBI taxonomy): domain Eukaryota; kingdom Metazoa; phylum Chordata; class Amphibia; order Anura; family Bufonidae; genus Bufo; species Bufo gargarizans. The sequence goes on from NC_058083.1 coordinate 425,130,961, forward strand.
CGACATTGTACGTTTTATCACAAATTAAAATTACGGACAGGGCCAATTGGTCTCCATTTTAATGAGACGCTGGAATATCCTCCGTACGGATCACATCCTGCGGAACTATATACCGGCATACCTTTCAGTGACGTACAAACCCGAAAAGAATTTGCGAGGTATCTTGGTGCATAGTCACCATCAAGGCAGGAATCTGAATCAATTATTTGGATCAAAAGGACCAAAATGGGGCTGTCGCCCATGTGGTAACTGTGTTGCCTTCCCGAATATTGAACGGACAACAACATTTACTGATGGCACAGGTCAGAGAACTTTTAACATCACCCATACAGTCACATGTACTATAGTTGGAGTTGTATATGTAGCATCGTGCCCATGTAACCTCTTGTATGTAGGTATGACCTCAAGGGAATTGAAAAAAACGCACCAGATAACACGTCTGAAGACTATACAAAGGCACTTTAAAGTTCACCATGGATGTGACAGATCTCTACTATGGGTAAGGGGTGTAAGACAGTATTTTTATTGGAGGGAGAGGTGGTAATTGGAAACGGCTATTTGCCCAGAGGTAAGCCAAGTGGATTTTCAGACTAAATACAGTCACCCCACTGGGCCTAAATGAGGGTCTTAGTTTTGCTCCATTTCTTAAAATCTAGGAGCAACATCATTTTAGGTTGGCTCTATAGCTAAACGTGTCACGAATTGACTACTTTTTAATTACACTTCATGGAGGTGTTTCTCTCTCTAGCGAGAATTTTAACGGTTACTGTTTGTGAATATGTTGAGGTCTATAATATTCTGTGTCATTCATGATTTCTTCCTTTCTCCCTTGTTTGTCTTTTGTTTATCTTCCCTTTGATTTTAGATTGATTGACGCTCAAGACTTACAATCTCCTTGTGTGGTCCAGAAGACAACACAACTGCCCATTGCATATTTTACATCTAGAATTATTTCCGAAATATTTATTCATATGATAAGTATTTACAATATCATGGATATATTCACAATGGATTGATTCCCGTTTTATTCATCACCTAGAACTTTATATATATATATATATATATATATATATAATTACTGTATGAAGTGTCATACTGGTGTATGATACCTCTGCAGGATGTTTATCTTATTTGCACTTTTTGCATGTTCACGTTTGTATACTTGCACTGAGCACATTATGTCACTTTTTTTTAGCACTGCTTGCCTCACCATGCATGCCTCACCATGCAATCATTTATAATTATCATTAATATTTATTGTGTATATTTTTACACTAGATATTTCTTATAGTATTTATTGATACATATCGATATTTATGTAGGGAAGCTTATATACTGAAGGTTTCACATATGGATGCTATATATGTATTATATATATGATTTATTTCACATACTTTTGGTTTTGTAGTATCACACATGGACTATATACTGTTGACTTTGTTGATTGCTATAGATACACATATACCACATATCCCTCTAATGATTCACCCATATATTATATTTGTGATATTCTTCTGTATTGATCATTTGGGGTTTGTCCATAGATAATATGCTACACCTCACCTATCTAATCGATCGATTTGGCTGGTTTAGGGCTCTTTCACACCTGCGTTCTTTTCTTCCGGCATAGAGTTCCGTCGTCGGGGCTCTATGCCGGAAGAATCCTGATCAGTTTTATCCTAATGCATTCTGAATGGAGAGAAATCAGTTCAGGATGCATCAGGATGTCTTCAGTTCCGGACCGGAACGTTTTTTGGCCGGAGAAAATACCGCAGCATGCAGCGCTTTTTGCTCCGGCCAAAAATCCTGAAGACTTGCCGCAAGGCCGGATCTGGAATGAATGCCCATTGAAAGGGCTAAACGTTGCTTCGGCGCATTGCCGGATCCAACGTTTAGCTTTTTCTGAATGGTTACCATGGCTGCCGGGACGCTAAAGTCCTGGCAGCCATGGTAAAGTGTAGTGGGGAGCGGGGGAGCAGTATACTTACTGTCCGTGCGGCTCCCGGGGCGCTTCAGAGTGACGTCAGGGCGCCCCAGGCGCATGGATGACGTGATCGCATGGCACGTCATCCATGCGCATGGGGTGCTCTGACGTCATTCTGGAGCGCCCCGGGAGCCGCACGGACTGTAAGTATACTGCTCCCCCGCTCCCCACTACTACTATGGCAACCAGGACTTTAATAGCGTCCTGGCTGCCATAGTAACACTGAAAGCATTTTGAAGACTGATCCGTCTTCAAATGCTTTCAGTTCACTTGCGTTTTTCCGGATCCAGCGTGTAATTCCGGTAAGTGGAGTACACGCCGGATCTGGACAACGCAAGTGTGAAAGAGGCCTTAGTGATTAATGTTATGATGCGCTTTAGGACCTGACCAGGCCGATCATGTGATGTGTGGGAGGTGCCCAAACTGATGACCAGCAGTAATGTGGCGCAATCTGATTGGAGCAGGCTCGCTCACATGACTGTAGGCGGGGTTTCCTATGGGCGGATGGCAATGACGAGTATATGTATATGTATCCGACATCGCTCCATACTTCAATTTTCCTGTCTAGGAAAAGATTGATCATCTCCCTGACAACTACATTATTCCCTAGATAAGTGTCATCTTGTTTTACAATATTGTTGCCTTGGGTGCTTGTTAGTGGAACTGCACCGGAAGTGACATATAGTTGTGTTTGGCGACTGATGTCACTTCCTGTTTGCGTGTCGGGGGTCAGGATGTACTGGTCTGTATTTATTGAGCAGCTATTTTTCCCATGTTTATCCCCATTTTCATGCACTTTGCACTTTATTATTACCTATTGACTTGATACCTATTTGGCACTTGTCAGGGCTAGATGGGATTTACTGCATTTATTATATTGCTACATTACCAGCAGTTCATTGTTATATATTCCTGTGTCTTCATTGCCATATGTTTTTTTATTATTATGTTTTGTATGTAACAATAAAGATTTGGTATGTTTTACATTTGAACACGGCTGTGTTGTACATTTATAGGTGTATTTAAATATTGAGTTTTGTTTGGCTGTTAAACCTTGCTTTGTTACTGGAAAAAATGGATTAAAATGGAAAATTAAAAAAAATAATGAAATTTCATCTCCATTTGCCAATAACTCTTGTGGAACACCTAAAGGGTTAACAAAGTTTGTTAAATCAGTTTTGAATACCTTGAAGGGTGTAGTTTCTTAGATGGGGTCACTTTCATGGAGTTTCTACCCTAGGGGGGCATTAGGGGGGCTTCAAATGGGACATGGTGTCACAAAACCAGTCCAGCAAAATCTGCCTTCCAAAAACCATATGGCGCTTCATTCCTGGTGTGCCCTGCCGTTTGGCCATACAGCATTTTACGACCACATATCGGGTGTTTCTGTAAACTGCAGAATCAGGGTTATAAATATTAAGTTTTGTTTGGCTGTTAACCCTTGCTTTGTTATTGGAAATAAACGGATTAAAATGGAAAATTTGCCAAAAAATAGCTGTTTTGGTACAGTTTTGATTTTTTGACAGTGTTCATCTGAGGGTTTAGGTCATGGGGTATTTTTATAGAGCAGATTCTTAGGGGACGCGGCGATACCTAATACGTGTACTTTTTTTATAAATGTATTTAGGTTTTACACTATATTACCCTTTTTTTTTTATATACATTTTAGTATCTCCATAGTCTAAGAACCAGTTTTATTTTTTTGTTTTTAGCCGATTATCTTAGGTAGGGGCTAATTTTTGGCGGGATGAGAGGACACTATTTTGGGGGGCATATGATTTTTTTGATCGATTGCTATTACACTTTTTGTCATGTAAGGTGACAAAAAAAATACCTTTCATAGGGTATTTTTATAGAGCAGATTCTTACGGATGCGGCGATACCTAATATGTCAACTTTTTTAATTAACTTGTAAGTGTACCCTAAGGTACTCTCACAAAGTTTGTACAGCTTCACGGCATACCTCGCCCGCTTAGAGGGAACATACTGGTGGAAAATGAGTCTCCCCTTGAAAGCAATGAGAGACTCATCAACAGCGACCTCCCTTCCAGGTACATAGGCCTCCAAAAATTTGGCCCTGAAGTGATCGATGACTGGCCTTTGTACAGGCGGTCATAGGCAGGATCACTTCGGGGGGGGGGGACGACATGCTGCATTATCTGCATAATGTAGGCACTTCAGAATGGCCACAAAACGGGAACGTGTCATGGCCATACAGTAGATGGTAGAGTAGCGGTCCCCAACCGCCGGGCCGTGGCCCAGAACCAGGCCCTGGAGGATGGTTTGCCGGGCCGCGGCGATCAGGGCAGTCTTTAAGCGCTTCATTAGTACAGAAGGACCAGGAAGCGGTGAAGGATCTGTACTCACCACTTCCTGGTCCTCGGCTATTGGCTGTGCAGGGCTGCGCAGAGTGTGAGGTCTCTCTGTGACCTCACACTGTGCGCCGCTATACACAGCCAGCAGAATGAATGAATGAAGAGCATCGCGATGGTGATTAGGAGCAGGAGAGGTAAGAGTTTTTTATTTTTTATTTGCACTGATGGCTGACCTGGGGGACATTGGGCAGACATGAGGGGCTTATGGCTGACATGAGGGGCTAATGGGGGACTTATTGCTGACATGAGGGGCTAATGGGGGGCTTATGGCTGACATGAGGGGCTAATGGGGGGCTTATGGCTGACATGAGGGGCAAATGGGGGGCTTATGGCTGACATGAGGGCTAAAGGGGGTTTATGGCTGACATGAGGGGATAATGGGGGGCTTATGGCTGACATGAGGGGCTAATGGGACCTTATGGCTGACTTGAGGGGCTAATGGGGGTCTTATTGCCAACATGAGGGGCTAATGGGGGGCTTATGGCTGACATGAGGGGCTAATGGGGGCTTATGGCTGACATGAGGGGCTAATGGGGGCTTATGGATGACATGAGGGGCTAATGGGGGGCTTATGGCTGACATTGGGAGGGTTTATGGCTGACATTGGGGGGGAGGTTTATGGCTGACATTGGGGGCTGATGAATGGCTAAAGGTTTGAGGGTCTGATCTGAGGTCTGATTAACATTGGGGGTCTGATTGCTGGTCTGACCTGAGGTGTAATGAAACATTTTTTTTTTCTTATTGTTCTCCTCTAAAACTAGGTGCATCTTATAGGGCAAAAAAATGTCCGATTGGATACTTTATTGAATATTTATATCGGACAATTCCGAATATTTGAAAAGGTGCCTTGCATGGATTCTGCTTGTTATATTGCATACAAGAAAGGAATGGCAATACTATTATAAGGAATAGACTGATACTTTTGTCTTGCGATATTTTTTTGCATATTCAGGACGTATGGTCCCCTTCTTTTTTGGACTTTTTCAATTTTTATTGAAGTTTTAGATTCTAGGTATTTTTAGGGACTGATTTTGTCTCCGCTGCAGCGGTTGTTATTTTAATATTATATTGTGATGTTGTATTTTAATATATTTTGCCAATTAAATATTGTGTAACACTATTACTATTGCTCTATTCCCATGCGAGGGAGTGCCAGTCTCATACTACATAATATATATTTTTTATTACGCCTTTGTTGATTTGAGTGAATCAATTTGAGTCTAGAGCACCCAATCCAGAATTGTAAGGGGAGTGAGCGGTTTGTCTATACTACGTTTTCAAGTTTGTTTGCTCCACCATCAGATTCACAAAGTGGTCACAAAAAAAATAAAAAATAAAATAAAAGTCATATTCAGTGAAGCCCACTGTGGGAATCTGGATTTCTGGTTGGCCAACAAAGTCAGGAATTACGGGCTCAAAATCCTCTGGGGTACACCAGACAAGTTCACCAGTAGGGGGCACAGGTGGACTTATCTGGTGGGCAGGAAAACTAGTACGAGCCCCAGGGCTGCTCATAGTAGTGTGGGCCACAGGGTCCCTGGCTCCGCCTGGCAGCGTCTCAGCCGCCTTGGGGGCTCATCATCATCACTAGATGTTGAGGACGCGGATGACAAGAGGAAAGTGGGGTCATCCTCGTCCTCATTGGGGCTCTCGGAGTTGGAGACAAGCAGGGCGTATGCCTCCTCGGCTGAGAACGTCTGGCGGGCCATAGGGGAGTGTGTGTGCGTGCGTGTGAATGATTTCAGAAGGCACTCTGTTCCGATCACCGCGGTGATTGGAAATACACTTAAGGACTCAGACATCAGGGTGTACACGTAAGAGGTTAAAGACCCCCTGATGCATCCCTACAGTAGAAACTCCCAAAAAGTGACACCATTTCGGAAATTACAGAATAAGGTGAGTTTTATTGGCTGTTCTGGCAGCTTTTTTTTTTTTTTTTTTTTTTAAGGCGTTCACCTGACAGGTTAGATCATGTATTTATTTTTTATTTTTTTCATAGAGCAGATGGTTACGGATGCAACAATATCAAATATGTCTACTTTTATTGTTCTTTTGTTTTACATAATAAAGCATTTATGAATAAAAATCATGTTTTTGTGTCTCTTTTATTCAGAAAGTCAGATTATTTTAACTTTTCATGCGATTATCTTATGTAGCAGCTCTTTTTTTTTTTTTTACAGCATGAGGTGATAGTTTGATTAGTACTCTTTTAGGGTACATACAATATTTTTTTGATCATTTTCTATTACACTTTCTGTGATGTACGTTGAGAAAAGAAAAAATAATTCTGTTTTTATTTCTTTCTTTTTACAATGTTCACCAGAAAGACTATGTGTACCCAGTTTAGCGTACAGCGACAGAATCTAGCCACCAGACCCAGCGCATGCAAATGTACATACAGCACTATAGACCCTTTATTATGACCGCATGTGTCAGGACTGGAGGCTGAATTTCAATACCACCCAATGAACCATGTACTCATAAATCACATAGGTGTGGATGCGCTCAGAATCTCCCCCTGGACAAATGATAAGATCTCGGGTAATAAAGTGTGTGGAGAAGTGAACAGGGTCACCTGATCTGAATTTGGTTCTTGCAATAGACACAAAGTAAAACTTGTGGGCCAAATGAGTTTAATGACTGTGCACGCCAATACTATACTGCAAAAACAGTCACCCTAAAATGAGTACCACACATAGTGCCCGCTTCAAAATTTATTGGCACACAGTGCCCTAAAAAATAACTGCATCCAGGAAATAGTGTCCCTGACACTAAGTCTAAATCTAATGCCCCCAAAAATAATTGTGGTAAGCTGATACTGAAACTGGGTAGCCCCCACAGTAAGCGTGTTCCCTGAAGTCCCACTAATAGAAATAATTTTTTGCCAGAGAGCTCTTAGTGTCAACAGTGCTCCCAATAGTAATAGTAATGCCCTTATTGTGCCCATACTAGCAATCATGTTCCCCATAGTTTCCCAGTAGTATTAAAGGGGTTATCCCATCTTAGAGAATGTGGGCATATCGCTAGGATATGCCCCCATTGTCCGATAGGTGCGGGTCCCACCTCTGGGACCCCCAACTTCAAGGAGAACGGAGCGGAGAAAGTTGAGGAGGGTGCATGCGCAGCCGCCCTCCATTCATTTCTATGGAGCCGCCGAAAATAGCTCAGTGCTGGCTGAGATATTTCCATCGGCCCCATAGAAATGAATGGGAGCGGTGGCCACGCATGCAAGGTGCGCTCCCATTCACTTTAATGGTGGTGGACGGACCCCGGGAAACCCAGCCACAACTTTCCCTGGCTCCATTCTCCTTGTAGGTGCGGGTTCCAGAGGTGGGACCCGCACCTATCAGACAATAGGGGCATATCCTAGCAATATGCCCTCATTGTCTAAGATTGTATAACCCCTTTAATTCTCCTTATGTGTGCCAATACAAAAAATACCTCCTTATAATGTGCGCCAGTGCAAAAAATACCCCCTTATAATGTGTTCCAGTACAAAAAATACCCCCTTACGACGTGTGACAGTGCAAAACATGCCCATTATAATGTATGCCAGAGCAAACAATATCCACTAATGCGTGTAAGTACAAAAAATGCCCCCTTCTGTGCGCCAGTACAAAAATGCCCCCTCTTAGCACCCCCAGTTGAGCCCATGTCCCCATAATGTGTGCCAGTACAAGAACATGCCCCCTTATGTATGCCAGTGCAAAATGTGCCTATTTAGCGCCCTAGTACAGGGATGGCCAACCTGAGGCTCTCCAGCTGTTGCAAAATTACAACTTCCAGCATGTCCAGACTGCCTATAGCTACCAGCCTACAGCAGGGTATGGTGGAAGTTGTCGTTTTACAACAGCTGGAGAGCCACAGGTTGGCCATGGCTGCCCTAGTAGAAGCCCTCATAGTGCTTCCCCTCCCCTCATGGTGGCCCAAAATCATTGTGCCTAATAAAGAATAAACTCAAATACTTACCTCCATGTGGTGCAAGCCTCTTCTGGCCTGTTTCCTGAGCCGTACACTACCTGGCTCAATCGGTACTATGAGGATTACCTCATTGCACTGCCCGTGAACGCCTTTGAGGGAATGATGATATGCACTTCTCTATTCTGACCACCAGGCACGATGTCACTGTGCATCGTTCAGTGAAACTCGCACCATTTTGCAAGCAAGTTCAGTCAGTTTTGTCTGCGATTGCGTTCAGTTTTTTCCACGCGGGTGCAATGCGTTTTGATGCGTTTTTTCACGCGCGTGATAAAAAACTGAAGGTTTACAAACATCTCTTAGCAACCATCAGTGAAAAACACATCAAACCCGCACTTTCTTGCAGATGAAATGCATTTTTCACGCAGCCCCATTAACTTCTATGGGGCCAGGGCTGCGTGAAAAACGCAGAATATAGAACATGCTGCGTTTTTCACGCAACGCAGAACTGATGCGTGAAAAACAACGCTCATGTACACAGACTCATTGAAATGAATGGGTCAGGATTCAGTGTGGGTGCAATGCGTTCACCTCCCGCATTGCACCTGCGCGGAAATCTCGCACGTGTGAACTCAGACTTAACTTTCTCTGGGATAATTATCCCTAGGTTGATGGTAATTCAACACTATGTTCTATCCCTAGTCGTTATATCTCCCTAAATGTCTAATTCATCTATTGTATACTGATGTATCCGGGTGCCTGCAGAACACTCTATGCTACATCCATATCAGCACATGGCCATTTATTCAAAAATCCTAATTGCAGTTCCCCCGACAAGTTTCACCACCTAACGTGGCGTCTTCAGGGGTGATGAAGCTACTGCAAAAACCGTCACATGAGTCAGTGATAGGTGGGACTCGCAGCCTCCTCCCATTGTATGTGTGATTTCACATTGGAGGTAACTGGGAGTTGTTCGCTGTGTGTCGGACCTTATGCCCCTGTAATAGCCATACGGCCCCCGTAACTGCCCATACGGCACAGGTAGGTTAACGTAGGTCCCGTACCACTTTGAGATACCTTGACGGGGTGCGCGGGCTTTGGTATGTTCTTGATATAAGAATATATTGGCGAAAGTCTCATTTTATTATCAGTTTGAGGGTTTAGCCATATATTGTCAATTGAATTTTCCTTTGTAGTACATTTTATTACCCTGATTCCCTTACATTTTAATACCCTTATATTGTGTGCCAGGACGGTAACGTTTGGCTCCGCTTCATCAGGCAGACAGCAAAACGCTGCAGGCAGAGTTTTGGTGTCCACCTCCAGAGCGGAATGGTGACTGAACAGAGGCAAACTGATGCATTCTGAGTGGATCCTTTTCCGTTCAGAACGCATTAGGTCAAAACTGATCCGTTTTGGACCGCTTGTAAGAGCTAATGACGAATCTTACAAACGGAAGGCCAAGATGCTAGTGTGAAAGTAGCTTTAGTGGTATAGTGGTCTGTAGAGATCCTAGGTTCAAATCCCAGAAGCGACATAACTTTACTTTATTTATTCAGTCTTATTCAAAACCATATTAAAAGTAGGTGTAGTTAGCTATGTTAATGAGTTTCACTCCAGATTTATCATTGCAAATTGCAACTTTTTAAAAGTCACAAATCGCAATCGCACTTCAGGAGGAGGGTGGATTAGGAAAACTGGAGGAGCTTCTATAAAAAGAACTGTTAGGTTTAAGTATAAGACAAATTTATCAAACAACCTGTGACATTTGATAAATGTGGCATAAAGTACTCCAACACAGACTCAAACAAAACTGACTTCAAATATTCTCATGAAATAGACTTTTCTTATGGGACAAATGTCGAAGAAAACAATTTTGACACCTCTCTAAAGATTCAAATGACAAAAAGCCTCAGGCTGGGTCTCCTAGGCAACCTGTTTGTGTACTACTCACTGTAGTACACAAACAGGCAACGCATTACAATACAGATGTAATGTAATGTATTGCAGAGGGGATCAGACCCCCAAAAGTGAATTTCATAAATAAAGTTAAGAAAAAAAAAAGGTTTAAAGTGTCTTTAATAAAATTAATAAAGTAATAAAATTAATTAAGAAAAAAATGCCCATTTCTCCATATTTTATGATAAAAAACTGAAGAAAAAAAAACACACATTAGGTGTCGCTGCGTCCGTAATGACCAGCTCTATAAATATATCACATGATCCACACTGTCCAATAAACACCATAAAAAAAAGCAATTTTTGTCACCTTACATGACAAAAAGTGCAACACCAAGCAATCAAAAAGGCATATACACCCCAAAATAGTACCAGTCAACCTCATCCCGCAAAAAATTAGTCCTTACCTAAGACAATTGGTCAAAAAATAAAAAAAAGGTATGGCTCTCTAACTATGGATACACTAAAATACTGTTTCAAAAATGCTATTGTGTAAAACTTAAATAAATAAGAAAAAGTAGACATGTTAGGTATTGCCACGTCCGTAACCATCTGTTCTATAAAAAAGTCACAAGACCTAATCCCTCAGGTAAATGCTGTAAAAAAAAAAAAAAAAAAAAACTGCGCCAAAAAAAAACTATTTTTTGGTCACCTTGCCCCATAGAATGTAATAATGAATGATCAAAAAATCATATGTACCCAAAAATGGTACCAATAAAAACGTCAACTCTTCCTGCAAAAAAATAGCCCCTGCACAAGATGATCGGCAGAAAAATAAAAATAAAATAGGGCGTTCAGAAAATGGAGATACAAAAACCAAATTTTTGTTTTCAAAAATGCTTTATTATGTAAAACTGAAACAAACATCATAGAAAATAGACCAATTTGATATCATTACATCTGTAACAACCTGCTCTATAAAAATAGCGCATGTTCTAACCTGTCAGATGAATGTAAAAAAAAAAGCCAAAACCTTGCCTCACAAAAAAAACTTATTAGGCCTCTTTCACACTTGCGTTGTCCGGATCCGGCGTGTACTCCACTTGCCGGAATTACACGCCGGATCCGGAAAAACGCAAGTGTACTGAAAGCATTTGAAGACGGATCCGTCTTCAAAATGCTTTCAGTGTTACTATGGCAGCCAGGACGCTATTAAAGTCCTGGTTGCCATAGTAGTAGTGGGGAGAGGTATACTTACAGTCCGTGCGGCTCCCGGGGCGCTCCAGAATGACGTCAGAGCGCCCCATGCGCATGGATGACGTGCCATGCGATCACGTGATCCATGCGCTTGGGGCGCCCTGACGTCACTCTGAAGCGCCCCGGGAGCCGCACGGACGGTAAGTATACTGCTCCCCCGCTCCCCACTACACTTTACCATGGCTGCCAGGACTTTAGCGTCCCGGCAGCCATGGTAACCACTCTAAAAAAGCTAAACGTCGGATCCGGCAATGCGCCGAAACCACGTTTAGCTTAAGGCCGGATCCGGATTAATGCCTTTCAATGGGCATTAATTCCGGATCCGGCCTTGCGGCAAGTCTTCAGGATTTTTGACTGGAGCAAAAAGCGCAGCATGCTGCTGTATTTTCTCCGGCCAAAAAACGTTCCGGTCCGGAACTGAAGACATCCTGATGCATCCTGAGCGGATTTCTATCCATTCAGAATGCATTAGGATAAAACTGATCAGGATTCTTCCGGCATAGAGCCCCGACGACGGAACTCTATGCCGGAAGAAAAGAACGCAAGTGTGAAAGAGCCCTTATAGAGCAATTAAAAATCATATGTACCCCAAAATAGTACCAATACAATTGGCACCTTATCTGGTCCCTTTTTTGACTTTCTACTGCAGGGGTGCATCATGGGGGCTTCAACTGGGGCATGGCATCTAAAAACCAGTTCATCTAAAGCTGCCTTCCAAAAACCGTATTGGCATTCCTTTCCTACTACGCCTTGCCGTGTGGCCATACAGCAGTTTACGACCACAAGTGGGGTGTTTCTGTAAACCACAGAATCGGGGTAATTAATATTGAGCTGTGTTTGGCTGTTAACCCTTGCTTTGCTACTGGAAAAAATTGATTAAAATGTAAAATCTGCCAAAAAAGTGAAATTCTGAAACTTCATCTCCATTTTCCATTAATTCTTTTGGAACACCTAAAAGGTTAACAAAGTTTGTAAAATCAGTTTTGTATACCTTGAGGGGTGTAGTTTCTAAAATGGGGTCATTTTTGGGTGGTTTCTATTATGTAAGCCTCACAAAGTAACTTCAGACCTGAACTGGTCCTTAAAAAGTGGGTTTTGGAAATTTTCCAAAAAGTTTCAAGATTGGCGTCCAATCTTCTAAGCCTTCTAACAAAAAATAAAATTTAATTTTCAAAATGATCCAAACATTAAAGTACAAACATGGGAAGTGTAAAGTAATAACTATTATATGAGGTATCACTATTATAAAAGTAGAGAAATTTAAATTTGAAAATGTGGAAATTGTTTAATTTTTTTTGTAAATTTGAGATTTTTTCACAAATAAAGGTGAAATATATTGACTCAAATGTATGACCATCATGAAGTACAATGTGTCACGAGAAAATCTCAGAATGGCTTGGATAAGTATGTATTCCAAAGCTCTTAACATATAAAGTGACATGTCAGATTAGCAAAAAATGGCCTGGGCAGAAAAGCGAAAACTGGCCCGGGGTAAAAGGGGTTAATAAGGTTGATCCTGGTGACGGAGCCTCTTTAAGTGGTGGAGTAAGTATTTTGCTCCCACAGGTGTTTTGCAGAATTAATGAGCATGGAACTGTGTAAAACAAAAATTGCAAGTTTTCCACAGATATGGCATTCCAGTGCCGAATATGTTGTGCCCAGCTCGTGCCATCTGAGACAGACAGACAACTCCTTGTAACCTTTTTTTTTTTTTTCGTTTTTCACACCCTGCTCTTGAAGGCTTGTTTTTTTTTTGCAGGAAAAGTTGCAATTTCTAATTCCACCATTTAATATTGCACATAATTTCCAAATGGAGTGTAATTGGAAAAGAAAAACGCAATTCTGCAGCAGTGTATGGTAAAACTGGCCTGTTACTTAATTCTCCGGATCAGTACAATTACAGCGATACCACATATGTATCATTTTTTATTTTTTTACTTTTAATACTGAAAAAGCATTGCCGAATTCCACTATAACTTTTTTGCAGTTATGTATACGGAGCTGTATGTGGGGAAATCTGTATTTTTTATTGATACCATTTTGGGGTGTGTACGACTTTTTGATCACGTTTTATTAAATATTTTTGTGAGAGGTGAAGTGACCAATAATGGCTAAGCAACCGTTTTGAATTTTTTTTTCAGTTTTGCAGTTGTATAGGATAAATATTTTTGGGTAAGGGGGTGAATTCTTATATAATTTTTATTTTATTTTTTATTTCTCATAGGGAACTATAAAATGCAATAATAAGATTGCTTCTTTCATACACTCCAATGCATTAGCAACCTGGAGCCATCTTTAACCCCTTAGTGACCAACCATACATGTTTTTACGGCGGTCACTAAGGGGCCTTAGGCTGGGCTGCCGCTTTTTTATGGCGGCCCATTCCAAGCATGAGGAGCCGCGACCCTGCTCTAATAGCCCGGACAGGAGGGAGTGCCGATCCAGGCTGTTTAACAATTTACATGCCATGGGCAATGGCGCCCGCCGCATGTAAAGTTTTGACAGAGGGAGCGGACTCCCTCTGTCTTCCATCGGCACCCTGCAAATGTGATCATGGGGTGCCGATGTGTGTGTGTGTGTGAAGGCTGCCTGGGGTCTGATGTAGTAATTTCCAGCAGTAAAAAAAAAAAAAAAGAAAAGAAAAGAAAAAAAAAAAAACACCATCTATTCAATAAAAAAATCCCATTAAAAAAATTTGGAAACAAATTATACGCTACGGTGAACGCCATAAAAAAGATAGAATTGCTAATTTATTCTTAGTTGACACCGAAAAAACTTAATAACAAGCAATCAAAAAGAGTAATTTACTCCAAAATGATACCAATGAAAAATACAAGCCATCCCACAAAAATCAAGCCCTCACATAACTCCATAGAAAGAAAAATAAAGTTATGGGTCTTGGGAAGCGGCAATGCAAAAAAAGTCGTAAAATGTAAAAAAAAAAAATCTATATGTATTTGGCATCACTGTAATTGTACTGACCCAGAGAATAAAGATATGTTATTTATAACGAAAAATTAACGTCGTGAAATTTATAACGTAAAAACACAGTGGCAGTATTGCTGTTTTTCCCATCTCCCTCCCAGTAAGAGTTAATAAAACTTAAATCAGAAAGTTATGTGTACCCCAAAATGGTGCCATTAAAAACTACAACTTGTCCCGCGAAAAACAAGCCCTAATAAGGCTATATAGATGGAAAAATAAAAAAGTTATAGCTATTGGAACGCGACAATGAAAAAAGGAAGAAAAAACGCTTGGCCAGTAAAGCCCAAAACAGGCTGGTCACTAAGGGGTTAAAGTCCCGTGTAAAGAGAATACATTTTTAGGTGTATTCTGTTTGGTAATGAAATGTCATAAATGTGAATGTAAAATGCTGTCTGGGTACACTGCAGAGTCCAAAAGGTCACCTTTTGGCTTTTACAGCGCAGATTTTGACGGATTGGTTTATGGGCGCCATGATGCTATTGACATGTGCTAGGGATTATTTGTTAGCAGGATGAGTTGCCATCATCATTGGTTCTATTTTGTTTTTTGGGAAGCAGGATAAAGAAACTGTGCAGGAAAAAAATGTTATCTTTATTCTGCTGGTCAGTACAATTACTTTTGGTCACTTTTCCACAAAACATTATTTTTGTTTTTATCTTGTTTTTGTGTCATTTTCTGAAAGCCATATATCTTTTACTTTTCTGGCAATGGTCTTCTGTGAGGGGGTCATTTTTTTGCATGACGAAGTGAGGTTTTTATTGGTACCATTTTGGCAAACATATGACTTTTTGATCGCTATTACAATATCCATGCGTGTTCCATTCTACAATGCATTACAATACACTGAAAGCGTGCCCATCAGACCCAGCCTAAGTGCTGAGCCTCATAGGCCTCCATGGCTGGAAGTTCTGAAAGCCTTGGTAAGTGTGTGACTTTTTGATCACTTTTTATTCAATTTCTTTGGGAGGCGAAGTGGTAAAAAAGCCCAATTGGCTATATTTAATCACACCATTCGCCTGCATGGAGGAAAAAGAACACAGCATTCCAAGAAAAACACCTGCTACCTACAGTAAAATATGGTGGTGGTTCCATCATGCTGTGGGGCTGTGTGGCCAGTGCAGGGACTGGGAATCTTGTCAAAGTTGAGGGACACATGGATTCCACTCAGTATCAGCAGATTCTGGAGACCAATGTCCAGGAATCAGTGACAAAGCTGAAGCTGCGCCGGGGCTGGATCTTTCAACAAGACAACGACCCTAAACACTGCTCAAAATCCACTAAGGCATTTATGCAGAGGAACAAGTACAACGTTCTGGAATGACCATCTCAGTCCCCAGACCTGAATATAATTGAAAATATGTGGTGTGACTTAAAGAGAGCTGTCCATGCTCGGAAGCCATCAAACCTCAATGAACTAAAGATGTTTTGTAAAGAGGAATGGTCCAAAATACCTTCAACCAGAATCCAGACTCTCATTGGAACCTACAGGAAGCGTTTAGAAGCTGTAATTTCTGCAAAAGGAGGATCTACTAAATATTGATTTCATTTCCTTTTTGTGGTGCCCAAAATGTATGCACCTGCCTAATTTTGTTTAAACAATTATAGCACACTTTCTGTAAATCCAATAAACTTCATTTCACTTCTCAAATATCACTGTGTGCGTCTCCTATATGATATATTTAACTGACATTTTTTATCGTAACAACCAACGATTTATACAGGAAAATCATGAGGGTTAACAGGGTTGCTCAAACTTTCGCATCCCACTGTATACGTCATAGAACATACCAGGGATGCTCAACCTGCGGTCCTCCAGCTGTTGTAAAACTACAACTCCCACAATGCCCTTCTGTAGGATGATAGCGGGAGTCGTAGTTTTGCAACAGCTGGAGGGCCGCAGGTTGAGCATGCCTGGAATATACTTTACTATATACAGTGCTGCCACCTGCTGGCCTATATTGGAATATTCCAGTGATGGGTTTCAGAGCCGACTTGAGGCTCCAAGCCGTTAATGGCACATAACAGCTTTCCCCCATCATAGCCGGGGAACGCTGTTACAGGTGTGGGAGCTTGTGAGGTACAGGGCTGGTTGTAGCTTTGTTAGAAAGGTATTGTCATGGACTATATGATGTCTGATTTTCATTTTTTTTTTATTATTCATGGGATAACCCCTTTAAGCTGGAAGTGATCATAGCCAGCGTGGAGGAGGAGAAGGTGGGAAGGGGAGGGGGGCTAATGGGGGACATGCCTACAGGCTGTAAGAAGGAGAGAGAATTTTCTGTACATAACCCCAGGTGTGTGGGGGGGTGGGGGGGGGGGGGGGGGGGGTTGTATAACATTGACGTCTCAGCATGTTATCTATCTCTCTTCCATAAATCAGCACATATGGGAGTCTTTTTCCTGGAAAGAAGTGAGAAGATGATCACGCGCCCATCTAATCATCCTTTTGTGCCTAATTAGGCTGTTCACTGACTCCATTACCAGCGTTCAGATCATGGCATCAAACAAGTCACGCAAAACACCTGCAACGCACATACACAAACATCGGTTTTACCAATATTATCGGCCGATATTCAGGATTTTGAACGTTATCGGTATCTATTTTGCCGATATACCGATAACGTATTGGGAACAAGGATTGCGCTGCTGAGAGCGCTCTCCGTGTTCCCTCAGCAGCACAGGGGAGAAGGAAGCAGTGTCTCTCTCCCCCTGTGCCGCTGCTGCCACCAATGAGAGGAGAGAGGACGAGGAGGGGAGGGGCTGTGGCCACTGCGCCACCAGTGAAGATAACTCATTAATTCATATACAGGAGGCGGCAGCTGGCTGCAGAATCACATAGCCGGCTCCCGGCCTCTATGACAAGTAGCTGCGATGTGCGGTAGTTAACCCCTCAGGTGCCGCACCTGAGGGGTTAACTGGCACGGATCGCAGCTATCGCTCATAGAGGTCGGGAGCTGGCTATGCGATTCCGCAGCCAGCTCCCGCCTCCGGTATATGAATTAATGAGTTATGTTCATTGGTGGCGCAGTGGCCACAGCCCCTCTTCTCCTCCCTCCTCTCATTGACGGCACCCCCCCCCCCCAACCCAAGTATTAATCATTGGTGGTGCAGTGCGCCCCCCCCCACCCAAGCCCCCCAGTATTAATCATTGGTGGCAGTGGCCACAGGGTCCCCTCTCCCCTCCTCCTCACTGGCAGTTCTGATCGGAGCCCCAGCAGTGTAATCCTGGGGCTCCGATCGATTACCATGGCAGCCAGGACGCTATTAATGAAGCCCTGGCTGCCATAGTCAGCTCCCTTGCTGCTGTGTGCACAAAGCACAGAGCAGCAGGGACAGTGTGAGGTCCTATTCACCCTGATAGAGATCTATCATAGTGAATAGGACAAGGCTTCTAGTCCCTAAGGGGGCTAATAGTAAAAAAAAAAAAAAAATAATAATAATAATACACCAAAATATTAATTATAAATGAAAAATAAAGATTTACAAAACAAAACTACACATTAACAATAAACATTAATTGTCATCAGATTTGTGTAGGAATTATTTTTTTCAAAAATGAAAATTCACTGAATATCGGTATAAATTATCGGCCTGAAAGTTCACAGATTATCGATATCGGTCCTAAAAAAAAATCAATATCGGTCGATCCCTAACACAAAAATCAAGAAAGTTTGCATTTTACACGATCCCCAGCTTGAGACACAGGCGGGAAGAGGCCTTCACCTTATCGCTGGTAGCCTCATGAAGATAAGTATTTGAGTTTATAATTTTTTTATTTGGCACCATGCTGTTGGGCCACTATGGGGTGGATGAGCACCATGGGGCTATTGTTTCTACAGGGGGCCCTAAATAGAGGCATTATTTACTGGCACTCATTATGGGAGGCACTATGGGGATATTGGGTCTACTGGGGGCACTAAGAGGTGGTGTTTTGTACTGGCACAAAATACAGGGGATATTTTTGAACTGACACACACTTTAAGGGGCCTTTTTTACAGGCACACATTTTAAGGGGGGACTTTTTCTACTGGAACACATTATAGGATAACTTGCTTTAATTGGAATAACCCTTTAACTTAAACTTTCCGGATTTCTATCTCTGTATCCTAACAAAATGGCAGGTGATGGTTTCTGCTCCTGTTCAGCCTCCTTAGAATACAGGTTTTAGCATATGAAAGGCAACTGTGTGACTGAACATATTTAAAATTCAAACAGTTTTTATAATATTGGTAAATTTTTCAGTTAGCCTATGAATGGTAGAATTATTGACAATGTTCACATCTGCTTTGGAGGCACAGAAACAGTCATTGCAGGCAGGACTTTTTTCTCAGCTAAATTTTTTTTCTCCAGAACGGAAACCAAATGGATCCCATTATAGTAAAAGGGGTCTGTTAGTTATGTGCTGAATCCAGCACTTCCGTTCTTCTACTACAACGGAGAAGAAGAACTGAAAATAATAGCAGTAAAGTGAAAAAGCCCTATTTATGTTACATAAATTATTACCTGAAGGAGAGGTATACGCTGGTAGAGTGGTCTTTGTTTTAGCATCTGATAAACGAGAAATGCTGTTCGCTCTGGCTCTTGGGGAACTTTTTCCATCAGTGGTTGAAGTTGTTTTAGTACTACCCCTGCTTGCATATTCTACAGTTCGAGAAGATCCAGTACTTCTTGATATTGTTGCTTCAGAGTCACTGCGTGCAGATAAGGAACCCAATCTTGTTCTACGTGGCTGTGCAAGCAAATCAATCCTTGAGAGCACTTTTTTACTAGAAGTTTGTTTTGAAGTTGAACTTGTTGTTGAAACTTCAGAGGCAACAGAAGCCCTATCTGCATCCATAACTTCTGTATCTGATGTTTCACCTAAACGTGATCTACGCAGCAGTGAAGTCCTTGTTGGGCGAGGCCTTGGAAGTGTAATTGACTTTCCAGCAGTAGTTTTTGATGCGATTAATTTGTCATCTGAAGACACAAACTGAGATTTGGAAAGGGACCTTCCGGAATAATTTTCTTGGTCAGATGACAAAATATCTGATACAGCTGAACAATGTAAACTAGAAGTTTGATCATCATCTGTAAGGTCAAGAGATGGTTGCCGGTTTTTTATACTTGTTCGCACCACTTTACGCATTTCAGCTCTACTCCCAACCTCTTTTACATGTGTTTTATTTTTTCTTTCAGTTTTTTCTCGGTACACAGTTGCTGAGCCGTGAGAGTCTTTGGAAGGAGAAGCTGTTAAGGATTTCTCTTTGTGTACACTACCGAGACTTTTTCGTTTTTGGGAACACTTTTTATCTGAATCGCCAGCAACAATGCTAATTGTACTTGCTGTATCAACATCCGATTCAGGTGATATAGAGTTTTCTTGGGTGTAGCTTGATGTTTTTAGATCATCATCAGGTTTGCTGTCGTCCTGTAGCCTGGCCTCTAGGAACGCCATGACTGCTTCTGTATCTTTCAAAAGCAGTGTAGTGTCCAAGCTAGAGTCAGTGTCTACAGAGTCATTTCTTTCTATATTGTTTACGGAAGAAAAAGGAAAGACAGGTGATGCAGGAGGTTGCTTACTGATATGTGGTATAAGTTCTATTGGTACATTGGAGCTTGGTTTATCAATAGTGAAGCTGCCTTGCCTAACTAGTGGTTTCATGGTTTCTTTTCTCTCCGTCTCAACACGTTTAATACTATCGCTGCTTGATTCAACATCATTTTTCTGATTTCCTTTTTTTTTACACACCTCTATACATTTTTGTGGTTTGCAGACATTCTGGGTAGATGATTCACCTTTGCTAATAAGGACAGTGGGAGGATTATTGAATGATTTTACAGATTTCAATTGTTCTTTAGTCTGTTCGTGTTGTGTTTTGTATGTAACTGACTTTTTCACAGAGTCTGCAGCAACAGAAATTTCATTTTTTGAAGCCTCCAGCCTTAGTTGTGAATAATCTGTGAGGATACTAGATTTTTCAACGGAACTGCTATCTAGTTTACCTATTGCATTCATCCTTTCATTAGAGAAATAAAGATTTTCTTTCTTCCCTACATTAGGAGAGGATTCTTTCTCTTGTAATTCAGTATCTTGCTTTTCTCCAACTTCTGACCTAATACCATGTTTATTGATCTGCGAATGGCTTTCTTCTTTAGGAAGCTTTGGTAAAGTCCTCCTTTTACGATCATTTTGGACAGAGGTGGTAGATCCAGTACTTCTTAATGATGCTCCACACTCACTCATATCGGCATCTAATACAAAAAAAATAATATATATATATATAATAATCATAATTTTATTTTATGCCTTGCTTAGATACTATAGCCATGATTCAGTTGCTGATGTAGCAATATTTTCAAATGTTTACAGTACCAGTTGATAAAACGTGACATTCTATTGACATTTCACTAGCAAATCCAATTACATGCTTCAGGAAAAGGTCCTATGAATTTCTGATTGAGCAATTATCTGTATAACAGTATGTATAAAGGGGTTGTGCAATGCAGAGATATTGATGAGCTTTAATGCACCTTTAACCCCTTTAAAGGGATTGAAAAGCAATACTTCTGGTAAAGAATACTTCTGCAATATGGGATGTATTGAAACATATTTGTTCACTTAGAAGTCATAGAAATACAGATTACTGATAATTCCATCATTTTTAACAAACTAATGAACTCCATAAGTGGGACTGTGTGTGTAGATAGACAGCTAGATGATAGATTGATTGATAATGCATTTGGAATGTCTTCAGACCCTTTTACTTTTTCACATTTTATGTTGTAGCCTTCAGAAATTGATTAAAAATGAAAAATAAAAATAAAAAAATTTCACATGAAGATAAGTATTCGCTATAACAATTGATATTTAGCTCTGGGGGCCTCTTATTTCTCTGGATCATCTTTGAGATGTTTCCACATCTTGATTGGAGTCCATTTATGGTAAATTCAGTTGATTGTACAGGATTTAGAAAGACCCACCCTGTCTATAAAAGGCCTTAAAGCTGACTAAGCATATCAGAGAATAAAACAAGCCTTAAAGGGACACTGACATGCCTTCCGAGCATAATTAGATCTTTATATGCCCCCCTAGGTCTTATAATTAGTTTCCAATTCATATAAGTATTATCCCTGTGCGCATCGTAAAACGTGAAAAATAATCTTTATAATCACCTGTCATTTCCACCCAAGGGGCGTTCTTTGTGCCGCATTTGTGCCCAGCCCGCGCCCCAACTGACGGATCCTTAGACACGCCCATCTCATTAGAATTCACTTCGCTGGGCGGTATTTTCATGTCCCTGACATTCGGAGATCCCGCTCATGCCCAATACGAAGTTACGGTCATCGGCCTCAATAGGGGACGCAGGCGCAATGTGATCCCGGCGAGTGAGGGTGCCGGGCGCATGCGCAGGATCTCCGAATGTCGGGGACAAGAAAATACCGCCCAGCGAAGTGAATACTAATGAGATGGGCGTGTCTAAGGATCCGGCAGTTGGGAGGCGGCTGGGCACAAATGCGGCAGAAAGAACGCCCCTTGGGCAGAAAGGACAGGTGATTATAAAGATTATTTTTCACGTTTTACATTGCGCACAGGGATAATACTTATATGAATTGGAAACTTATTATAAGACCTAGGGGGGCATATAAAGAGCTAATTATGCTCAGAAGGCCTGTCAGTGTCCCTTTAAGGAAGAAAAGAACTGCCTGTAGAGCTCAAAGACAAGATTGTGTGGAGGCACAGATCTGTAGAAGGGCACAAAAACCTTCCTGCTGCATGAAAGGTGAATTCCAAAGATCCTGTGTGCAGAAGGTGGACACTACCGGAAGGTTAACCATCTATGCAGCATGAATCTGAGCTTTATGGCAAATAAATAAGCCTCTCCTCAGTAAAAGAAACATGAAAACACGCATGGAGTTCAAAAAAAGAAAAAAGTGGCTTAGGGACAACTCTGGCCAAGCTAGAGCCCTGATTTGAACCCTTGATCTGTAGAGAAGAACATCAGAAAATCACTAAATCCAGGTGTGCAAACCTTGTGGCATTATACCCAAGAAGACTGGAGGCTGTAATAGCTGCCAAAGGTGCTTCAACTAAGTATAGAATAAAGGGTCTGAATACTTATGTCATTGCAATATTTTAGTTTTTCCTTTTCAATAAATTAGCAAATATTTCTAACAGAGCGCAGTATTTTATCACAAGGCCAAACTTAACAAAATGTGAAAAAAATGCAACAGGGTCTGAAAACTTTCCAAATGCATTGTGTGTTTGTTTTTATACTAAAGCCATGAGAACAATGAAGGTACATATATTTAATTATGTAGTATACAAAAGTGTTAAACAAACCAGATTATGTTTCATATTTTAGATTCTTCAACATAGCCCCTTTTGTTTTGATGACAGCACTGCATACTCTTGGCATTCTCTCAAACAGCTTCCTACGTTAGGGCTCTTTCCCACCTGCGTTATTGTCTTCCGGCATAGAGTTCCGTCGCCGGGGCTCTATGCCGGAAGAATCCTGATCAGTTTTATCCTAATGCATTCTGAATGGAGTGAAATCCGTTCAGGATGCATCAGGATGTCTTCAGTTCCGGAACGGAACGTTTTTTGGCCAGAGAAAATACTGCAGCATGCTGCGCTTTTTGCTCCGGCCAAAAATCCGAAGAGGCCGGATCCGGAATTAATGCCCATTGAAAGGCATTGATCCGGATCCGGCCTTAAGCTAAACGTCGTTTCGGCGACGTTTAGATTTTTTGAGAAGGTCCTTCTCAAAAAATTAGCTTATTGTGATAAAGTTCATTATTTTCTGTAATGTACTGATAAACATAAGACTTTCATATATTTTAGATTCATTACACACCAACTGAAGTAGTTCAAGCCTTTTACTGTTTTAATATTGATGATTTTGGCATACAGCTCATGAAAACCCAAAATTCCTATCAAAAAAAATTAGCATATCATGAAAATGTTCTCTAAACGAGCTATTAACCTAATCATCTGAATCAACTAATTAACTCTAAACACCTGCAAAAGATTCCTGAGGCTTTTAAAAACTCCCAGCCTGGTTCATTACTCAAAACCGCAATCATGGGTAAGACTGCCGACCTGACTGCTGTCCAGAAGGCCATCATTGACACCCTCAAGCAAGAGGGTAAGACACAGAAAGAAATTTCTGAACGAATAGGCTGTTCCCTGAGTGCTGTATCAAGGCACCTCAGTGGGAAGTCTGTGGGAAGGAAAAAGTGTGGCAGAAAACACTGCACAACGAGAAGAGGTGACCGGACCCTTAGGAAGATTGTGGAGAAGGACCGATTCCAGACCTTGGGGGACCTGCGGAAGCAGTGGACTGAGTCTAGAGTAGAAACTTCCAGAGCCACCGTGTACAGGCGTTTACAGGTGCCGCTTTCCCCAGGTCAAGCCACTTTTGAACCAGAAACAGCGGCAGAAGCGCCTGACCTGGGCTACAGAGAAGCAGCACTGGACTGTTGCTCAGTGGTCCAAAGTACTTTTTTTGGATGAAAGCAAATTTTGCATGTCATTCGGAAATCAAGGTGCCAGAGTCTGGAGGAAGACTGGGGAGAGGGAAATGCCAAAATGCCTGAAGTCCAGTGTCAAGTACCCACAGTCAGTGATGGTCTGGGGTGCCATGTCAGCTGCTGGTGTTGGTCCACTGTGTTTTATCAAGGGCAGGGTCAATGCAGCTAGCTATCAGGACATTTTGGAGCACTTCATGCTTCCATCTGCTGAAAATCTTTATGGAGATGAAGATTTCATTTTTCAGCACGACCTGGCACCTGCTCACAGTGCCAAAACCACTGGAAAATGGTTTACTGACCATGGTATTACTGTGCTCAATTGGCCTGCCAACTCTCCTGACCTGAACCCCATAGAGAATCTGTGGGATATTGGGAAGAGAAAGTTGAGAGACGCAAGACCCAACACTCTGGATGAGCTTAAGGCCGCTATCGAAGCATCCTGGGCCGCCATAACACCTCAGCAGTGCCACAGGCTGATTGCCTCCATGCCACGCCGCATTGAAGCAGTCATTTCTGCAAAAGGATTCCCGACCAAGTATTGAGTGCATAACGGAACATAATTATTTGAAGGTTGACTTTTTTTGTATTAAAAACACTTTTCTTTTATTGGTCGGATGAAATATGCTAATTTTTTTAGATAGGAATTTGGGGTTTTCATGAGCTGTATGCCAAAATCATCAATATTAAAACAATAAAGGCTTGAACTACTTCAGTTGGTGTGTAATGAATCTAAAATATATGAAAGTCTAATGTTTATCAGACATTACAGAAAATAATGAACTTTATCACAATATGCTAATTTTTTTAGAAGGACCTGAATATAATTTTCAGAAGTTTGACAGCAACCTCAAGTGCAGTCATGAAAACCATCAAACTCCGTGATGAAACTGGCCCTCATGGGGACTGCCCAAGGAAAGGAAGACCAAGAGTGGCCTCTGCTGCAGAGGATACAGTCTCAGAAACCACAAATTAACACCACCTCAAATTAGAGCCCACATAAATGCTTTAGGGTCCATTCACACGTCCGTAACGCGTTTTGCTGACTGCACATTGCCGGCACTAATAGAATATGCCTATTCTTGACCGCAATTGCGGACAAGAATAGGACATGTTCTATTTTTTTCGGGAACGGAAATGCGGACCCAGTGCAAAATGCCAAACAAAATTGCAGACGTGTGAATGGGGCCTTAGAGAGATTAAGTACCAGAAACATCTTACCAACAACTGTGATTGTGAGAATAAGCCTTTATGGTTGAATTGCTACAAAGAAGCTACTACTGAGGAACAACAAGATAAAGAAATTTGTTTTCGACATTAAACACAAGAAATAGTCATTAGACCCATAGAAAGCTGTATCTTGGAATAATGAGTCAAAATGTGGGCTTTGTGAGATGTAGAAAAAGTGAGCGGATGGTTTATACCAGGGATGGGCAAACTGCGGCGCTCCAGCTGTTGTAAAACTACAACTCCCAGTATGCCCAGTCTGCCTACAGCAGGGCATGATGGGATTTGTAGTTTTAAAACAGCTAGAGAGCCGCAGTTTGCCCATCCCTAGTTTATACATGTGTGGTTCCCAACATAAAATAGGTGGTGTGATGGTGTGGACTGGTTAGGAGGTGAAACCTTTGGTTATTTTTTCAAACTACAAAACCACACTTAACCAGCATGGCTACCACAACATCCTGCAGTGACATGCAAATCCATCTGGTTTGTGCTTAGTGAGATCATTATTTGTTTTACAACAGGACTATGGCTCCAAACACGTCTAAGGGCTATCTGTCCAAGAAGGAACGTGATGGAGCGTTGTGTCAGATGACATAGCCTCCACAATCAACGGACTTCAACCCTAATGAGATTGTTTGGGATAAACTGGGCTGCAGATTGAAGGAAAAACATCTCAGAACCTTTGGCAAGTCCTTCTAGACTGTTGGGAAACCATTTCAAGTGACTGATTGAGAGAAAGGCTTGACAAAGGCCTCATTGTGCTGGGCTGAAACGTTGCTTGGGGAATAAACAGGTAAACACCTTTTTCACCTGATCTGGAGTGCTGCTAAGTTTTTGAATCCAGGAGGAGACTGACATCATTGGCGCTGGCACAGTGCAGATATCAGAGCGGCGAGACCCTTCTGAGATCAGCTGTGCATGTGACAAGTGAAGTCTCACCAACATAAACATGAGATTTCAGGAGCAGGCATCTGAATAAAGAGGATGCCTGGCTATGCCAATCAGACCACAGAGGGGGTTGGCGACAGGGGAGAAGAAGAGGCGAAGCAGTGCTCTGAAAAGCTAAGGCAGCCCCTCATGTTCTGATCACCTAATCTGCATAGCAATTATTAATAGTAATAATTATGCTGTAATGGTACATCCGAATGCAGCAATAGAGGACTCCTGTAATTCACCATAATGAACCCTAGCAAGCAGCATGCTGGTTTAATAGAGCTGATCATGATGGCAGACGCTCTTTAACTGACAGAGCTGCACTATGCACTATTCCACCTTTCGATTTCCAAAGGAGCTCAGAAAGAATAAGGCGGAAGCTGAGTGATTGCTATGGGCAACTAAGTCACTTTTCCTTCACACCAGTTTTGATAAATCTGGGCGGCTGCTGAAGTTCATTTTACTGCAGTGGCCACCTGGCACATAGTGCAGCTCCGTCCAGTAGAACAGCTGATAACATTTAGTGTGTCGGGTGGCTGCAGCAGAGATCAGCTGTTGAGCGGGATGGGGAGCAGGCCGTGTTTACACATTGCAATTTCTGCAGCCTGCTGAAGAAGCTCCAGCAAAGGGAGGAGAAAGTCGACAGGACTTTGTTTCCGTGCTGCGTAACGGAAACCAGACAGATCCGTTATGCTTGCCCATAGACTTCTATTAGGATGAAGCAAAACTGAATGCCTCTTATTTAAAGCCTTCCGTTGCATTCCAACTGGCCATTCCGTGATATTCCGTTATAAACAGAACCTATAACAGAATGGCATAACGCTAGTGCAAACCCACCCTAAACTGTATGGGTTCGCTGAGGCCTCCTCCTTCTAGCCAAAAGTAACAACACTTGCTTAGTCTCGTAATGGACATTACAGTTCGGGTCTGCACATACATTACGGTTTCAAAATCTGATGCTGAACTCTGCTTCGTTAATGAGGAACAAACCAGAGTTTGGCTTTGTATTTTGAAACAGTAATGTATCCGCTGAATCAAACTATAATGTCACAGGCAGAAGCAAATCTCACGTGGCTAAAAGAAGGAGGCTTCAGTGGAGGCTCATACATTTTTCTACACTGCGCATATTGTAAACAAAGTTTTGACATGTATCGTGTTCAGATAGAGCAGCTCAAACCACATTCGTTCAACACTACTAGAGATAGCTCATCAATATCCGAGGGGGACCAAGATCTGGATCTCCACCCCCCATTATGATCAGCTGATAGAAGAGGCAAGGAGCTCCGTTAGCGCTGTAGGCTATTCCCAGGCCATGTGACGTCAACATACATTGGTCACATGGCCTAGTTGCAGCAAAGCACAATTGAAGTGAATGGGGATGAGCCACAATATCAAACACAGCCGTTATACTACAGTTGCAAGAAAAAGTATGTGAACCCTTTGCAATGATGTGGATTTCTGCACAAATTGGTCATAAAATGTGATTTGATCTTCATCTAAGTCACAACAATAGACAATCACAGTCTGCTTAAACTAATAACACACAAATAATTAAATTTGACCATGTTTTTTTTTTAACACACCATGTAAACATTCACAGTGCAGGTGGAAAAAGTATGTCAACCCCTAGACTACTGACATCTCCAAGAGCTAATTGGAGTGAGGTGTCAGCCAACTGGAGTCCAATCAATGAGATGAGATTGGAGGTGTTGGTTACAGCTGCCCTGCCCTATAAAAAACACACACCAGTTCTGGGCTTGCTTTTCACAAGAAGCATTGCCTGATGTGAATGATGCCTCGCACAAAAGAGCTCTCAGAAGACCTACGATTAAGAATTGTTGACTTGCATAAAGCTGGAAAGGGCTATAAAAGTATCTCCAAAACCCTTGCTGTTCATCAGTCCACGGTAAGACAAATTGTCTATAAATGGAGAAAGTTGAGCACTGCTGCTACTCTCCCTAGGAGTGGCCGTCCTGTAAAGATGACTGCAAGAGCAGAGCGCAGACTGCTCAATGAGGTGAAGAAGAATCCCAGAGTTTCAGCTAAAGACTTACAAAAGTCTCCGGCATATGCCAACATCCCTGTTAGCGAATCTACGATACGTAAAACACTAAACAATGGATTTCATGGGAGGATACCACAGAGGAAGCCACTGCTGTCCAAAAGAAACATTGCTGCACGTTTACAGTTTGCACAAGAGCACCTGGATGTTCCACAGCAGTACTGGCAAAATATTCTGTGGACAGATGAAACCAATGTTGAGTTGTTTGGAAGAAACACACAACACTATGTGTGGAGAAAAAGAGGCACAGCACACCAACATCAAAACCTCATCCCAACTGTGAAGTATGGTGGTGGGGGCATCATGATTTGGGGCTGCTTTGCTGCGTCAGGGACTGGACGGATTGCTATCATCGAAGGAAAAATGAATTCCCAAGTTTATCAAGACATTTTGCAGGAGAACTTACGGCCATCTGTCCACCAGTTGAAGCTCAACAGAAGATGGGTGTTGCAACAGGACAACCACCCAAAGCATAGAAGTAAATCAACAACAGAATGGCTTAAACAAAAGAAAATACGCCTTCTGGAGTGGCCCAGTTAGAGTCCTGACCTCAACCTGATTGAGATGTTGTGGCATGACCTCAAGAAAGTGATTCACACCAGACATCCCAAGAATATTGCTGAACTGCACATCTGATCTGCAACTACAGGAAACGTTTGATTGACGTTATTGCTGCCAACCAGTTATTAAATCCAAGGGTTCACATACTGTTCCACCTGCACTGTGAATGTTTACATAGTGTGTTCAATAAAAACATGGTAACATTGAATTCTTTGTGTGTTATTAGTTTAAGCAGACTGTGATTGTCTATTGTTGTTACTTAGATGAAGATCAGATTACATTTTATGACCAATTTGTGCAGAAATCCAGATCATTCCAAAGGGTTCACATACTTTTTCTTGCAACTGTATGTACAGCACTGTGCTTGGTAAGCTGCTGGAAGTCAGCAGTGCTCTCCACAGCTCAGGTGAACGTGGCGACTCCCTAAAGCAGCTAATCAGTTGATCCTCAGGATCGGTTATCATTATCATTTCCTGGATAATCCCTTTAAAAACACAAGAGAATAAAAAATAAAAAAAAGTATCTGAAATAATAAAAAGTTCTATTGCCATCCCAAACACACTCTTCAGGAGCCATTTCCTTTATATAAAGTGCTGATATCATAGAACATATATTTAGTATGGTCACAAACTATTCCTTAGTGTTTGTCTCTTGCCACACCAATATTTGTTCTTAGGCTGCATTCACACATAGGTTTTGTGGTGTTTTTCAACCTTTTTTTTTTTCCCCCTTTTTTACTGAAAAATGCCTCGGAAATACACTGCCTGTCAAAAAAAAATAAAAAAAATCACCACCAAAAAGAGCCTTTAGCTTTGATTACGGCACGCATTCGCTGTGGGATTGTTTCGATAAGCTTCTGCAATGTCAAAAGATTTATTTCCATCCAGTGTTGCATTCATTTTTCACCAAGATCTTCCATTGATGATGGTAGAGTCTGACTGCTGCGCAAAGCCTTCTCCAGCACATCCCAAAGATTCTCAATGGGGTTAAGGTATGGACTCTGTGGTGGCCAATCCATGTGTGAAAATGATGTCTCATGCTCCTTTCACAATTTGAACCCAATGAATCCTGGCATTGTCATCTTGGAATATGCCCGTGCCATCAGGGAAGAAAAAAAATCCATTGATGGAATAACCTGGTCATTCAGTATGTTCAGGTAGTCAGCTTACCTCATTCTTGGAGCACATACTGTTGCTGAACCTAGACCTGACCGACTGCAGCAACTCCAGAGCATAGCACTGCCCCCACTGGCTTGTAAGTAGGCACTAGGCATGATGGGTGCATCACTTCATCTGCCTCTCTTCTTACCCTGATGTGCCCATCACTCTGGAACAGGGTAAATCTGGACACATCAGAGCACATGACCTTCTTCCATTGCTCCAGAGTCCAATCTTTATGCTTCCTAGCAAATTGAAGCCTTTTTTTCTGGTTTGCCTCACTGATTAGCGGTTTTCTTACGGCTACACAGCTGTTCAGTTCCAATCCCTTGAGTTCCTTTCGCATTGTCAGTGTGGAAATGCTCTTACTTTCACTTTTAAACATAGCCCTGAGTTCTACTCTTGTTTTTCTTCGATTTGATTTCACCAAACGTTTAAGTGATCGCTGATCATGATCATTAAGAATTTTTTACCCGCCACATTTCTTCCTCTAATACGATGGGTCCCCAATATCCTTCTCGTTTTTAATAATGCGTTGGACGGTTCTTACCCAATTTTAGTAGTTTCTGCAATCTCCTTAGATTTTTTTTCTCTACTTGATGCATGCCAATGATTTGACCCTTCTCAAACAGACTAACATCTTTTCTATGACCACCACATGAGTCTTTCAACATGGTTGTTTAAGAAACGAGAAGCAACTCATTGCACCAGTTGGGGTTAAATAACTTATTGCCAGCTGAAAGATAATCGCCCATGCAGTAATTATCCAATAGGAGGCTCATGACTATTTGCTTAGTTAAATTAAGGTGGCGACTTTTTTTTTGGACAGGCAGTGTATAATACGTTGGACGCAAATTATTTTTTTTTTTGTGGCATTTCCTTGTCTCTCTGAGTCTTTGACCAGGGTTAGCCTTAGGTTACATTACAATCTAAACAAGTACTCTTTTTGTCCTCCCCCAACAGACTCCTCCACAACCATTATAGGATATTAATTGCATCAATTTTAAAATGTGATGATAATGTCTGTAAAGCGCTGTGGAATATGTCAGCACTATATAAGTGAGTACAATACAATGAAAAAATAAAATGTAAATAAAAAAGGTTTTCCAATTTTTTTTTTTTACACTCATGACCTATCCTCAAGATAAGTCATCAGCCGATCAGCTGTTTGAGGAGATTGAAATGCTCCTGTGAGTGCCACTACCGCCTCACAGCTTACCAAGCACAGCGCGGTACATTTTATAGCGGATGTGCTTGGTCCATTCACTTGAGCTGCACCTAGGCTACATGACCAATGAAAGTGACATCACTGGCCTAGGGTAAGCTGCCAGAAGGTCTCAGTGTTCATGTAGTGCCGCAGCCGTCTTGAACAGCTGATCGGCTGGGGTGTAGGTGTCAGAACCCCACTGATGACCTATTCAGAGGTGAGGTCATCAGCATTAAAAAGCTGGAAATCCCTCTAATATTATGGAAAGAAGAATGCGCATTTAAAGGGATATTTCCATCTGGCACATTTAAGGCATATCCATAAGATATGCTATAACTGTTTGATGGTGTAACTCCCATCTCTGGGAGCTGATCTATTCTCAAAAAATGGGGACTGGAAATTAGTGGAATGCAAGCTGCACATGTAATTTTTTGGGGGGGGTTTTAATGAGTGATTTGACCCAATAGGCTTTTCATAGAATTGGGAAAAATGTGGCTATGGAAAATTTAAAATTACTTTTTTTCAATAAAATGTTTCTTTAGCTCCAGATTTATTTTCACTAAAGGATAACAGAAAAAAAAAGCACCCCACAATTTGTTACCCATTTTCTCCTAAATATGGCAGCACACCATATGTGGTCATAAACCTTTGTATGGGCACACAGCAAAGCTCAGAAGAGGAGAGCCATACAGCTTTTGGAGGGCAGATTTCACTTGAATAATTTTCATGCACCATGTTGCATTTGAAGACTCCCTGAGGTGCCCCTACAGTACAAAACCACAAAAAGTGACCCCATTTTGCAAACTACCCCCCCAATGGTATTTTTAAAGGGGTGTAGTTTACACTTTAGCCCAACAGGAGCTTCATAGAATTTAGAAACACTTGGCCGTGAAAATGAAAAATTACGTATTTTACAAGAAAAGTTTGATTTAGGCCCACATATTTCATTTTCACAAGGAGTAAAATGAGAATTCACAATTTGTTACTCATTTTCTTCTAAATACAACACGCCATATGTTGTCGTAAGGTGCTGTATGGGTACACAACAGGGCACAGAAGGGAAGCAGGGCCATGTGTATTTGAGGCCTAGTTTGGGGATTTATACAGCATTGACCAAGAAGTGCTGAGACTCTGAGGTTAAATAAAAAAAGAAAAGAAATCCCCAAGAAGTGAACTCATTTTAGAAATCACACCTCTCAAAGAATTTATCAATGGGTATAGTGAGCATTTTGACCCAGCAGGTGTTTTGAAAAATTAATTCACAGCAGATGGTGCAAAGTGAAATTTGCAATTTATCCACAGATATGCCAATTCAGCACCCAATATGTGGTGCCAATGCTTCCTGGTTTTATTAACACCCTACACATGGCTCTATTCTTTTTTATTTGGACATACAACAGGGCTCAGGAGTACAAGTACACCACATACGTTTAAGGCCCAAAGTGGCGATTTATACATCTGATTTACACTGAAAAGTGTAGAAGCTCAAGGGTGAAAAAAATAAAATAAAAAATTGAACCTCCGAGAAATGACCCTATATCAGAAACGACACCCCTCAAGGTATTTATTAAGAGGTGGAATGAGCATATTGTTCCCACAGGTGTTTTGCAGAAATGAATGAACAGGGGACAGTGTGAAGTTTTCCAAAGATCTTGTATTCCAGTGCCAATAATGTGGTGCCCAGCTCGTGCCATCTGAGACATACAATGCACTTTAAATAGTTTTTTTACTGGGCAATTTAATAAATCTGAATGTAAACTGCTATTTGGGTACACTGCAGGGTTCAAAAGGGAAAGGCCACCTTTTGGCTTTTTGCGGAGCAGAAAATGGAGACACAAAAACATGATTTTTTAAAATATTTTATGCTTTATTATATAAAACTAAAAAAAGACAGATTTGGTATTGTCTAGTCCGCAACAATCTGCTCTTTAAAAATAACACATAATCTAGCCTATCAGTTGAACGCCATAAAACACCAAAAATAAAAACTGTGCCACAACAGCCATTTTTTTGGTTACCTTGCCTCACACAAAGTGTATTATCATATGTACCCCAAAATAATACCAATAAAACTGTCACCTTATACCGTAGTTTCCAAAATGGGGTCACATTTTGGGAGTTTCTACTGTAGGGGCTGATCAGGGGGTCTTCAAGTGTGACATGGCAACTTAAAATTATCCCAGTGAAATCTGTCCTCCAAAATACATATGTTGCTCCTTCCCTTCTGCGCCCTGCCATGTGCCCATACAGCAGATTACAACCACATATGGAGTGTTTCTGTAAACTGCAGAATCAGGGTTATAAATACTGAGTTTTGCTGCCTTACAGGAAAAAATGGCTTAAAATGGCAAATCTGCAAAAAGAAGTGAAATTTTGAGATTTCTCCTATTTTTCTTTAATTCTTGTGGAACACCTAAAGGTTTAACAACTCTTGTAAAATTATATTTGAATAGGGTTATAGTTTCTAAAATGGAGTAATTAATGGGTGGTTTCTATTATGTAAGCCCCGCAAAATGAATTCATGACTGAATTGGTCCTTTAAAAAGCAGGTTTTGGAAATGTTCTTACAAATTAAAAAAATTGCTTCTAAAATTGTACTTCATCTAACATTCCAAAAAAAAAAAAAAAATTAAATGACTTTTACAAATTGATGCCAACAAAAAGTAGAAATATGGGAAATGTAAATTAATAACTATTTTATTAGGTATCACACTATCTGCCTTAAGAGCAGGGAAACAAATTTTGAAAATTGCAAATTGATTTTTTACATAAATAAAGGTGAAATATATTTACCTTGATATTTACCATAGTGACGCGTTATGAATGAATAGGTGACTTAAATTAAATTCTGCATAAAAAGAAACAAGCGCGAGTGCCGGTCCTTCCTTTACAGCTGTAATACTGGGATGCCTGCCCGCTGACACGTGCACCGCCGAACAACTTTAAGGAGCAGTGCCAGCCATTTCACTCTACACACTTAAAGGGGGACTTGTCATCAACTTTATGCTGCCCATGCTAAGGGCAGACTAAAGTAGAGACAGGTGAGTTGATTTTCAGTGGTCTGTCATTTATAAGTAAGTGGTTGCCGAGAACCAACATCACAATCATTGCAGACTAGGCCTGGAAAAGAGTCACGGCCACCTGAGAAGAGTCATGGTTATTCATGAATTCCTTCTGTCCCTACCCACCTGCTGATGACCGACAGGCTTCTTCCCAGTTTTCTTCCTTTCTCTCTAGGAGACAACTGCTAATCTTCAGCGGATGGGCGGGGAGAACAGGAGATTATGAATAACCATGACTCTTCTCAGTTAGATTTGACTCTTTTCACATCTGGCCTGCCCTGCAATGATGATGATGCTGGTTTTTGACCAGTGATGGTCAGTTCGCAGTGTTCGCCAGAGAACACATGCGGGCTGTCATCTTTAGTAAGGTAGACTCACCCGTCCGGCGATGCATAGGTAAACCCTTACCTATGCCGGGAGCCGGTCTGAAATCAAATGCAGTAACCGGGAGCAGGCAGTTCCGAGAACAGCCGCCGGGGGCCTTCATCGTAACTGCCTGCTCCCGGTGACTGCATTTGATTTCAAACCGGCTCCCGGCACAGGTAAGGGCTTACCTATGCATTGCCGGACGGGTTAGTCTACCTTACTAAAGATGGCAGCCCGCATGTGTTCGCTGGCGAACACTGCGAACTGACCATCACTGTTCTTGACAACCACTTTTAGCTCATGAGTGGCACACCGCTGAAATCAGCATTTCTGTCACAAATTTATGCTGCCCTCAGTGAGGTTAGCATAAAGTTGATGACCGGTTCCCTTTAAAGAGGACCTTTTATGGGTCCAGGCATTATGAAATAAGTAGCAGGCTATGTAGGGCATAGAGCAAGGATCTAAGAGCGCTTACTTTTTCTGGGCACTGCTCTGTTCGCCCGCTGTGCCCCTGCTGAATTACCCCACTCGGTATGCTAAAGAATACCATCGGTACAGGGAGAAGGAGACTGCCCTGTTTCTCAATGAGCGTCTCCTTCTCCCTGGCTGTAGTGCAGTCCAATCACAAAGGAGAGCGTCACAGGGATAAAAAATAAAAACTCACCTTCATCCTGGCTGTGACTCTCTCCTTTGTGATTGTACCGCGCTACAGCCAGGGAGAAGGAGACGCTCATTGAGAAACAGGGCAGTCTCCTTCTCCCTGTACCGATGGTATTCTTTAGCATACCAGGTGGGGGAATTCAACAGGGGCATAGCGGGCGAACAGAGCAGTGCCCAGAAAAAATAGTAAGCGCTCTTACATCCATGGACTATTCCCTACATAACCTGCTACTTATTTCATAGTGTCTGGACCCATGAAAGGTCCTCTTTAAAGACGAACACCTGCAAAAAATCTTTCCATGTGATGCCCATTTATCTGGACAAGTTTGAGACCCCTGGTCTACAACATGTTCTTTACAGTAGTCACATTGTGAAATACTCTACTACAAGAGGTATTAATGAAGAGACTATGTCAGTGTTTAGATACGTATCTAATAGCAAGGTTTTAAGGGTTCTAATTAACTTCTTCTACCTCAGTTTTCAGTTTCTACTCGCGCAAAAAATGTTTATTCACTGACCTGCCAGAAAGGTACATGATATAATCTGTAGTGAATGAAATCTTCTCCTCAGTGACTGTATTTGTCAGCTATCCCCTCCCGTCTAACATTTAGCTGTGTCATGTGACTCTCTGATCTCCAAATGGCAGGACTGACATTGAGGCACCCATAGCAATACATAGAGAAACTGACTTCCTGTCCACACATAAGATGCTATGTTATTTGGAAAGTCTGGTTGCTGGCCACATGACCACAGCTGAGAAGCAGAAGGGAGGGGATAGCTCACAAATACAGACACTGGTAAGAAGATTACATCATGCACATTTCTAGCAGGTCAGAGAATAACATTTTTTGCGCGAGTAGAAACTGAAAACTGGGGTAGAAGAAGTTAATTAGAACCCTTAGAACCTTGCTATTAGATAAGTATCTAAACACTGACATAGTCTCTTCATTAATACCTCTTGTAGTAGAGTATTCCACAATGTGACTACTGTAAAGAACATGTAGACCAGGGGTCTCACAGTCTCTTCATTAATACCTCTTGTAGTAAAGTATTCTACAATGATGTAAAGAACATGTAGACCAGGGGTCTCACAGTCTCTTCATTAATACCTCTTGTACTAAAGTATTCTACAATGTGACTACTGTAAAGAACATGTTGTAGACCAGGGGTCTCAAACTTGTCCAGATAAATGGGCCTCACGTGGAAAGATTTTCCACTTGATGGGCTGCATTTAAAATGCAATACAATATAGATGTGTACATAGCAGTGAAATACAGTACAGCCTACACAGAATCCCTGCTCTTCAGTGTTTAATAGAGTTTAGTATCCACATATCAATGTACAGCATATACGTGTGTCACACTCATCGTCCCATGAGCTTCACCTCAGCCGGGAATGACACCAACAGCTTCCATTTGTGGCATTCTAATCAGATATCTTTTTTTTTTGCCTTATAAACTATGTTAGTTTTCAAAATTAAATTTCACATGGCTGGATAACCCATTCTGAATGCACCACCCTATGAGACCCACATACAGACTCCTAGAACAGACCCCAGAATTAACACAGACCAAATCAGACCCTAAATGTATACAGACCTCAGATCATACCCCAAATTTATGAATTTATACAGACCCCAGACAACATAAGCAACTCTCCTCCTCTAAGTGCCGCCACCACTCTGACTCTAAAGTAGAGCACTTTGTTCTAGCCCTGCATCCTGACGTTACAAAGAGTCAGGTCATAATGCATATCTGCGTACACTACGCTGTTTTGGCGGCGCAAGGAGCACCTAAACAAAATTAGGTAGGTGGTTTGTATGTTAGGCTTGATCAGTTTAATTACTTTTGCAATAGATAAATAAAAGTAAAAATTATAATAAAGACTAAATATTCAGAAAATTACCATTTTCAACCGAAGCTAACATACTAGATTCACTCTGACCATTTTCTTGATCATGACCCGCATGGTTAGAAGCCAGACTTGCCCACTGGGATACCCAACGTTTTCTGCCTGATACAGAAAGAACATCCTAAAATTAGAAAAAATAGAATGTTAAATTGAGAACTAACACCAACAAAACAAAATTTGCAATAAAAACTGAAAAAATTAATAAATAATAAATAAACCTATAAACATAAAAGGGATCATTTATTAAAACCGGCATTCTAGACCGCGGTATTAATAACCCCTATATCTAAGTTATGATACCTGAACAGTTCTTTTCCGGTATAGAGCCCCTGTGAAGGAACTCGATGCCGGAAAAGAAAAACGCTAGTGTGAAAGTACCCTAATATAGGCGTATTTCTGAATAATAAATAACCCCCAAAATATCTTAGCTGATGGAAACATCTGAAAAATCCCAGGGATTTATTTCACACTATAATCACTGTTGCAGAGCATTTGCCTTTTATAAAGTTGTGTAAAGAAGAATTTGGAATGACACAATTCAAGGGGTTGTCCCCTTTTTTTTTATATTGATGATCTATCTTCAGGTTAGCTTCTAAATATATGAAAAAAAATACACAGGCGTATAGAGGAAAACCTGGGATAACAAAAAAACTAAGGGGGAGGTTATGAAAACCACTGACTTTGGGGAGTTTTGCTTAGTGCACAACAACCCAATGTACCAAATAGATTGAAGAATATTGAGGTAAATGAAGAAGAGACTTCTCGCGGGGGCTCCTTGCCGAAGAAACGTTTGTGATGTGTTTTATCATTGTGTGATACCTGAGGAAGGGGCTGGTCCCGCTCCAAAATGCGTTGCTATTTTACAAAAATAAACTAATGTACCAAGACTACACAGTTGAAAGTTTATTCGGCAATACCACCTATATGAAATCCCTAAAGCACCATGTAAACACAGATAGAAGATGTTCGGAAAAAATGTCATCTTTATTAAAGTTTAAGGAGGACCTTTCACCTCTCCTGACGTGTTTTAGTAGCGTCATGCATTCCCCATGTAATACCAATTCTGGATCCTCTATTCTTATGACTATGTTGTGCCGTTCCTTTATTATTGCTACTAGAAGTTATGAATACATTGCTATTAGCCTTCAGTAAGGGTACAGAGTGACTCTATCCAATCAGTGCTGCCATTTTCAGACTGTGCAGGTACACTCCCAATTTGTTACCGCCCCTCTGTACCCTAACTGAAGGCTGCGGGTGCTTTTGGAGGTGCCCTTTTGGGTCTGTAATTTAATGTTCTGAAGAATTTACTCTGTTGTAAACTTCTGGGGGTGCCATTGGGCAATGGATTTCTATGTTATAACCATTCCTCCAATTCAATGGGTTTCTGGTTTGCTGGTGTACATCTGACCCTAATGTGACATACTCCTGTGGTGTGTGTTTGTCAATGCCAATTAATATGAGTTTTATTATACTTACTTTAAAGAGGACCTGTCCCCACTCCTGACATGCCTGTTTTAATAGCTTCATGCATTCCCCAGGTAATAACATTTCTGAAACATCTATTTTTATGGCTCTATGCTATGCCATTCCTTTATTATTTCTAATTGAAGTAATGATTGAATTGCTAACAGCCTTCAGTAAGGGTACAGAGGGGTGGTAACTAGTTGGGGGGGGGGGGGTACCTGCACAGTCTGAAAATGGCAGCACTGATTGGATAGTGAGTCTGTGCAGGTACACACACCCAACTGGTTACCAAGATTTGCCCATATTTTGATAGGTGTTGGGAGTTTATTCGGCAAGCAGTGCTCATGAGTAGTCTCCTTCTTAATTTCCCTTGGAATACTCAGGATAGGTCAGCAATATCAGATCGTTGGGGGAGCCGAATGCTGGCACTCCCTCCCGAGCATCTGTTTGAAGAAAACTCAGCTCTGGTACTAGCACTGTGTACTCTTCACTGTTTACCTGCTCGCTGTCAACAATGTAGCAGTGAGCAGTACTGTAATTACAATGAAAGGGATAGCAGTGTTGTAATCACATCTGGTCATCGCTGCAGTGACGACAGCGAGCAGGTAAACAGAGATGAGAATACAGTGCTAGTACCAGAGCTGAATTCTCTTCGAACAGCTGATATGCGAAATATCAGGCGTCTGGCCCCCACAATCTGATATTAATCACCTATCCTGAGGTTAAAACTGGGTTTTAGGGTCCAATTAGACGTCCGTACTTTTCTTGTGGTCCGCAAATTGTGTAACCGCAAAACACGGATACTGGCCATGTGTGTTCTGCATTTTGACAGAAATGCCTATTCTTGTCCACGATTGCGGACAAAAATAGAACTTGCTCTATCTTTTTTTGTGGGGCCGCGGAACTACGCAAAATGGATCTTTTGCGGCCTTACAAAAATTAACATGTCCGCACCAGATGCAGAGCCAAAAATACGGATGTGTGAATGGACCCTTAGAGGGAATGTTTCAACCTTTTTTTTTCCAGCCAATTAAAACACATCCATTTTTTGTAATCTGTTTTCATTTTCAGATTTTAGTTTCTTTATTCTATTTCCTGATCATGATTATGGGGGCTGCGATTTTGTCTGAGCTGTTCTTAACAGCATTTGGACCATAGACACGATAGACGGGAGCTGACTTCTACGGAAGTATTTTCTAGGCATGCTCTGTGACCTGTTCAGAGATCATTTTACAAGCAAAGAGTAGATCAGCTTTGACAATCACCTATACAGAGGCGATTTGTGTCATTCTAAACCTGCCTGTAATATAGTAAAGTGATCTATAAGACTAAAGGTCCCTTTAGACAGGACGATACAGAAGGCGATCGTCAGGAAGGAAGCGTTCCTTCCCAGTAATCGCCTGCTGATCAGTGGAGAAGACCGCTGCATTTACATGCAACAATCTCCTCCACAGTATGGTGAGGAGGAATGGCTAATGCCATCACTCGTTCCCAAACAGACTTCTTGTTTGCTGGCAGTAGAGCGTTTACACAGTACGAATGCCAGCAAATGGCGATTTTTTGGGGTCCGCACAAATAATCTATTACCTGATGAACGAGTGTTTCGCTCGCTCATTGGGTAATCTGCAACACCTTTCACCACCAGATAATTGGTGGATTCTTAGCCTGTGTAAAGGGCCCTTAAGAAGTGGCAAATATTATTAGGCCTAGTGTGAAATCTGCGGGATTTTATGTTTTTTCTTTTAAATATAGAAAGCGACATGAAAAGAATTCAAATAAATCACCAAACAAAATCGTTAAAAATTGTGTTTAACAGAAAAACTGATTAAAATGATTTAAACAATAGGCTATTTTCTGATGACATATTCCCTTTAAACATAGATGGTAGACATCATTATTAACCCCAGAGGAAGCCATACAAGTGGCAATACATGTGATATTGCTCTTTTTTTTACTACGTGCTACTCCGTTCCCCCGCTGTGCCCCCCTGCACTGGTTTCCCGCCCTGTATGTAAATCTATACCGATGGAGGTGAGCTCACCTCCCTGTACCGATGGTATGGATTTACATACAGGGTAGGAAACCAGAATGGGGGGGGGTGGGGGGTGGAGGAATGGGGCAGCGCATAGAAAAGAGCGATATCACATGTCATCAGTATACCCTACCCTGCCAGTTATCTATATGGAAATGGGTGTGAAGGTGTGGTTACACATGTCTGAAGTTGTGAGGACGCTTGGATGTACTGCCAAATTCTCTGAAATGCCTTTGGAGACGGCTTATGGTAAAGAAATGAACATTCATTGCATGGGCAACAGCTCTGGTAGACATTCCTGCAGTCAGCATGCCAATTGCACGCTCCCTCAAATGTTGTGACATCTGTGGCATTGTGCTGTGTGATCCAACTGCACATTTCAGAGTGGTCTTTTATTGTGTTCAGTCTAAGGCACACCTGTGCAATATTCATGCTGTCTAATCAGCAGCTTGATGTACCACACCTGTGAGGTGGGAAGGATTATCTCGGCAAAGGAGAAGTGCTCACTAACACAGATTTGTTAATATTTGAGAGTAATGGGTCTTTTGTGCATGTAGAAAATGTTTCAGATCTTTGAGTTCAGCTCATGCAAAAAGGTAGCAAAACCCAAAGTGTTGCGTTTATATTTTTGTTCAGTGTACTTACCCCGCTCCCCTCCTGGTGCCCACACCGACGTTGCTGCTTCTCCCTGTACACGATTGAAAACATTCGGTGTCGGGTGGGAGCAGCCAATAGCAGGCAAAGACAAGCCTCCCTAGCATCGCGGTCTTTGGCTGCTCCCCCCCCCCCCCCCTGACTACAGATGTTTTGTGATTGTGAAATTGGATAACCCCTGAAGGACACGGCCATGTTTCACCTTAAGGACCAGGTCATTTTTTTGCAAATATTACCAGTGTCACTTTATGTGTGAATAACTTTAACCCCTTAAGGACACAGGGCGTACAGGTACGCCCTTGTGCCCTGGTACTTAAGGACACAGGGCGTACATGTACGCCCTGTGCATTTTCGATCACTGCCGTGCGGCTGGCAGTGATCGGAACCCGGTGCCTGCTCAAATCATTGAGCAGGCACCTAGGCTAAATGCGCGGGGGGGTCCCGTGACCCCCCCATGTCGGCGATCGCGGCAAACCGCAGGTCAATTCAGACCTGCGGTTTGCTGCGATATCTGCAGTTTATGATCCCCGCGGTCCCTGACCGCGGGGATCAGAAACTTTAGGA
Source organism: Bufo gargarizans (assembly GCF_014858855.1). NCBI lineage: Eukaryota > Metazoa > Chordata > Amphibia > Anura > Bufonidae > Bufo > Bufo gargarizans. The sequence continues at coordinate 425,172,748 of NC_058083.1, forward strand.
TTCAAAACTTTGTCCAGTATTCCTCCCCCTGCACCCCTGAGTTATTTGGGCACGGTGGGAGGTGCAGGGGGAGGGTTGCGGGCGGTGCGGGCGGTGCGGGAGGCGGGCGGTGCGGTAGGCGGGATCGCGATCCCCCGCCCGCCTCCCATTGCGTAATCGTTGGCGTCTAGTGGGTATACCAGGGTGCCAGCACATTGCTGGCACCCTGGTATAAACGGCTGACATCGGTGATGCGATGTCAGCCGTTTAACCCTTTCCATACAGCGGTCCGTACGGACCGCTGTATGGAAAAGGTTAACAGTAAGAGGGAGCTCCCTCCCTCTCCCATCGGGGGGCTGCTGTGCCTTTGCAGTCCCCCGAATGGAGAGGGAGAGAGCTCCCAGGCAGCCCCCCCAAGCCCCGTCCTTACCCTTCCCCGTCTGCGCAGTTCTGACCATAACTGAGCAGACGGGGAAGGTTCCCATGACAACAGGACGCCTTCTCAGGCGTCCTGCTGTCCATGGTTCTGAACAGATCTGTGCTGAAAGGCATAGATCTGTTCAGACAAAGTGTAAAATACAGTATAGTACTATATATTGTACTGTACTGTATTATGTAGACATCAGACCCACTGGATCTTCAAGAACCAAGTGGGTCTGGGTCAAAAAAAAAGTGAAAAAAGTGAAAAATAAAGTAAAAATCAAAAAACACATTTATCACTGATTAAAAATGAAAGAAATAAAATTCCCTACACATGTTTGGTATCGCCGCGTCCGTAACGACCTGATCTATAAAACGGTAATGTTACTTTACCCGAACGGTGAACGCCATAAAAATAAAAAATTAAAAACTATGATGAAATTGGAATTTTGCCCACCTTACTTCCCAAAAAAGGTAATAAAAGTGATCAAAAAAGTCGCATCTATGCCAAAATTGTAACAATCAAACCATTATCTCATCCCGCAAAAATCATACCCTACCCAAGATAATCGCCCAAAAACTGAAAAAGTTATGGCTCTTACACTATGGAAACACTAAAACATGATTTCTTTTGTTTCAAAAATGAAATCATTGTGTAAAACTTACATAAATAAAAAAAAAGTATACATATTAGGTATCGCCGCGTCCGTATTCACCGGCTCTATATAAATATCACATGACCTAACCCCTCAGATGACCACCGTAAAAAAATAAAAATAAAAACGGTGTAAAAAAAGCCATTTTTTGTCATCTTCCGTCACAAAAAGTGTAATAGCAAGCAATCAAAAAGTCATGTGCACCCCAAAATAGTGCCAATCAAACCGTCATCTCATCCCACAAAAAATGAGACCCTACTTAAGATAATCGCCCAAAAATTTAAAAAACTATGGCTCTTAGACTATGGAGACACTAAAACTTTTTTTTGTTTTAAAAATGAAATTATTGTGTAAAACGTACATAAATAAAAAAAATTGTATACATATTGGGTATCACCGCGTCCGTGACAACCTGCTCTATAAAATTACCACATGATCTAACCTGTCAGATGAATGGTGTAAATAACAAAAAAAAAAAAAACGGTGCCAAAAAAGCTATTTCTTGTTACCTTGCCGCACAAAGTGTAATATAGAGCAACCAAAAATCATATGTACCCTAAACTTGTACCAACAAAACTGCCACCCTATCCCGTAGTTTCTAAAATGGGGTCACTTTTTTGGAGTTTCTACTCTAGGGGTGCATCAGGGGGGCTTCAAATGGGACATGGTGTCAAAAAAACCAGTCCAGCAAAATCTGCCTTCCAAAAACCGTATGGCATTCCTTTCCTTCTGCGCCCTGCCGTGTGCCCGTACAGCAGTTTACGACCACATATGGGGTGTTTCTGTAAACTACAGAATCAGGGCCATAAATAATGAGTTTTGTTTGGCTGTTAACCCTTGCTTTGTAACTGGAAAAAAAATATTAAAATGGAAAATCTGCCAAAAAAGTGAAATTTTGAAATTGTATCTCTATTTTCTATTAAATCTTGTGCAACACCTAAAGGGTTAACAAAGTTTGTAAAATCAGTTTTGAATACCTTGAGGGGTGTAGTTTCTTAGATGGGGTCACTTTTATGGAGTTTCTACTCTAGGGGTGCATCAGGGGGGCTTCAAATGGGACATGGTGTCAAAAAAACCAGTCCAGCAAAATCTGCCTTCCAAAAACCGTATGGCATTCCTTTCCTTCTGCGCCCTGCCGTGTGCCCGTACAGCAGTTTACAACCACATATGAGGTGTTTCTGTAAACTACAGAATCAGGGCCAGAAATAATGAGTTTTGTTTGGCTGTTAACCCTTGCTTTGTAACTGGAAAAAAAATATTAAAATGGAAAATCTGCCAAAAAAGTGAAATTTTGAAATTGTATCTCTATTTTCTATTAAATCTTGTGCAACACCTAAAGGGTTAACAAAGTTTGTAAAATCAGTTTTGAATACCTTGAGGGGTGTAGTTTCTTAGATGGGGTCACTTTTATGGAGTTTCTACTCTAGGGGTGCATCAGGGGGGCTTCAAATGGGACATGGTGTCAAAAAAACCAGTCCAGCAAAATCTGCCTTCCAAAAACCGTATGGCATTCCTTTCCTTCTGCGCCCTGCCGTGTGCCCGTACAGCAGTTTACAACCACATATGAGGTGTTTCTGTAAACTACAGAATCAGGGCCAGAAATAATGAGTTTTGTTTGGCTGTTAACCCTTGCTTTGTAACTGGAAAAAAAATATTAAAATGGAAAATCTGCCAAAAAAGCGAAATTTTGAAATTGTATCTCTATTTTCTATTAAATCTTGTGCAACACCTAAAGGGTTAACAAAGTTTGTAAAATCAGTTTTGAATACCTTGAGGGGTGTAGTTTCTTAGATGGGGTCACTTTTATGGAGTTTCTACTCTAGGGGTGCATCAGGGGGCTTCAAATGGGACATGGTGTCAAAGAAACTGTCCAGCAAAACATGCCTTCCAAAAACCAAACGGCGCACCTTTCACTCTACGCCCCGCTGTGTGGCCGTACAGTAGTTTACGGCCACATATGGCGTGTTTCTGTAAACGGCAGAGTCAGGGCAATAAAGATACAGTCTTGTTTGGCTGTTAACCCTTGCTTTGTTAGTGGAAAAAATGGGTTAAAATGGAAAATTAGGCAAAAAAATGAAATTCTCAAATTTCATCCCCATTTGCCAATAACTCTTGTGCAACACCTAAAGGGTTAACAAAGTTTGTAAAATCAGTTTTGAATACCTTGAGGGGTGTAGTTTCTTAGATGGGGTCACTTTTATGGAGTTTCTACTCTAGGGGTGCATCAGGGGGCTTCAAATGGGACATGGTGTCAAAAAACCAGTCCAGCAAAATCTGGCTTCCAAAAACCATACGGCGCACCTTTCACTCTACGCCCCGCTGTGTGGCCGTACAGTAGTTTACGGCCACATATGGGGTGTTTCTGTAAACGGCAGAGTCAGGGCAATAAAGATACAGTCTTGTTTGACTGTTAACCCTTGCTTTGTTAGTGGAAAAAATGGGTTAAAATGGAAAATTAGGCAATAAAAGGAAATTCTCAAATTTCATCCCCATTTGCCAATAACTCTTGTGCAACACCTAAAGGGTTAACAAAGTTTGTAAAATCAGTTTTGAATACCTTGAGGGGTGTAGTTTATAGAATGGGGTCATTTTTGGGTGGTTTCTATTATGTAAGCCTCGCAAAGTGACTTCAGACCTGAACTCGTCCCTAAAAATTGGGTTTTTGTAAATTTCTGAAAAATTTCAAGATTTGCTTCTAAACTTCTAAGCCTTGTAACATCCCCAAAAAATAAAATATCATTCCCAAAATAATTCAAACATGAAGTAGACATATGGGGAATGTTAAGTCATCACAATTTTTGGGGGTATTACTATGTATTACAGAAGTAGAGAAACTGAAACTTTGAAATTTGCAAATTTTTCCCAATTTTTGGTAAATTTGACTTTTTTTTATGCAAAAAAAAATATTTTTTTAACTTTATTTTACCAGTGTCATGAAGTACAATATGTGACGAAAAAACAATCTCAGAATGGCCTGGATAAGTCAAAGCGTTTTAAAGTTATCAGCACTTAAAGTGACACTGGTCAGATTTTCAAAAAATGGCCTGGTCCTAAGGTGTAAAAAGGCTGTGTCCCTAAGGGGTTAAAACACTTACTTATCCAGGGCATTCGGAGATAGTTTTTTCGTCACATATTGTACTTCATGACACTGGAAAAATTGAGTAAAAAAAAAATAATTTCAAAAAAATTTTAAATTTTGGGAATGACATAAAATTTTTAGGGGACGTTACAAGGCTTAGAAGTTTAGCAGCAAATCTCGAAAATTTTCAAAAACCCACTATTTAAGGACCAGTTCAGGTCTGAAGTCACTTTGTGAGGCTTACATAATAGAAACCACCCAAAAATTACCCCATTCTAGAAACTACACCCCTCAAGGTATTCAAAACGGATTTTATAAACATCGTTAACCCTTTAGGTGTTCCACAAGAGTTCATGGCAAATGGAGATTAAATTTAACAATTTAAATTTTTGGGGAAATTTTCTATTTTAATCCAAAAATTATCTCCAAATGGCCTGGATAAGTAAAAGTGTTTTAAAGTTATTCACACATAAAGTGACACTGGTCATATTAGCAAATATTTATTGCCCCGATTCTGTAGTTTACAGAAACACCACATACTGCATGTGGCCGTAAACTAGTGTACGGGCACACGGTAGGGCGTAGAGGGAAAGGAGCACTGTGTGGTTTTTGGAAGGCAAATTTTGCTGGACTGGTTTATTTACACCATGTCCCATTTGAAGCCCCCCTTATGCACCCCTACAGTAGAAACTCCATAAAAGTGACCCCATTTTGGAAACTACAGGATAAGGTGGCAGGTTTCTTCTGACTATTTTTAGGGTACATATGATTTTTGGTTGCTCTATATTCGATTTTTGTGAGGCAAGGTTACCAAAATAGAAATTCTGAAATTTCATCTACATTTGCCATAAACTGTTGAGGAACAGCTAAAGGGTTCTTCCAGCTCATCCGGCTCAGACTTGACAAAGGGGACCCTAGTACCCCGAAACGCGTTGTCTCACGAATAAATATAATACTGCTGAAACCAAAATATTGTCTACGACCGGTTGTCTCGCGCACCCTCTGTGGACCATACACTCTACCTAAGGTCCAGCGTACTTTTCTTCATACCATTACCCGAGTGGCAGTACCCGAGTGGCAGGGTGGCTCCTGCCCAAGGTGATCGGACGAATCTAGGCTGCACCGTTACTCATCTACACTTTACCTCCATTGCAGTTGCATCCAATTGATGCAACCGCAATAGTTGAGCAAACCATTTATTTTATTAGAAATTTGATTTGCTGAATTTACTTACCCTATGAGCGCCTTTCTCTATCTTATTGACCATTATCTGCCACACAGTATGGTGTCCTTAAACCCATACTACTAGGTGCCCAGGTGTGAGACTTCTGTTTTTACAGTGTCTGTCACCATGGATTTCTTATACACAGGGCTAAATAAGCACTGTCTAATGAAGAAAGACTGCATCAATACCTTGTCAACACAGAGATCACATAATTGCCAGAAACCCCCAGCATGGCAAGGCCGCTGACTCTCTGCGGACCCCAGTGGCGGGGTACATATCTAAACTATGCAAAAATAGGTGAAGGAATGAGGGGGGGGGAAGGGAAGAGAAAATAATAGTATCTAGGGAGGCATGGAAGGACCAGAGAGGAATAAGTAGATCTTGATTGCTGGGCAATGTGATCTGCTGTATTAACTTAGCCCATTTTGGAATAAAAGATGCAATAAGAATGGGTCGTGAGACTAGTATCATCATTTCAAAAAGAACGCAGCCAATTTTTTGTAATTATTACGACCCTGTAAATGGTCTAAAAAATAATTGATACCCCTTTTCCTCCCTGCCATGCGCTAGTCAAGGCTGGAAGGACTGAAATTCAGCCCTGGCATTATAAAACTGACTGGCCGACTTGAAGTGTGGTGAATATGAAATATGTTTGTGAAAAGAGTTTCTAATAGTGTTGGCTATTCCTAGAATTACAGCTCCGTTCTATTAACTTGCATTGGACTGAACTGCTCTCAATTGTAATGCAAGGCATACTGTAGTCATTACTAGAACTATGAGCTATCCCTGGCAAACAATGAGGGTAGTGCCAGGACCCCTTCAAATAGCTGACCAGCAGGGGTGCCAAGAGTCAGCCCCCCACCAAGCTAATATTGATGACCTACTGTATCGCAGTAATAGATAAACTAGATTAGGGGGACAAGAAAGTCAGCTGTACCCCGCTGAGAGTGAGAGGGCACCCTGCTCTACCCAGCACCTGAAGTAGAGACAAAGAGATTCCAAATCCAGAAAAGTGAGTACCGTTGAGGGAGGAAGCAGCAATGCCTACCACATCTGGGAGTATCACAGCACATAGCCTGCCCAGAAGCATCACAGACACCCTTCCCAAAGGGATATGCACCAACTTTACTGCTATTACCCAGAGCAACACAAGACCAGAGTATGCAACTGTATATGCAAGAAGCCATGGGTGGAAATGTGTGCAGCAGATTGTTCTGATATGTATCCTGGGCAAGATGAATGTGCCACGTCTGACAGTGCCCAATCTTGGTGCAATGAGCCTAAAGTGGTGCTGCCGGAGCCGAGGTACTGCTGTATTGACTGAGTCCATTTCATCTAAGGGACAATGTAGGGGCGATGCTGCTTTAACCAAGCCCCTTTTAGCCCAGAGACTGACAGTGACCAACCCCTGCACCAGAAGCTAACAGCAGAATGGTCGATTAGAGTCCCGAAACAGTACTTAAGCCCCTATTAGTGTCCCCGCACAATACCTAAGCCCCATTAGTGCCCCCACAAAGTAGTTATGTACTCTTAGTGTCCCTTTACAGTAGTACTGCCCCCTTACATCAGTGTTGTGTCTGTAGAATTATTAAGATTAAAAATACTCACCTAGCCCCGTTTCCCTGATGAAGGGAACACAACATGCTGTCCCTAAAAGCAGGCATGATGCACACAAGGATGATTTCTGGCTTTTGGTATCTCTGGCTCATAATATCACTGCATCGTTACTACTTCTGAAGAGAACACGGGCCGAGCAATGGTGAAGAAGGAAGCTGAGGGCTCTCTGCATCACCATTGCATTACAACTATACCTGCGCCCTCAGAATGCAAATCCAGTTTAAATCCAGACATGCCACAGAAATCCAGAATGGTCCCGTTGGACCTCGGACAGCTGGGAAGTCTTTCAGGAACAAGAAAGGAGGCACCCCCCAGAATTGCCAGATGAGCGGTCCTGCCCTGCTTCCAGTTCTCCCTTCCAATAACATCGTCTTACTGGCTGTAGCAGTGATATTCCATGCAAACAGGTCACTGTGAGGAAATCACTGACCTCAACAGTACGCGGGACGTCACTGCTGAGGCCAGTGACTGGCTGACTACTGCAGCAGGGAAGACCAGAGCGCGAAGCAGGGGTGATATGGGGTCCGTATCAATTATTTTGTTATTTTACAACTTACAGGGGATAGCTACTTTAATGACCATGGCTCAAAGAGTATTCCAATCTTAATAATTTAGCAGATAACAATACCCATTTGAATGCGACAGCCAGAAGAGACAGGGATAATGCTAACAGCCAAACTGGCCGAGCTACGTAGTCTCCAGAACTCTGACGGTAGTGAATATGAGTTCTGCTGTTTCCATTGCATCCAAGTCCCAAAAACTGAGTTGCTCCCACAATTCTGCTGTTTTAGTAATCCTGACCACCTCTCGATGCTGCATGAAGACTGGTACTATCATCTCGACTAGTTAGGACGTACTACATTACAGTACATTATAGTGTAAACACAAAATACTTAATCCATAAGAACGCTTGGCGTTTAAATATGTGATAACTTGTTGCTCAATATAAATACTTACAGGCATAGGATTCTGTAAATCTGAATTACCTTTGCATCTGACGAGTCCATTTCTTCGTTTGTATTTGCTTTTTCACTGAGCTGATTGTGATTTTTATTCACAAAAGGGGTCTGAAAATGGTTCACTGTAGGTTGCTTATTTGGTGGTCGGTGTCCAAGACTCCCAGAACTTCTCAGTAAAATATTTTGTGAAAATAAAGATGTACATGGCTCTTCAGATTTCTGCTTTAGCAGCAATTTAGCATGCTGAGTACTATGAATTACTCTGTGAGAGGATGAGCCTGACTGCAGACCTAAGGGTAACCCTTTCGGATCTACAGTACCAGCTTTTGCTTTCTCTATTCTAGATTGTGGAATAGGATATGGTGCTTCTGGACCTGTGGCATTAGCATTTAGAGAAAACGAATATGACCGTCGCTTTCTTGGATGGTCATCATCAACAAACTCTATAAGAAATGCAGTTTGACTTGCCGTGTCTTGCTGCCTTCCCCCAGCATGAATTTTAAGATCCAACATTCTCTGTTCTAGGCTTTTTTGTTTTGCATGGTCTTTATGATGGGTAGATCTGTTTAACCGTTTAAGAGATGTACTGTTTTCATAGTCACTTTGAGTCCCATCTTCATGTTTGTTACCTAAAAAGAAAAAGGTGTGTAAAGACCATAAAGTGTTGCTGTTCATACGAGCATGGACATTTCACTTAATGCCACACTCAGCATGGAAACCGCAGCAGGTAACCTCACACAGATAAGACCCACTGGCAGAAATGTGAGGGTCGGCCTTGGATTTCTGCCCTGAAATCCGCTGCAAAAACATGCTTCATGGGACCTTAAAGAGAATCTGTCACTAGGAAATTCACTATTAAACCAGGCACAGTGACATGTAGGGCCAGCTCTGCTGAGTGTAATGATACTTTGATCCTTTACTTCATTCTGGTGAAAAAGTACTTGTAATCCATATGCAAACGAGCAGTTACATGCACTGAGAGCATGCCGCAAATGAGCCCTTACCGCTACTCCGATGCCTTCGCCCTGTGCCAGTCATTGCACTGGTTGCCTATACAATAGAGCTGGTATCAGCAACCTCCAGCTGTTCTGAAAATACAACTCTCTAAATACTCCACTCCCTTCTATGTGAGTTCGAAGAACAGCTGAGCATGTTGCATGATGAGCTGCAACAGTTCTCTGGATTCTGGCACCATCTTTAAAGTAACTTCTGCTGTACATGTATAGCGGAGGTCGTCAAAGGGGTTAACTAGCTGCACTTTGCCTTTTTGAACACTTTTTCCAAGTCCAGGGGAAGGAGAACTGGTTTTTCTCACCCGTCTGGATGGTTGTGGACCCAGTCAAGAGCAGTCAGTACGATTCTAATGTTGACCTCCCCTGAAAAAAATCCAGCCTGTGGAGGGGCAATAAGAACAGGAAGAGAACTTGCAAGTTTTACTGCCAATATTTTTAGACAGGATCTTAGGATTGAGGTTGATGAAAGATATAGAGAGCTATTAGCCTGGCCATAAAGGGTATTTTCATGGCTTCAGAAATGTTTTCCCTCTATCTGGGGCTTCTACCCCTTTCAGTGCCACGTTGCACAATGCCAGCAAAGGAGATGTGACTGCGTCTACCATTATTTTATACAATTCCCCTTTATATCTATCCAGGCCTGGCACTTGAGCTTCTTGGATTCCTGTTCCATAACATCTGTGTTAAGCACATCTAACTTTTGTAGGGCGATTTGGAGGAAGACTTGGTCTAGAAGGGTATTTTTTAGATTGGACATGCCCTCATCATTATAAAGGGCAGTAAAGTACAGTAAAAGTCCCGCGTGGCAATAATAAGACCACGGTCTTCAGTGGTCCCACCATCACCTAGCATAATTTAGCAATATCGGACATGGTAGTTTTCCCTTTGGCCAAGTTGGATAGCATTCTCCTTGGTTCATTACTAGACTTACTGTATATAGGTTGGCATTAAAGGTGGAGAGGTGAAAAACCTCTCTCTCCATCTCCCATCAAAATTTTTACGCAGTTTGTTTTATGTTTCTCTGTGGGGTCATGTACACAAAGTCTGGCCACTATTCTTGGAGTTTAGCTAAGAAAGAAAATGCAACAGAAAGCGTCAAAGAAAATCTGGGCCTCAGGAATATATATTATGGATTACCATCAAGATTGGGGCGTGATCAAAGAACCAGGTCACCTATCTCTGCTGTCTCCAATCTGGGCTGAAGTGTGGAATGGATAAAAATGTAGTCTATGCAGGACCATGATTCTTGAGATTGATAGAAAAAGGTATATCTTCTATCATCTGATTTAAAAGGACACAACATGCCTATTAGCATAGCATGTTCGGTGAATGGCTGTGAGACCTTGTCATGTACCCCTGTCACCTTCAGCTGAGAAGTACCTGGCCCACCCAAATGGTTTTCAGTCAAAGTCTCCTGCTTGTGAGTGAGTCAAGTTTTTAAGATGATGCAGGATGAGGATTTGCTTATTTGGGGACCTTAGTCCCTTAATGTTCCAGGATAGTAATGTCATAGTGGTGAGTCACAATTGGCAACCACCAAGGTGGGAAACGTTTCTAGATATCATTCTGTGTCTTGGCTATAAGTATGTGATGTCCCAGAGTACAAGTTTCAGGGGCAACATTGTCTGCATTGTCCCCCTAAAAATATATATTGCTCTCCCTCCCCAACAGAACTCCTAACAAAATTCCTTCCAGTATGCACTCGTTTCTGAGACTGCACTGTTCCCAACCCGTATCGTATAACAAATAAAGTGATGGGAGCAGGGACAGCTCTATAACTATACAGGTAAACTCTATACCTGGGGTCTAAGTTTCACCAAACCTGGTTTGTAACCCATGAAATAGGTCATAGTCCACTTGCCCTTTGGGAATAAAATGATTTTCAGTCAGGGGTGCATGAAGCAGATCCCTTCATCTGTTTTGGCAGTCGTTGGTCCTTTGGAGCTGGATCATTGTCGCTGGATATTCCAGGACTCCTGACCATGACCTACCATGGCCGTGGGCTGCTTTTCTTTTGTAGTTCCTTATCTAAGAAAAAAGTATGCGCTTCCCCAGGGGTGAAGGATGTTCCCTCTGTAAATGTAATCCACAATATGGGTACTGCAGTTGAATGTGATTCTGCTTGTTGCAGAGCTGGGAGGAAGTCTTCCAAAATAGCAACCTTTTTTGTGACAGCTGCTGAGTAATCAGCAAAGAGCAAAATAGGGGATCCCTGAAGCAGTAGGGGTTATTTCTCTGCCATATAATCCCTCAGAATGTCCTGTCTATCGTTGTAGTTTAAGAAGCGCATGATGACCTGGTGAGGCTGTCTGCCATTTCCCGAGTCAGCTCATGTACGGAGTGCCACACAATGCACACGCTCGACTCTGCAGCCTCCTGATATGCCCAAGGACATCGCTGAGTCTTTCTCGCCGAGATCTTTCAGTTATTGAGGCTTTACCTGGTCTGTCAGACCTACCCAGCTTAGGTTATTGTGACAGGACAAGTTTTCAAGATCATCCAACCAGTCCTGTTAAGCTGCACTTTCTTTGGGGAGGCTTTGAAGGTGGGAGTTCTCCCAGTAGGAAACCTCCTCCATGAAGGAGACTCGTGGCTCTCTTTCATCCACCCTCTCCTTCTTATGTGACAGGGTCTAGAACCTCGTCAATTAAGGAGGGTAAGGGGCTTACGAGGATGCAGAAGGAGTAATTGTACACAGAGTGGCTTGCGCCCGCCCTCGGTGGATTTCACAGATCATTTGCACTTTTTTTCTCCAGAATGAAGCAAGAAATAGGTAAGTGAAATATATCATTACATTCAGCTAAGCTAGCCCTTTAAGGAAGTGTGCCTGGTTTAACCCTGAATTTCCTGGTGACAGACTCCTTTTAATGTAAAGTTGCATAATATATAAAACAAAGAAGAAAAATACAGTATTTTGTTTAAAATATATTACCTTGTATCCTTTTTAAGTATACCGGTACATCACTTTTAACACTTTTTGTATCTTCCTCAGCTGCTTCTTTCAGCAAACGGGGTGGATTATTTTGTGCTAACCAGTCAGCTACCTTACTTTCGGCAGCAATCAGTTCTGTATTTAACCCAGCAAGGTCCTTATCTCCAATGGATGAAGGCTTCTTTGCCTTTTGACGGTGGTCTGTGAACTTTGTTATATGATCTTTAATGGTTACCTTTCCTGGAGAACTTTCATCAAACTCTATTGTAAAGGAAGCATGTCCTGAGCCTGACCCTTGCTGGCAGTGTGGGTCTAATGTCGCAATTTCATATATAATATTTCCCTCTCCATCAGATTTTTGTTGGAGTTCCTTATTAGGGATTTCAAAATAATTTGATTCTCTGCAATATGAATTGAGAGCTTCTCCCTTTGTTGATGTTGCCTGTTCACCAGCTTTTTTCCCAACTTTGCCGCAACCTAGAACATAACAAAAACATGTATTCCATTTATTGAAAACACTTTTTTACTTAAACCTATAAGGGAAGGGTCACACAGCTTTTTGTGGCAGTTTTTGATGCAGTTTTTTTTTATTTTAAGCCAAAGTCAGTAGAGTGTTGGAAGGGAATGAGAAATATGAAGGACTCCTCCTTCCTGGTGTATCCACTTCTGGCTTTGGTTAAAAAAAAACAAAAAAAACTGTGAGGTGGTTTTCACGCACAGATTTAGTTATTTATTTAATTTTTATTATAGAAAAAGCAACTGCAGTTTTTGATGTTGATTTATGAGCCAAAGCCAGAAGTGGGTCCTGAAGGGGTTAATATGTATATATATATATATATATATATATATATATATATATATTTATTTATAAGACCCTGTTTGAATGGATTAATAAAAAAAATATAATAATAATATTGTATTTTTCGCCCCATAAAACGCATTATTTTTCCCCAAAAAGTGGGGGAAAAATGCCTCTGCCTCTTATGGGGTGAATACTAATAAGCGCTTCTATTATGGAAGGGCTCATTAGTACTGCAGGACCAGGAAGCGGTAAAGGCTCTGTACTCACCGCTTCCTGGTCCCCGATTCACAGCACAGTCGTGGGCAGGAGGAAGAGGATCGCGATGTAGGTGAGGAGCAGTGGCGTCCGGAGCAGGAGAGGTAAGTGTTTTATTTTATAAAACATGAGGCAATCTGGGGCAATATGGAGATGCTGGGGGATGATCAGGGGCAATATGGAGATGCTGGGGGTGGATTAAGAGCTAATATGGAGATGCTGGGGGCTGATTAAGGGCTAATATGAAGATGCTGGGGGTTTATCAGGGGCAATATGGAGATGCTGGGGGATGATCAGGGGCAATGGGGGCTGATATGAGGCAATGGGGACTGCTGGGGGCTGATGAAAGGCATGGGGCTCTTATCTGAGATCTGATTGAGGGTCTGATCTGAGGTCTTGTTGGGGTCTTATTAACATTGGGGGTCTGATTGCTGGTCTGAACTGAGGTCTAATGAAAAATATTTTTTTCTTACTGTCCTTGTATAAAACCTCTAATGTGCGTCTTATAGGGGGGAAAATATGGTAAATCCAAACGTTTTTAATCAGCGATTTTAAACTGCCATTTTTCGATTTTAAACTGACAGTATTTTAATCCAATTTTTGTTTTTCCGTTTTTTTCTTTCTACCTTTCAATAGCCACAATTTATAAACTTTTTGTTCACATAGCCACGAGGGCATATTTTTTCTTGTATTTTTTAATGGAAGTATTTATTATAAACCTTTAAAAAAAAAAAAAAAAACATTTCTTTGCATTGCTATTTTCTGAAACCCATAACCATTTTTTTTGTATTTTGGCCTACAGAGCTGTATGAGGGCTTGTTTTTGTGGGGGCAAAATATAGTTTTTATTGGTACCATTTTGGGGCATGTATGACTTTTTGTATTATTTTTTTGGGGTAGTAAAGTGACCAAAAAAAGGAAGAATCGTTACGGCGTTCACGGCGTAGCAGAAGTATATTGATATTTTAATAGTTTGCACGTTTTCAGATGCGGTTCTACCTGTTTACTTAGATTCACTCATCTCCACTATCAATATACAACTGTGTAAAACATAAATAAATGTAAATAAAAACAGTATGCAATAATTTGCAAATCTCATAGACCCTTATTCAAAGGGGTTCTGCAGTTTTTTTAACTGATGATCTATCCTCTGGATAGATCATCAGCATCTGATCGGTGGGGGTCCGACACCCGGGACCCCCGCTGATCAGCTGTTTGAGAAGGCAGCGGCGCTCCAGCAGCACCGCGGCCTTCTCACTGTTTACCGCTGGCCCAGTGACGTCACGACTAGTATCAACTGGCCTGGGCAGGGCTAAGCTCCATTCAAGTGAAAACAAGCTGCAGAACCCCTTTAAGGACATGGCTGCACAGCTTTATTTTGGGCAATCGCATATCCAAGTATTGCAGTGTAGCAGGGCAGCTATAGGAATAAATGGGGTCTCGGCATGATTTGCACGGCTGAATTTTTTTCCATTTGTGTGTCGTGGTCACAGCAAATGTGAGAGTCGCACTGTGATCCTATTCATTCCTATGGCTGCCATGTTACCCTGCGATACTCGGTTGTGCGATATGTGTCACGTCCATCTGTAGCCTTATTCATCATAGATCATTGAACACAAATTGGATGTAGAACATGAGACATTTTACAATTTTATCAAAAAATTAACTCCTTTAGGACTTTATGGCAGCAATGCATCACAAAAAAGTTGGGACAGCGCCATGTCTACCACCGTGTAGCATCCCCTCTTATTTAAACGTCCAGACTGCTGGAGTTTTGGGAGAGGGATGTTGTCACTTCTTGTCTGATGTACAGTAGAATTCTAGCTACCCAACAATCCTGGGTCTTTGATGGATTTTTCTTTTCATGATGCTCCAAATGTTTTCTATTGCCTGGACTGCAGCTCAGCACCCTGAAACTTCTGCGAAGCCATACTGTTCTGATGGACGCAGAGTGTCTTGCTAAAATATGCAAGGCCTTCCTTGAAAAAAAACATTGTCTGGATGGGAGTATATGTTCTAAAACGTCTTTATACTGAGATTTGTATAAAGATTTGTAAGCTGCCCGCACCATTTTAAATTGTTGATTCATCTGACCAAAGAACAGTGTTCCATTTTTCCTCAGTCCAGTTTAAATGGCTTGGCCAGGAGAAGACTGTGGTGTTTCAGGATTGTGTTGACATATGGCTTCTTCTTTGCATGTTACAGCTTTCACTTGCAATAGTCGACTGCACGGCGATCTAGGTTCACAGACAATGATTTCTGGAAGGGTTTCTGAGCCCATGCAGTGATTTCTGAGGGCCTGAAGATCAAGAGCATCCAATACTGACTGTTGGCCTTGTCCCTTTGAGCACATGGATTGCAGAAAATTCTCTGAATCTTTTGACATTATATACTGTAGATATGGGATAATCAACGACTCTGCCTCTCTAACATCCTCTTTTTATACCCAGTAGTAAGCTGCTCCTCCAGCTGTCTTTTTTATTAGTACCACTCAAAAACGGACCAAAAAACAGTTCCCTTTGATCTAACACACCAGGATGCATCTGTTTCGTTGTTAGGATGCGGTTTTGTTAAATCGAAACAAACCGGATCTGTCATTAAAAACAACGCAAGTCAATGGGTGATCCCCAAAAATAAATAAGATCTGGCGCTATTGACTTTTTAGTGACGGATCCGTTTCGTTCCGTTTCGATGAACGGACACAAAAATGGAGCATACCCCATTCACAATACACTAACTGTAAACTGAACTGTTTTGGTGTATCTCAAAACCGAAGTGCCAAAACGCTGATGTGAAAGTAGACTTTTCCAGCTTTGCTGAGATGCGTTGTTGCCATCAAGTTCTAAATGAGTTTTTTTATGAAATGGTAAAATGTCTCACCTTCAACATCTGATGTGTGTTCTAGTATAAAAAAATATGGGTCTATGAAATTTACATTTATTTACATTTTACACAGCGTCCCAACCTTTTTGGGAATTGAGTTGCATAATCCTTTCAACCACTGGTAGAGAGAGAGATTGTGGTTGTGTTAGTGCCTTATATCGTAAATTAGTACATGAAATGTTGGAGGAAGACCAATACCTATCGACCTTTAAGTAGTGATGCAACTATTGTTTGCAATGTAATATTTCATTGTATTATACAGGAAGGAATAAGTCCCTTTTTTACACCCTTTTTTTTTTTTTTTACGGAAAAAAAGGGTGTTTTTTTTTTTTTTTACTTCCGGAATACCTTATAATGTCCACGAAAACCTATAAAAATAAGTTTCCCCTGTCTATGTGTCACATCATTGCAGGCAGTGGGTCTCTCGTAAAGAGGCTCTGTGCCTGATTGATGGTTTATTACAGTCACTGTAACAGAAGGCTACGTGCACATCAGCGGTATTATTCCGATATTCTGTTCTGGCATAGCAACAGAATAACAGAACCCACTGGATCTGGAATATACGGGACACTGCGGGCACCCCACACCACTTTTGTGTTATGTGGCATGAATACTTAAACCCTGATGGTGGTTGGAGAAGAAATGAAACGAGTGTGGTCTGAATCTGCTTTTTAAAGATCCCTGGGACTCCTTCAGTAGACAGCTTTTCCAGCTATGGTACTGTTTGTTACCAGGAGCGTACACAGATCTCATAGGGCTCTATAGCAAAACTTAGCATGGGCCCCCTGTACCTAGTTTCCCAGTGTACTTGTGTCAATCACTCCCAGGCAATTCAGAAGATGCGCAACGCCCCAGATTTGACAAATTTGTGTTTTTGTTTTTTAATCAAGTGGAAGACATTTTTATTAAAAACAATTTGGAATAAAAAAATTGCCTTTAGCCTCACCTACTTTATCCGACTTATAGGTTGGAAAAAGTTGAACAGGTGCTTCAAATATATGACACTCATTCTGAACCCCATATTTACACCAGCTAATTGGCACATATACATTCTTACATCTCCTGCTTCTCTTCTATTTATTACAGTTAGTGGCTGCACCACTAGAGGGAGCTCAGTGAATAGGAATGAATACAACTACCACGGAAGCTGTAAGAATCTCTTTGAATTGAGCTTTGCCTAGGGGCGCTGCATCATGCAGGAAAGAGGAGAGCAAGTTCCAATGACCCCCCTCTACCTCTCTTGCAGGCACGCCACTGTTTGTTACTGTGCTGTTTTTATTCGTTTTTTGTGCCTTTTAGGAAAGAAAAAGATTTAACTTTCTTTTGTGCATGAAATCTAATGCAAAATATAATATATAATAAGGCAATGCATTTTACTGTCTCTACTATTTATGCAAGGTGCCTATACGGTGGCTCAGTGGTTAGCACTGGTGCCTTGCAGCACTGGGGTACTAGGTTTGAATCCAACCAAGGACAACATCTGCATGGAGTTTGTATGTTCTCCCCGTGTTTGTGTGGGTTTCCTCTGGGTACCTTGGTTTCCTCCCACACTCCAAAGACATACTGATAGGGACCTTAGATTGTGAGCCCCATTGGGGACAGTTCGTTGCTAATGTCTGTAAAGCGCTGCGGAATATAGTAGCGCTATATAAGTGCATTAAATAAATAATATCTTAACATAAAATACAATAAAAAAATGTTTAAAAAAATTACAGTAATAAATGTATCACACCTGTAGCGCCAGAATCTTGAAGTTTACTGTCCTTATCTTGGTTATTTGTGCCTCCTGCTCCATCTTCATCACCCCACCAAGACGGCTGTCCATACAAGGGAGTCCCACGAGGCAGCGCAGAAAGATCCACTGAGAGAAATGGAACAAATTTATACAAACTGATAAAAAGTATTAAAACAAAAAAAATAAAAAATGCAGTTTTTCAGTGCAATTGTACTGCAGGGACATAGTACTCTGTGGAGAGTGGTGGAAACAGCCGAATTGTACCTCCCACAGACTTGCCCTGTATCTGCTAAAGAGGTTTTGGCCCAATGGTAATGACAATCTGTTGTTGGCACATACTCCTCAAGTATTTGGTAGTACCATGGAGGTATCACCTATGTAGACAGCCGCTGCCCCCCCCCCCCCCCCCCAAACCCCGGCCTGGTAACTAGGAAGCCCTGGGGGTGTCTAGAGGAGTGTTTAAGGGGTCTGGAGTGTGTGACAGCAGGCAAGCATTTGCAGGATGCAGCATAGGCAGTCCTGTCATTACTGCCACCAGTTACAGCATAGAGCACATGAGGAAAACAAGATGGCGCACACCACATGATTAAGTCCCAAACTTTATTGATATCCAAAACATGATCAAAGAAAACATTAAAAACCATGAAACATGGCAGGTGTACAGCAAAAATAATAATTAAACCTACACCTTCCACACAATATTCCCCTGATAAGGTATTATATTCACAGTACAGACCAAAAGTTTCAAACTCATAAGTCAGATAAAAAACAAAGGGGGTCATTTATTAAGACCTCCGGTGTTAATCCCCATATGCATGCCTCTATATACGTTTGGCGCTTGGTTCCACCAGCTGTGAAATATGGTTTCAACTATGCCAGCTGCCTTGGAAGCGAGACTGGCAGGCAGGCCTGTCCTCTTCCCCACCACACCCCCTTTTTCCACCACCTCGGAAAAAAGTGGCGTGAGTGGGTTAAAGTCACAGATTTTGCGGAAAACCTCTTTGCAACAAAATCTGCACCTTAAATATGCAAAAAGTAATAATAAATTACTCCCCCCCCCCTGAAGTCTACAAAGTGACTAGTACATATAAAGTGTAAATGCAGGTGAAAATGAGCATAACTGTAAATTACATCAATTAATGTCTACTGAAAGTGCTAGATGTCTGAAAAAATAAATAACATAAAAAAAAAGCCACATTTGTTACAAAAGTACATAAAATTATGCGCAGCTGTGAAATTAGATCCAAGCAGTGTCTGCAAATGTCAAAATACAATGTGTACAATATGGAAAACTTAAAATACATATGCATATAAAAAGCCGTCAATAAAGCATGCACAAGCGCACCGACAGGTAAACCACGTATGCGCAACCGCAATTAGGGTTCATTCACATGTCCGCAATTTTTTTCCGGATCAGTTCCTGATTTTGTGGGCCCATTCATTTTCAATGGGGCCAGAACGGATGCTATGTGCTGTCCGCATCTGCATTGCCGGCTCTGCAATTCCGTTCCCGAACAAAAATAGAACATGTCCTATTCTTGTCCACAGCTGCAGACAAGAAAAGGCATTTTGTATTATAGGGCCGGTGATGTGCGGTCCGCGAAATTCAGAACGCACACTGCCAGTGTCCGTTTTTTGCGGATCGAATACAGAAACAGTAAATTATTAATCACCAAACACATGAGCAATATGGGCTGGGCATAGCATTTCTACAGTATGGATCCGCAAAATACACACTCATCTACGATACCTAGCTTCAAGTGCCAGTTTGCAGAGCTGCCCAGGACTCCAACGTCACACCAGTGCAACCAGGTGGTCGGTTGGATTGCAGCAGATAATGCTTCCAGTCGGTTAAGCACCACCGTTGTCTTCCACAAAGTCCAGTCTCAGTAGCCAAGAGTCTGGTCAACAGAATCCTTGCCCTGATCCTCCTTCCTCCCACCATAGACAATCTTTGCAAACAAGTGAACCCACACTGGGATATTCCGAGGGGCTCTTTTCATCGCCATTCCTTTTATTTTGGGCCTTTCACCAAGCCCGATTGAAGAGGGACATGAGGTGATCTTGTGCCCTGATTCCCAAACTATTGAGCATCCACAGTCAGAAGAAGATGGCGGTGGGGAACGGCAATTAGCGTTTCACAAGGTTGATGATGAGGATGAGACACAATTGTCAATAAGTGAGGTTGTTGTCCGGTCAACAAGTCAGGAGGATGACTAGAGTGAGGAAGTGGAAGAGGAGGTGGTGGACGATGATATCACTGACCTAACCTGGGAAGGTGGCAAGCCGAGCGAGAACAGCAGTACAGAGGTGAAGAGATCAGCAGCACCGCAACAGGCTGGAAGAGGCAGTGGGGTGGCAAAAGGTAGAAGGTGGGCCAAACAGGCCCGCAACTGTTCCGCGGAGCACCCCCTTGTGACAATCTCCCTTGCCAAGGGGTAAGTTTTCCGCAGTCTGTCGCTATTTTTGAGGAAAGTGCAGACGATAAAAGAATTGTCATTTGCAACCTGAGCTGAACCAAAATTAGCAGGGGCGTGAACACTAACAACCTCACCACCACCAGCATAATCCGCCAGATGGCATCAAAGCACCCTAATAGATGGGCCGAACGCCTGGGTCCACAATCAGTGTCTGCGGGTCACACCACTGCCTCCTCTTCCCCTGTGATATGTGCTGGCCAATTCCCTGTCCAAGACGCATGCCGCCCGCCCTGCACCTGGACTTTTGCAAGCACCATCAGCTAGCAGATCCAGTTCAGTGTCCCAACGCAGCATACAGATGTCCATACCCCAGGCCTTAGAACGAAAGCGCAAATACCCAGCCACCCACCCACAGGCCATAGCACTAAATGAGCAGCAATTTGGAAATGTTGCCATTTAGGCTTGTGGACACTGAGGCTTTCCGCAGCCTGATGGCGGCAGCTGTCCCTCGTTACTCAGTCCCGCCACTAGTTTGCCCGGCGTGCCGTTCCCACCTTACACCAGCATGTGACCCGTAACATCACCCATTCCCTGACCAACGCAGTTATTGGGAAGTTCCACTTAACGACTGACACATAGACAAGTGCTTGACGGCACACTGGTTGAACGTTGTGAAGCCTGGGAGTGAGTCGTATCCTGGGATGGCACAGGTGCTACCGACGCCAAGGATTGCAGGCCCAACTTCAATCAGGATTTACATTTGTAGCTGAAAGCAGTGTAGCACTGCAGTGGGGAAGCAGCATCAGACCGTGCTGAAACTTGTTTGCTTAGGTGACAAACAGCACACTGTGAGGAAAAGGAGATTAGATAAGATGACCACTACATTCAAGGAACAAGGTTAGGGTGGGTTTACACTAGCGTTATGGAGTCAGTTATGGCTTTCCGTTATAACAGGGTTATAACGGAACATAACGGAATCCATAAGACGGACGGGCGGATCCGTTTTGTTGCCAATAGACTTGTATTAAGACGGAATGCAAAACGAAAGCCTCTAAATTCCGTTTGCTCTCCGTCCTAATAGAAGTCTATGAGAATCAAAACGGATCCATCTGGTTCCCGTTATGCAAGACGGAACACAAATTCCTGTCGACAGGACCCAGACGGATTCGTTATGTTTTCCCATAGACTTCTATTAGGATGTCGCAAAACGGAATGCCTATTAAAGGCGTTCGTTTTACATTCCATCCTATGGGTTCAGTTATGTTCCGTCATAACCCTGTTATAACGGAAAGCCATAACGGACTCCATTACGCTAGTGTGAACCCACCCTTATCGAAAAAACTTACAGTATTAAAAGTGCAAAGAGAAAGGGATCCAATACCCAATAAAATTCAAATCAGAAACCTTGTATCCCTTTTGTTGTCAAGATCACCCATGGGTTAGTAAAATCAGACACACTGTTAATAGCCACTTGGGTATTTTGACAAATTTTTATCCACAAGTTGCGGAATTTCAGAACCTCCCAATATTATGCTATGAAAGATCCAGTAACATTAGGGCGGACATGGGCAGTGAAAGGGGGGTGCGGAGGTGAACATACTTTCTTTGTCCACTTTAAAATTGGGAAATTTCCCTTGAAACCTTTTCTCACCTATGTATGGGCAAAACATTCCCAATTCAAGGATTTTATACGTGTGCGGCTTATGAAAGACAGATTTTCTAAACATACAGTGCCTTGCTAAAGGATTCACCACCCCCTTACTTTTTTCGTATTTTGGTGCCTCACAATCTGGAATTAACATGGATTGCTTGAGGATTTGCATCATTTAATTTACAGAGCATGCCCACAACTTTGAAGATGTTTTATTAGATTTTTTTATTGTGAAGCAAACAAATAGGACAAAATAACAGAAAAAGTCAATGTGCATAACTATTCACTCCCTAAAGTCAATACTTTGTAGAGACACCTTTTGCGGCAATCACAGCTCCAAGTCGCTTTGGATAAGTCTCTATGAGCTTGCCACATCGTAACACTGGGATTTTTGTCCATTCCTCTTTGCAAAACTGCGCCAGCTCCTTCAAGTTGGATGGTTTGCGCTTGTGAACAGCAATCTTTATGTTCGACTACAGATTTTCTATTGGATTGAGATCTGAGAACGTAACTGGAGGAAGAGTGGCGGCATTCAAAGGGGCAGAGTGGTGGTATTTGGGGCAGAGTTGCATTAGGGGCAGAGAGATTGGTGGCACATTGGGGAAAAGTGAAGGCATATTGAGGGAAGAGTGATAATGGCATACCCGTGCATGGAAGCCTGGTCAGTAGCAAACTCTTGGAGGCAACAAGGATTGTTTTATTTTTTCTACACAAAAATATAGGGGGTACAGCAGTGAGTGCTCTGTGCAGCAGAACTATCCTCCAGTGGTATTCACTGATCTGTCACCTGTGCCCTGACTACATATCTTTCCCCAGTGGCAGTCAGAACAGAAGGAGGAAGTCTGCTACAATTCTATATGCTTATGGGTGTAGCGTCTCCCTCTATCCAATGATATACATACATACACACACACACACACACACAGTACAGACCAAAAGTTTGGACACACCTTTTCCTTCAAAGAGTTTTCTTTATTTTCATGACTATGAAAATTGTAGATTCACACTGAAGGCATCAAAACTATGAATTAACACATGTGGAATTATATACATAACAACAAAGCGTGAAACAACTGAAAATATGTCATATTCTAGGTTCTTCAAAGTAGCCACCTTTTGCTTTGATTACTGCTTTGCACACTCTTGGCATTCTCTTGATGAGCTTCAAGACGTAGTCACCTGAAATGGTTTTCACTTCACAGGTGTGCCCTGTCAGGTTTAAGAAGTGGGATTTCTTGCCTTATAAATGGGGTTGGGACCATCATTTGCGTTGTGGAGAAGTCAGGTGGATACACAGCTTATAGTCCTACTGAATAGACTGTTAGAATTTGTATTATGGCAAGACAAAAACAGCTAAGTAAAGAAAAACGAGTGGCCATCATTACTTTAAGAAATTAAGGTCAGTCAGTCCGAAAAATTGGGAAAACTTTGAAAGTTTCCCCAAGTGCAGTCACAAAAACCATCAAGCGCTACAAAGAAACTGGCTCACATGCGGACCACCCCAGGAAAAGAAGACCAAGAGTCACCTCTGCTGCGGAGGATAAGTTCATCCGAGTCACTAGCCTCAGAAATCGCAGGTTAACAGCAGCTCAGATTAGAGACCAGGTCAATGCCACACAGAGTTCTAGCAGCAGACACATCTCTAGAACAACTGTTAGGAGGAGACTGTGTGAATCAGGCCTTCATGGTAGAATATCTGCTAGGAAACCACTGCTAAGGACAGGCAACAAGCAGAAGAGACTTGTTTGGGCTAAAGAACACAAGGAATGGACATTAGACCAGTGGAAATCTGTGCTTTGGTCTGATGAGTCCAAATTTGAGATCTTTGGTTCCAACCACCATGTCTTTGTGCGACGCAGAAAAGGTGAAGGGATGGACTCTACATGCCTTGTTCCCACCGTGAAGCATGGAGGAGGAGGTGTGATGGTGTGGGGTGCTTTGCTGGTGACACTGCAAAATTTAAGGCATACTGAACCAGCATGGCTACCACAGCATCTTGCAGCGGCATGCTATTCCATCCGGTTTGCGTTTAGTTGGACCATCATTTATTTTTCAACAGGACAATGACCCCAAACACACCTCAAGGCTGTGTAAGGGCTATTTGACCATAAAGGAGAGTGATGGGGTGCTGCGCCAGATGACCTGGCCTCCACAGTCACCGGACCTGAACCCAATCGAGATGGTTTGGGGTGAGCTGGACCGCAGAGTGAAGGCAAAAGGGCCAACAAGTGCTAAGCATCTCTGGGAACTCCTTCAAGACTGTTGGAAGACCATTTCAGGTGACTACCTCTTGAAGCTCATCAAGAGAATGCCAAGAGTGTGCAAAGCAGTAATCAAAGCAAAAGGTGGCTACTTTGAAGAACCTAGAATATGACATATTTTCAGTTGTTTCACACATTTTTGTTATGTATATAATTCCACATGTGTTAATTCATAGTTCTGATGCCTTCAGTGTGAATCTACAATTTTCATAGTCATGAAAATAAAGAAAACTCTTTGAATGAGAAGGTGTGTCCAAACTTTTGGTCTGTACTATCTCTCTCTCTCTCTCTCTATATCTATATATATATATATATATATATATATCTCTATCAGACTGGGAATGAAAAACACTAGTTCCCAATCACTGACCCGTGTAAACGTGCCACGAATATTATGTAAAAGAACTAGTTGTGAATATAACTAGCAATCAGCATGTACTAGAAAGATAACCAGAAATGTACAAGTAATATTCATATGAATGTCCTCTCCTACTGGGATTTGCCAACCCTGACGCGTTTCTGTGAAGCCTTCATCTTGGAGTGACCCTGTATTCAAATGGCAGGGCTGAATTTCTGTCCTAGTCCAGCCTTGGTGCCACCGAGAATGCTATTAGTTACTGCCAATCGTGAAATGGGCAGTGTAACATACTGGATAATACTGAGCAGAGATTTAAATGCTGCCTGTAGATTCCACAGCATTTCATGGTGTCTGGTTCTCTTTAAAGGGGCTGTTTCACTTCAGCAAACTGTATCCTCATCATGTAGACATAGTTACTACAAGGCACCTACTAATGCACTTTGACTGTCCATATTGCCTCCTTTGCTGGTTTGATTCATTTTTCTATCACATTATACACTGCTCGTATCCAGGGGTTACAACCACTGCTGCAGTGCAGATATGAGGTGGCAGGGATGGGACCTGCTGTGAATGTGTGCCTATGAGTCCTCCTTTGGGCCAACACTGCTGGACCGCAGGGTGGTCATAACCCCTGGATACAAGCAGTGTATAATGTGATTGAAAAATGAATCAAGCCAGTAAAGGAAGCAATATGGATAACAATACATTAGTAAGTGTAACTTGCATTCATTTTCTCTACATGATAAATTACATTGGTCAAGGCGATTTAAGGTTCAGATAATTTTTATTTATTTTTTCGCTTTTTCGACTGTGCATTTGAGGAAACAGTACAACAATGTCAATACCAAATTTATATAAATATTATGTTTTTATACTAGGAATGGGCCAAAATGCACAATAAAAACTCTATCTTAAAAATGTACACTTTTGTGTGTGCATTCAAACCATTTTAGAGCATATACAACTTTATGATCACTTTTTACAGTGTTTTTAGGAGGCGACAAAAAAAACCAAGACGTGTTTTCGCATTTTGATTATTTTTTTATGCTGCTCACAATACAGGATAAAAAATGTGATCAGTATTGTATGGATCATTACAAACACGGCAATACCGATTATGAATATTTTTCTAAACACTTTTTTTTTTTTACTTTTACATAATTTTTTTTACAATATCCCACTAATGGACTTGAACTTGTGATCCTCTGACTGCTCATATAATGCATAGCAATACTACACAGTTACTGTTATTTGACATAATGCCTATTTAGGCCAAAATAGGCATCTATACATGTCATATCTAGGGACCACTGTATAGCCCCTGTATAGCCCCTGGCTAGCTGTATAAGATAAAGAGCAAAAAAGAAAAAATTGGAAGTTAATTCAGACCCGTAGGGATCACAGTGTATCCCAAAGGAATGAAAGATAGGGCGCCGACAGGGGTGGTGTTGAAATAGCAATAGCAAAAAGGGGAGGTGAGGCAGCTCAAAGAGTGTTTGTAGCTACAAACACTTGAAGGATAAAGAACAGGTGTACAGGGTAATAATCTACAGTGTTGGCGAGTCCGTCACTTGTAGTTTAGACCCCCAAAAAATACAAGAGAGAGAGCGCCAGACCTTGTTTCAAGTGCGGTTAAAAAGGAGTAAAGAATACCACTAGACCGTGATAAATACTAAAATGCACAGAAAAGTATTAAGGAGCAATGGTGTGAAATCTAGATGGTGGGTGCTCCGGGTGGAAGACCCTAAGCATAAAAGGTAAGTAATAAAAGTGAGAGATGCCCAACAAAAGGACAAAATCACACTCTTGTAATGCTCCTGAAGAAGGGGATCTACTGTCCCCGAAACGCGTCGAGCCATTTTTACAATAAAGGTGATTGATCAGAAGTCCCGGACTACCTGCTGCCTTCATCACTACGACTCTACATGCGATCCTGGCCGGGGGGGGGGTTCAAGTCACAGGTGTTTTATGCTTATCCTGGTGACTACCCCCCCAATGAAGTGAGTGTTATTTAAGAGTGTGATTTTGTCCTTTGTTGGGCATCTCTCACTTTTATTACTTACCTTTTATATTTCATTTGTAATTTATCCTTTCATATTAATTCCCATCAATTTTTATCAGTTTCCATCTCTGTCAACCACATCGTCATTTGACTATTGGGTTGTTAGACGGTCTTTCCTGCGGAGCAGGGTATGCTTAGGGTCTTCCACCCGGAGCACCCACCATCTAGATTTCACACCATTGCTCCTTAATACTTTTCTGTGCATTTTAGTATTTATCACGGTCTAGTGGTATTCTTTACTCCTTTTTAACCGCACTTGAAACAAGGTCTGGCGCTCTCTCTCTTGTATTTTTTGGGGGTCTAAACTACAAGTGACGGACTCACCAACACTGTAGATTATTACCCTGTACACCTGTTCTTTAGCTGTATAAACGAGTGGTATACACAGATGGCACCTGCAAGTGATCGTGAGGGCACAGTTCCTGCATTCAGCAATGTGAACCATACAGCACGGAGCAGGTAGGGGTTATGTAGATAAACTTAACATACCTGACACTTTTTCTTCAGATCTCTGTGGGTCTAATAATCTTTGATGTGCTTCGGCAGAAAGATTTATCTTTGCATCAATTCCTTTCGATTTTGATCCCTCTGATTCAAAAGGCTTTTTTGAAAACTGGAGCTGACTTGTAAATTTTTCATGCTACAAAACATGGATATACAGAATCATAGGGGGAAAAAAGATCATAAGAAATTGAGGAAAATTAAAAAAAAATATTTTGTCACAAACACACAACAGGTCACAGAGGGGAGGGCATTCCATCGTTCATAGCACTTGTGACCTTGGACATGACTGTAAGGGTGTACTACACTTCCATATTTGATTTTACACTTGCCTAACGTATAAGGCTACAAACAAGTGAAGTGACCCACAAGCATATCCACATGTACAACGCGGCCACCACCTGTCATTACAGCCATGTTACCAGCGCATGGCGCCCAGGTTACAAACACATCAGCATTCTAGCATACAACAGGCAAACCTCTAGCACACTGGCCTTTAATGGTAACACCGCAAAGCGGTACTTAGAGGGTGTGGGCACCTTTAGAGCAGAAAAGTATGCACTTATTAACACCTAACAGTTTCCCAACTTGGGCTTTGGGAAAAGTACTTAAGGGGTTTATCCCATGGCTCATGTAAAAAATGTAAATCACACATCATATAGTACATGACAACATCTTTCTAACAAAGCTAGAACCAGCCTTTTACCTTGCATGGATCCAGAAATCTCCCCATTCAATGCTCTGCTAGATTTATATCAAGCTGGCAGCTCAAAGGGAGTGTCTTTTCTGCTGCAGCTAAGGGGGCGTGTGCATGCTCTCCCTATCACAGCTCAGGGGGCGTGTGCATGCTCTCCCTATCACAGCTCAGGGGGCGTGTGCATGCTCTCCCTATCACAGCTTGGTAAAATAATTATTTGGTCACTTACAAACAAGCAAGATTTCTGGCTCTCACAGACCTGTAACTTCTTTTTAAGAGGCTCCTCCGTCCTCCACTCGTTACCTGTAGTAATCGGACCTGTTTGAACTTGTTATCAGTATAAAAAGACACCTGTCCACAACCTCAAACTGTCACACTCCAAACTCCACTATGGCCAAGACCAAAGAGCTGTCGAAGGACACCAGAAACAAAATTGTAGACCTGCACCAGGCTGGGAAGACTGAATCTGCAATAGGCAAGCAGCTTGGTGTGAAGAAATCAACTGTGGGAGCAATTAGAAAATGGAAGACATACAAGACCACTGAAAAGCTCCCAAAGGCTACCATCAGTAACACACTACGCCGCCAGGGACTTAAATCCTGCAGTGCCAGACATGTCCCACTGCTTAAACCAGTACATGTCCGGGCCTGTCTGAAGTTTGCTAGAGAGCATTTGGATGATCCAGAAGAGGTCATAGTAAATAAATTCCATAAAAGAATGTTAAAATTGCTGTTTTTATAAATATCTACCCCAAAATGGTTTCTAAAAAAAAATCTACAACTAATCCCACAAATAAAAAACTTGCTGGAACATATTATTGGCCCTTAAGGCTAAAATTAATAAGTCACCAAGGGGTTTAAAATGCAATAATGTCCCCTGAGTTGTGTGCCAACAAGATTTATTTAAGACACGTTAAAAATCTACAATAAAAAAAGTTATATTTTTGGGAGGATTTTTAAAATTTTAAAGTAACTGTTAGGAGTTTAAATTTAAGATTTAAAAAATAAAAGGTGCAGTGCTTAAAATGTCCCAAAAAAGAGACAGACAGACATTCAAACAGTACATAAACAAAAAAAAAAAAATATACCAATTAGATTGGCGAGCGATCTATGCCAGGAGAATATCCCATCGAAAAACTGATCAGAACTACAATCTAGGTGTATCGCCAGTATCTGACCCTGTGTGTGTCATGTGACATTTTTATGTTGTCTATGACTGGCTCACTTAGCCCTCCCCTTGGTCATGTGACTAGAGGTTGGATAATCAAATGCACAAAGTCACCAGCTACGACAATTTTAGATTGTACCATAACTTTTGGTAGACATATACTACAAAGATAATATGACAAGCAAATTTGCAATCATATTTTTACCAATCTAGGGATAACAAACATGCATATAAAATATGATTAAAGGGGTTATCCCATCTTAGACAATGGGGGCATATCACTAGGATATGCCCCCATTGTCTGATAGGTGCGGGCCCCACCTCTGGGACCCGCACCTACAAGGAGAATAGAGCAGAGAAAGTTGAGGAGGGAGCACTGCGCATGAACAGCCGCCCTCCATTCATTTCTATGGAGCTGCTGAAAATAGCCGAGTGCTGGCTCTGCTTTTTCCGCCAGCCCCATAGAAATAAATGGGAGCTGAGGTCGCGCATGCGCGATGCGCTCCCATTCACTTTAATGGGAGAGGTGGGGAGCTGCGCCTGGTGGTGGATGGACCCCAGGAAATCCGGGGTCCTCCAGCCACAACTCTCCCCAGCTCCGTTCTCCTTGTAGGTGTGGGTCCCAGAGGTGGGACCCGCACCTATCAGACAATGAGGGAATATCCTAGCCATATGTCCCCATTGTCTAAGATGGGATAACCCCTTTAATTGGAAGCAATATTTCATTCTCGGGTTCCCAGGGCTGAAACCACCATCACATGCGACTGAGAAGAATAGTTTGGAAAAACATATCCCTTGTTTTGCATCCAGGTCACAGGGCCATTTTTGTCTTCCTAGAAATGTAATTAACAGGAATGTGTAGAGGGGTCTGGCCTGGATTTATACGAAATCTAAAATAATACAATACAATTCAGAACAATTTACACAAATCATATATAACTCATATGGGTCAAAGACGATTCATAACAAATGTCATTACCTTTAGAGCCTCTTCAGGTACCTTCAGTTCTCCACGTACTACAGTAAAAAGGTTGGTATGTATATATTTGTATTAAGGAAATATCAACTGAAATACTGTGTCATTTAATCCCCGCTGCAAGGGATAGAGCTTAGTTTTTCAGAAACAAAGTTTGAAATCTCCCAATTCCATTCATACGACCATTGATTTTTAAATTTCTCTGTAGGTCTTAAAAATATTTTCTCTAGCAATACCTTCTGAATATGGGTGATGTTAATGCTGTACTAAGACATCACCCACTACTGCTGCTCCCATTCTTCCCACAGCATGCAGTCTCCCAAGTGGAGGAGAGAAAAAGGAAAGAAAAGAGCCAGAAGCTACATCCATGCTTAGGGCTCATGCACACGGCTATAGCCTTGTGGATCTGCAAAACATGGACACCGGCCGCGTGCCTTCTGCCTTTTCTCCAGCGCAGAACCTTCAGCCCGTAATAAAACAATCCCATCCTTGTCTGTTATGCCGACAAGAATAGGATGTTCTATATTTTTGCGGATGTCATGGAATGGACAAACAGATGCGGACAGAACACAGTGTGTTGTCCACATCTTTTGCGGCCCAATTGAAGTGAATGTGTCCGCATCCGATCCACCAAGAATTTGGATGCAGACAAAAAAAAAAAAGAAAAAAAAGTTCATGTGCATGAGCCCTTACTATTTACTAGACTATGGAAGGTGAGAAAAATTGCACCTTGCCCTAACAAGAAGTTACAGAGCTTCACATATTTACAAGTCTTACTGATTTATGCAAATATAAAAACACTTATAAATACAAGGTGAGCTTCGAAAATGTAGATGCATTTATTGTTGAGAAAATAGATATCCATGTACAACTGAGATCCCCAAAAAATATCGTCGCTCCTCAAGCAAACCAATCACTGCGCATCTTTCATTTTTCTAAGAAATAACAGCTGCACTGCGATTGGTTGTATATTTAAAAACAATTAAAACCACAACCCTGCCAAAAATTATAGAATAAGCACAATTAAAGGATGCTCAGCCAGCGTTTTCGCTTTGTAGATGTCGTGCATTTTCATAAGTGTACGATGTACCTGATGATACTATATTCAATATGGATGATCATTGCCTTTAACAGCATGTGATCAGCATGAACCTGAAATAACCCAAGATGGGTTCATGGCAAGTTCAATGTCTTAAAAGTGAATACATAGAGAACATTATACTATTATTGTTTAGAGACACGGATTTATCTATAGGGAATGTAACTGGTTTCTCTAAACATGTCTGTCTTAAGAACAATGGGCGTTTCATGGCTGAGCCAAGATCTGATAAGAAGAGATGTTCATAAAACACATCTGGTGTGGAATAGATACAGTCATGTGAAAAAATTAGGACACCCTTTGAAAGCATGTGGTTTTTTGTAACATTTTTAATAAAAGGTTATTTCATCTCCGTTTCAACAATACAGAGAGATTAAAGTAATCCAACTAAACAAAGAAAACTGAAGAAAAGTCTTTTCAAGATCTTCTGTAAATGTCATTCTACAAAAATGCCTATTCTAACTGAGGAAAAAGATAGGACACCCTCACATGTATTCCCTCTTAAATTGGCTCAGATCTCACACAGGTATATCACACCAGGTGCACATAATTAGTAGATCGTTACTCTGCATGTTGAATGAGGCTTGCCCTATTTAAACCTCAGACATTTAGTTTGGTGTGCTCCTGACTGTTGAAGTGAGAGTGAGCACCATGGTGAGAGCAAAAGAGCTGTCAGAGGACTTCAGAAAAAAGATTGTAGCAGCCTATGAGTCTGGGAAGGGATTTAAATAGATCTCAAAAGATTTTGAAATCAGCCATTCCACTGTCCGGAAGATAGTCTACAAGTGGAGGGCTTTCAAAACAACTGCCAACATGCCCAGGACTGGTCGCCCCAGCAAGTTCACCCCAAGAGCAGACCGCAAGATGCTAAAAGAGGTCTCCAAAAACCCTAAAGTGTCATCTCGAGAACTACAGCAGGCTCTGGCTACTGTTGATGTAGAAGTACATGCCTCTACAATCAGAAAGAGACTGTACAAGTTTAACTTGCATGGGAGGTGTGCAAGGAGGAAACCTTTGCTTTCCAAGAGAAACATCGAGGCCAGACTGACATTTGCCAGAGATAAAGTTGACAAAGACCAGGACTTCTGGAATAATGTTCTTTGGACAGATGAGTCCAAAATTGAATTATTTGGACACAACAGCAGAGGACATGTTTGGCGTAAACCAAACACAGCATTCCAAGAAAAGAATCTCATACCAACTGTGAAGCATGGAGGTGGAAGTGTCATGGTTTGGGGCTGCTTTGCTGCAGCAGGACCTGGTCAGCTCACCATCATAGAATCCACGATGAATTCTACTGTGTATCAGAAGGTGCTTGAAGAACATGTGAGACCATCAGTTAGAAAATTAAAGCTGAAGCGGAACTGGACCATGCAACATGACAATGACCCAAAACATACTAGTAAATCAACCAAAGATTGGCTGAAAAAGAAGAAATGGAGAGTCCTGGAATGGCCAAGTCAAAGTCCAGATTTGAATCCCATTGAGATGCTGTGGGGTGACTTGAAAAGGGCTGTACGTGCAAGAAACCCCTCAAACATCTCACAGCTGAAAAAGTTCTGCATTGAGGAGTGGGGTAAAATTTCCTCAGACCGATGTCGAAGACTGGTAGATGGCTACAAGAACCGTCTCACTGCAGTTATTTCAGCCAAAGGAGGTAACACTCGCTATTAGGGGCAAGGGTGTCCTATCTTTTTCCTCAGTTAGAATAGGCATTTTTGTAGAATGACATTTACAGAACATCTTGAAAAGACTTTTCTTCAGTTTTCTTTGTTTAGTTGGATTACTTTAATCTCTCTGTATTGTTGAAACGGAGATGAAATAACCTTTTATTAAAAATGTTACAAAAAACCACATGCTTTCAAAGGGTGTCCTAATTTTTTCACATTACTGTATCTATTCATATAGTCACATACATACACACACACACATATATATATATATTCCTGTGTGCTTTTGAACTTATTAATGATTCAAACATAATATGCAATATTGATATATTATACCCAAATATTGTTAATGTATATTTTATACCGTGTGTATCTCACTAGATATATAATCTTAGGAGATGTAAAAGAGCATTTAAGTTTAATTTTCCTAATAGGATCCATTCAGAGGAGCTGATGTTATTTCAAACATCATTACTCAATAGCTGAGACAGTTAGGGTATACAAACCAGGGGAAACGTTAAAAGGTTATGGTTCTCTTATCTGACCATAAATAAGATGGAATGTTAACTGTCAAGCTGGATCCGTGATGTCTGGGGAAGTGATTCTAAAGTGTCAAAAAGGTATCCCTCCTAAGTGATCTAAGTTGGGAAAGGATAAAGTTTAAGTTGTGTAATGAAGCCATTTATGTGTGTTAATTCCTAAATGTCTGAAATTGTTATGTGGTACAACAGTGCCATCTGGAGGTAGATGGATAATAGTATGTCATTTTCACCAGTATTTCAAGGGTTAAAATGACATCATTGTTGTTATCTGCATACGAATACATCCACCTTGTCTGATTGGAAATCACTAATCTAGAAGGGGATGAGTTCTTAGATAACATGGGGTATAAAGTATGCATGTAAGAGCTTAGGGACTAAGAACTAAACTAAAAACAAAAAACAAAGAACAAAGAACTACAACACAAGAAAAAAAATACTTGATACGAAGAAACATTGGCACAGAGAAAATTGTCCATAAGAAGGATTCACCACAAAGACTCTTGGATACATTTTTGTCTACTGGAAAAGTTTTTGAGAACTGATCACACCCGAAACTCTGTTCATCCTTGGCCTGGTAACGTATATTGTACTTACTGTTTGTGGTATTAATAAGATATTCCTCTCAGCATACAGTCAAGAGTGCCCATACTGTGGGAACATATAGTGCTAAACACCTCCCTAATGCTAGTGTGTGCTCTAAGCAAAGATCCATATTGCTAATGGGAGATTAGACATCATCTCAGTAGAGGAAAAACCCTGGCAAATTATATTTCCATAATCTGATTGCCGAGTGGGGTATAATATATTAATATCATATATATTTTTGATTGATCATAAGGAGACAGTGGATCAGTTATTCTTCCTGTATTAATCCGTGTTTATCCTTTTTTATCTTCAATTTTGTATGATCTATATTTCATTGGTTTTCTGAATTTTGTGCTGGTGAGAAAGTAATATTGTGTTACACCACCATCTAGTGGTGGTTTGTTGGTAGTGCGTCAATTTGTCGATCCATTCATCTTATGTCTGTTTTGTACTGGATTTTACGCATTTATAAATAAATTATTACATATAATTTTTACATAAATATCTGTCCCTTGTTTCACTGATTGCACAAAACTAATTAAGATTCCTTATCAAAGAACTTAGATGTGATATGTCAGCCTAGAGGATCCGATCATTTTATATTTTAAAACATTGGTTTAACAGTTGGAGCATTCTAGTTTTGTGAAACATACTGTTGAGAGAAAAAGAAAATCCTTTGGATTTCTGCATTGTCGTTTGATTACCGTTTAAAGAGGACCTGTCCCCACTCCTGACATGCCTGTTTTGATAGAGTCATGCGTCATGTAATAGCCGTTCCGTAAAATCTATTCTTATGGCTCTATATTGTGCCATTCCTTTATTATTTCTACTATGAATTAGTTGCTAGCAGTCTGCAGTAAGGATACAGAGGGGAGGTAACCAGTTGGGGGGGTGCCTGAGCAGACTCACTGTATCCATTCAGTGCTGTCATTTTCAGACTGTGCAGGTAACACCCCCAACTGGTTACTAGAGATGAGCGAATTTCCGGTTATGAAATGCGTTTGCAATTCGTTTACTGGTAAAAGGTGAATTGCGTTATTGATTCCGTTACCACGGACCATAACGTAATTCTATGACGGAATGCCTTTAGAGAAGAGGATTTCCCTGCATAGCGGAAACGGGACGGATCCGTTATGCAAGCCACAGACTTCTATTATGACGGAATGCCTCTAAAGGCATTCCATTATGCATTCAGTCATAGAATTGGGTTATGGTCCGTGGTAACAGAATCCATAACGCAATTCCCGTTTTGCCAGTAAACGAAGCGGGAACAAATTTCAAAATATGAAATTTGCTAATCTCTACTGGTTACCACCCCTCTGTACCCTTGCTGAAGGCTAATAGCAAGTCATTCATAACTTCTAGCAGAAATAATAAAGGAATGACACAACATAGTCATAAGAATAGATGCTCCAGAATTATTGTTACATGGGGAATACAAGTAGCTATTAAAACAAGCATGTCAGGAGTGGTGAAAGGTCCTCTTTAATGGTCCTTTTATACATACTGCCGCCTAACAAAAGCCAATCGACAATAACACAGCACCGCTATTTCCATGTTATGCTCTGTTCGTGGAAAAGAAGAATGAAAATAATGGAAGTGCCGGACACACAACTGATAGAAACGGAGCTGAACAGACTCAAATGACTACAACAGACCCCATTCTGTTTCCGTTCAGGAACCTGATTTTTTTTACCAGACAAAAGGTTAGCACGCAGAACTTTTTCCGACGAACTGAGCCTCTAATGTAGATGTAAACAAGCCTTTAGCTGCAATTACACACAATTATCGTTAGCATGGGGACAATCAGTAATACAAATGTTTCTTCCCATACAGTTTTTATTTATCTACACAGAGTGACGTGCTGCCGACAAACAAGCATTTTTAATGTGGCATGAAATAGGATTTGCATATACAAAAGCCATATCCCAGTGAGCTAAAGAGAGCCAACCATGGAGTGTGATAATAGGATAAAAGTGATATTCAGTGAAGAATAACAAATCTGCACACCAAGATGATACTGCAGGTACTTCTGTCCGGTGCCATGCTAATAAAACATATAAAGATGACATTTCTCCACTCATTTATGATATGGGGTGGCATGTCAAGTTAATGGACCAATTGGAAAAGTAATTATTCCCTCAATGGTCAGTATACTGTAGAGATGTAGAAAAGTACATACAACCTTTGGACATTTTTCTGATTCGAATAATAGATAATCAGGATTGGTGATTAAGTCATTTTTCAGGATCAGAATGCATCTGGTCACAAAGCTAAAGCTTTTATTTATAAAGGCATATCAACTCAATGCAGGAGGCATACATAGATCTCATAGGTACCAATAACAAAATGAATATGGACCTCCCCTGTCCACCACTGACATGTTAGCAGAGTATGAGTGTATAGATCCCATTGTGGGGCTGCAGGAGACCACATCCCTACTACTATATGTGCCAGCTCCGCTCTGCTAAAGCCTGGCATAGACGTGCTTTAGCATTGGCAAGAGGAGCAATATGCCTCTGCTAATGCCTCGCATCAGTATATACAAGGTTTTAGCCTTGTCTACACATTCTAAAGAGCTATAGGCAAACGAACATCAGGTGCCTATTTTTAAAGGAAGAATATATTACAAAAGTGAAATATATGCAATATAGAAAATGTTTTATTACACTTTGTCACCTCCTCTCCAAACAGTATCTCACAAAAGTCAGTACAACCCTCATATTTTTGTAAATATTTTCAATATCTTTTCATGGGACAACACTGAAGATATGACACTTTGATACAATGTAAAGAAGTCAGTGTACAGCTTGTAGAACAGTGTAAATTTCATGTGACCTAAAAAAATTGCCATTATGTCTAAACTGCTGGCAACAAAAGTGAGTACACCCCTAAGGGAGATGGCCAAATTGTGCGCAAAGTGGCAATATTTTGTGTAGCCACCATTATGTTCCAGCACTGCCTTAACTCTCTTGGGCATAAATTTCACTAGCGCTTCACAGGTTGCTACTAGAATCCGCTTCCATTCTTCCAGGACATCATGAAGCTGGTGGATGTTAGAGACCTTGCTCTCCTCCACCTTCCGTTTGAGGATGCCCGACAGATGCTCAATAGGGTTTAGGTCTAAAGACATGCTTGGC
The DNA here is from genome assembly GCF_014858855.1 of Bufo gargarizans. NCBI lineage: Eukaryota > Metazoa > Chordata > Amphibia > Anura > Bufonidae > Bufo > Bufo gargarizans. The sequence goes on from NC_058083.1 coordinate 425,209,431, forward strand.
CAGTCCAGCACCTTTACCCTCAGTTTCTTTAGCAAGGCAGTGGTCGTCTTGGAGGTGTGTTTGGGGTCATTATCATGTTGGAATACTGCCCTGCGGCATACATAGTTTACGAAGGGTGGGGATCCTGCTCTGCTTCAGTATGTCACAGTACATGATGGCATTCATGGTTTCCTCAGTGAACTGTAGCTGTCCACAACTGGCAGCACTCATGCAGCCCCAAGCCATGACACTCCAACCACTATGACTGTAGACACAATTGTCTTTGTACTACACACTTGACACCATCTAAACCAAATAATGCATTTCTCGCCCCATAAGACGCATTTTTTTCTCGCCTAAAGTGGGGGGAAATGTCCCGTCGTCTTATGGGGTGAATACTAATGAGCGCTTCAATTATGGACCGGGAAGCGGTGAAGGCTCTGTGTATGTGTCTTATGGGCCAGTGAGTCCTATAGGGCGAAAAATTCAGTAAGTTTATCTTGGTCTCATCAGACCACAGAACACTGTTCCAGTAATCCATGCCCTTAGTCTTGTCTTCAGCAAAATGCATGATGCTTTCTTGTGCATCATCTTTAGAAGAGGCCTCCTTCTGGGATGTCAGTACTGCGGACCAATTTGATGCAGTGTGTGGTGTATGGTCTGAGCACTGACTGGCTGACCCCCCCCCCCCTTTAACTTCTGCAGCAATGCTGGTAGCACTCATATATGTCTATTTTGAAAAGACTACCTCTAGATATGACACTGAGCACATGCACTCATCTTCTTTGGTTGACAATGGCGATGCCTGTTCTGAGTGGAACCTGTCTTGTTAAACCAATGTATGGTCTTGGCCACCATGCTGCAGCTCAGTTTCAGGGTGTTGGCAATATTCTAATAGCCTAGACCAGTGATGGTAAACAGTTTAGAGACCAAGTGCCCAAACTGCAACCCAAATTCCAATTATTTATCGCAAAAGTGCCAAAACGGCGATTTTATTACATCAGAGTGAGGCCTTAATCCATATATAATGCTTGCATCTTTATTTTTTGTGCATTATTATCTTTTCTTTGTTATTTTTTTTTTTTATAAATGTAGCCAGGGACATCCACACATTCATTTATCATATTGTGCAGGATGTTTTTATCTTAGTTTTTTGTCTTTTCTGTGATTTTTGTTTAACATGGCAATTTATCCTGAATATCAATACAGTATATCTTCCATGTACTTTATCATTTAGCTATAATTTCCTGCCTACATCCAATACACTACTTGTGCTGCTCACAGTGCGCCCTGCGCTGATGACTAGCAGGGAAAGTCTGAGGCATATTGGTACACCATAGACTTTTTACACGGTGCGGGTGCACAGAGAGGGCTCCGAGTGCCGCCTCTGGCACCCATCCAAAAGGTTCGCCACCAATAGCCTAGACCAGGGATGGGCAAACTGCGACTTTCCAGCTGTTGCAAAACTACAATGCCCAGTATGCCCACTCTGCCTACAGCTATCAGCCTACAACAGGGCATGATGGGATTTGTAGTTTTACAACAGCAGTAGAGCCGCAGTTTGCCCATCACTGGCCTATACCATCTTTATGTAAATCAACATTTTTTATTTATTTTTTAGATCCTCAGTTCTTTGCCATGATGAACTTCCAGTGACCAGTATGACAGAGTGTGAGAGCGATAACACCAAATGTAACACCTGCTCCCCATTCACACCTGAGACCTTGTAACACTAACAAGTCACATGACACCAGGGAGGGAAAATGGCTAATTGGGTACAATTTGGCCATTTTCACTTAAGAGTGTACTCACTTTTGTTGCCAGCGTTTTAGATATTAATGGCTGTGTGTTAATATATTTTGAGGTCACACTAAATTTTCACTGTTATACAAACTGTACACTGACTACTTTACATTGTATCAAAGTGTCATATGTTCAGTGTTGTCCCATGAAAAGATATAATAAAATATTTACAAAAATGAGGGGTGTACTCACTTTTCTGAGATACTGTTGTCACAATGTAGGGGGAGGGGAGGTACATGGAATGACAACAGAAGGAAAAAGACCAGAAACTAGGCCTCATGGCTAGAGAAAGGGAAACGGTCACTATCTAGGAAACCCTAAACCTAGCCCTAACGCCTGTCAGCATGAATAGACCCTGAAGGTGGGAATATTCATACACCAGAAACCTAGGCCCTACAAACCCTGAACAGCCCTAGGAGTAGTGACAGGGTCTGAGACCACTGGTTCCTTCCCAGATGAATGAACCAGTGTCTCCCTGATGCCTAGTAAACGAATAAATAGGAACAACAAAATAAAAAAGGGAAGTACACTTATCTTCAATAGAAAATGGATGAGCAGGAACTCAAATGAGGACCGCACACCAGCTCTTCCAACTCCAGGCAGATAATATCAACTGCATGGTATGAAGCGCGAGTCCAAACTAAATAGAGGAGCAGTAATGACCACAAGCTACACCTGAGACAAGAGGTGTGGTCATTACCAACAACAGCACTGCAACAAGTGAAAACAGATAGGCTGTCAGATAACCTAACGAGCAGCCAGTCTCTTAGCTCTTCTAACCTCTGTCACAGGAAGGACCATGACAACTGTAGGTTATAATGAAAATCAAAACAAAAAAGAGAAGGACCAGATGATCTGAACCTCCTGAGATTCTTTCTTGGTCTTTCCCTGACAAATCCAAATCCTCTTCTCTAGTTCTGAAATTTTTAAAAATAAAACAAAAAAAAGCATTGCCATGCCTGAACGTCAACATTTTTAAGTATTCATACCATCATGAAACAAAAATAAAATCACTAGAGAAATCAACTTTTTTTTGTCACTTTGCAACCCCAAAAAATGAATAAAAAAAGATCAAAAAGCCATTCATATCCAAAAATAGTATCAATACAACATACAGATAACTCCACAACAAAAAGGTCCTCACACAGCTGAGAAGAGGAAAATATTTTAAATAGTTACGTGTCAGAAAGTGGCAATGCAAAAATTTAAAAACAGTTAGCATTAGAATATATCAAAAACCATATACATATACCTGCAAAATAAAGATAAAGATAATGTGCCATTTTTACTACGTGACAGTCGGAAGTGCATTTTTATTCTGCCCCTGTACTCTCTTACCCCTAAATAAAATCCAGTGTGACCAACTGCCTTCAGAAAACCTAATTAATTAGTTAGAGTCCACCTGTGTATAATCTATTCTCCATATAACTACAGCTGTTCTGTGAAGGCCTCAGAGGTTTGTTAGAGAGCATTAGTGATCAAACAGCATAATGAAAACCAAGGAGTGCACCAGACAGGTCAGGGATAAAGTTGTGGAGAAGTGTAAAGTAAGGTTAGGTTGCAAAAAAAAAAATACCAAAAAATACCAAGCTCTGAACATCTCATGGAGCAGTGTTCAATCCATCATCCGAAAATGGAATGAGTATGGCACAAATGGAAACCTTAGGTAAAAATAGTGATAGCGGCTCCCCCAATTTAACTTTCTGGGGTGGTGCTCTGTCTTAGGTGACTCACCCGGAAACCATATCACTAAAAAGCTAAATCATACCGCATACTATTTATTCTGACTAACCAACTCTGCTGATACAAATTATTTACACAAATATTGCAATATAAACTTTCCATAACCGACATTGGAAGAACTTAAGATCCTACATCCCTTTTTATCTCCTCTGGATATCCACTTAACCTATTTTTTATGTCATCCCTTTTTACAATACCCTTTTAGGGTATCTCCACAACTTGTTTTGATATACCATTAGAAGAACTTGGACATAATTCACCTGTTGTACTGTCAAAAGACATCCATAATTAAAACCAATTATTTGTAGACGTGATATCGATATTTTAAACTGCAGTTAAATAAAATACCTAATTTTACCTTCAATAATACATATATTTTATGTAGTAACCAGATAAAAAGTGCCTGCCTATCTATTATTTACAAATGGAAACCTACCAAGAAATGGCCATCCACCTAAACTGACAACTAGGCAAGGAGAGCACTAATTAGAGAAGCAGCCAAGAGGCCCATGGTCACTCTGGAGAAACTGTAGAGATCCACAGCTCAGGTGGGAGAATCTGTCCATAGGACAACTATTAGTCGTGTATTACACTAATCTGGCCTTTATGGAAGAGTGCAAGAAGAAAGCCATTTTTGAAAGCAAGCCATAAGTCCCGTTTGCAGTTTGAAACAAGCCATGTAAGGGACACAAACATGTGGAACAAGGTGCTTTGGTAAGATGAGACCAAAGCTGAACTTTTTGGCCTAAATGCAAAACACTATGAGGGAGATTTATCAAAACTGGTGTAAAGAAAAACTGGCTTAGTTGCCTATAGGTAACTATTCTAGTTTTCCTTTACACCAATTTTGATAAGTCTCCACTTATGTGTGGAGGAAAACTAACACTGCACATCACCCTGAATACATCATCCTCACCATGAAACATGGTGGTGGCAGCATCATGCTGCGGGGATGGTTTTCTTCAGTAGGGACAGGGAAGCTAATCAGAGTTGATGGGAAGATGGATTGAGCTAAATACAGGGCAATTCTGGAGGAAAACATGGTAGGGGCTGCAAAAGACTTGAGACTGATGTTCACCTTCCAGCAGGACAATGACCCAAAACATACAGCAGAGCTTCTGGTTTATATCAAAGCATATTTTTAAAAGTTCGAATGGCCCAGTCAAAGCCTAGACCGAAATCCCATTAAGAAACTGTGACAAGACTTGAAATTTGCTGTTTACAGATGTTCTCCATCCAAACTGACTGAGCTTGAGCTATTTTGCAAAGAAGAATGAGCAAACATTTCAGCCTCTAGATGTGCAAAGCTGGTAGAGACAAACCCCAAAAGACTTGCCGTTGTATTTGAAATGTGGTTAAAGTAGTGACTCACGGGGACTGAATACATGCCACACTTTCCAGATTTTGAAAACCATGTATCACTTACACATACGGTACTTGCTACTTTGTGTTGGTCCCAATAAAACACATTAAAGTTTGTGGGTGCAACGTGAAAAAAAAATATAGAAAAGTTCAAAGGGTATGAATACTTTTTCAAGACCTTGTTGGTCGTCTTCTAGCCTAGATACAAGACAGAGGTATAGAGGTTCTGGGAGGTATCCTATGACACATTTTCCTACAGATGTTGTGGCTGGGCCTGTAGATCCTGCAAGCTTGTAGGCTACCAAAGCTGATGCCCCAGCTAGTCCCATAAATGCTCAATTGGCAATAAATATGTCGACCGGATTGGCAAATACATTCCTTCGAAACTTTTGCTGTGTGTGGGTGAGCATTATTATGCTGTGTTGTCTCTTTATTACATCAGAGGGAGGGCTTAGTCCATATATAATGCTTGCATCTATTTTGTTAGTGCATTATTATCTTTTTTTCTGTGATTTTTTTCATAAATGTAGCCAGGGACATCCACACATTTATTTATCATATCGTGCAGGATGTTTTTCTCTTTGTTTTTTTCTCTTTTCTGTGACAGCACAAGGCAGCAGAATGTCCCCAACATATCATTAAAGAGGTTATCTGGGAATTTATACTGATGATCTATCTTCTCGATAGATCATCAATATCAAATCGGCGGGGGTCCTCGACGATCAGCTGTTAGGAGAAGTCAGCCAAGTTTCAGATTAGTCCAATTCAAGTCAATAGGGCTAAGCTGCAATAACAAGCACAGCCGCTATATAAGTGCTGTGCTTGGAAAGCTGCCGGGAGCAGGCTGCACTCACCAGATGGTGGGGGTGCTGAGACTCAGACACTCCCCCCTCCCCCCAATGCGATAATGGTGACCTATCCTCAGTAAAGGTCATCATTATCAATCCCTGAATAACCCCTTTAAGAACTGAAGCAATCATCTCCAGACAGTGGTGTATAATGAAAGTACCATCAGTGTCGACATGGTGGGCAACAAAACCGTGGGCGATACTTGTCGGTGGATTAAACGGATCTCTCTACTGGAGGTCTGTCTGGACCATCAAGAGCCTATTGACCATGTGCACGTGCTCTCACGTAACCAGTGCCTTCAAAACCTCTTAACTGCTAGGTCAGACCTAGATGGTAGGAAATTAGTCAAAGAGGATCATCCTGCTCCACTCAGTCTAATGATGCTTCCCATGTCAAAGTCTGTTAACTGGACAAAATGTCTTCAAGTGTATTGTGGAGGCATGTCTATCAGTCAACACCCTCTCTCACCAAGATATGTACTACCCAAAAGTAGCCTCTGAGAGTCTTTTAATAGAACATTACAATGATAATGGGAGAATTGGCAATTTTCCTATTAACAGACTCCCCTCCCACCAAAAAATTTAATTAAATTAGGCAGGTACTTGATTGTATCCTAAAATAATAGTATTAAAAAATATTCCTCATCCCGCAAAATAACCTCCATGAATTTACAGTGAAAATCAAAAGTAAATCGCATTAAATTAATTAAATTAGTAAAAGAAAAACTAAACATCTGGAAAAATATAAAAAAAAAAAATCCAGATTTGTTTTTGTTTTTTGTTTTTTTCTTCCTGCCCCCCAAAAAAGTTTATGGCACCATTGGAAAATATAACTCACAGACAACAAATTATGTCAGTCTGTATTCTGCTTATAAGGTCCAGAAGAATAGGAAAATAACATTTTAAAATCTCTCTACCCTTGTAGGTTATTATTAGAACACTGTGCTAGTACATTAACAAATGTACCAGTAATTTAACATTTCGTAACCATGAAATAAGTTTTATAAATAAAAGGATATCATAACCAAATCTCAGCTTATCTTCAAGCTTCAGAGTAACATAAGTTTGTTCAAGAATCCGGATATCATTCACAAATGTCTGTAGAGAGATCAAAATGACGAAAAAATATGAATATGTTATACCAAAACCTGAATACAAGCCCAAGTCAATAATTTATTTTGTTAACTTAAGAAATAGAGATATTCCTAGACATTTAAGCAAAACTTTGTAAAAGCTGCAAAACAATTCATGTTTGTGGTCGAAAGTTTCATTTAAGGACCTTGCCATTTTTCACCTTGAGGACCAGGCTGTTTTTGGGGAAATTTGACCTGTGTCACTTTATGTGGTAAAACTTTGAAATAATTTTACTTATCCAAACCATTCTGAGACTGTTTTCTTGTGATACATTGTATTTCATGATAGTGAAAAATTTTAGTCGCTATAATTCACCTTTATTTATTAAAAAAAAGAAGAAAAAAGTATAGAAATTTTTTAAAAATTCACAATTTTCTAAATTTGAATTTCTCTGCTTTTAAGGCAGATAAGTGATACATCATAAAGGAGTTATTAGTTTACATTTCACTTATGTCCACTTTCATGTTTTCATCATTTTGTAAATATAATAATTTTATTTTTTTAAGATGTTATAAGGCTTAGAATTTTAGTAGCAAATTCTGTATATCTGTGATAACAGGTGTTTTAGGGGGGAGCTTAGCGGCTATCAATTTTTTTAATCGAGTGAGGTCTCTTAGGAATGAGATTTGCAAGATAAGGAGTTAAGAGTGACCGAATATGGGCCTTCCATGAAGAAGTGGTGGCCAATGGGTCTGTAGGCTTTCCTAGTCTAGGAAGCGAGAACAGGTAAGGATCTCGGTTCGGAGAGTCTTATGTGTGTATCTGCAAATTTTGGGAGATATAAATCTGGAAGGTCTGTCAATGACATAAGTGGAGATGTGGGAGGGCTAAGTTTATCTTTAACAGAGCTCCAGATCTTTAGAGAGGACTTAGTGATAGGGTTCTGAGTCTGTTGGCTGGGCATGCCACTGTTTATACCCCAGATAACGGAGAGCAGCGGGCTGGTAGCTAGGCATTCTTCTAAGGTAATCCACAGTTTGGTGTTGTCTAGTCTATCCCTTTGCATTAGTCTGAAGTACCAGGTGTACCACATCATAATATAGTTTCCAATCAGGTAACGCCATACCCCCGCGTGATTTGTGTTGGGTGAGCAAAGCATGGCTTAATCTGGGTCTTTTATCTTGCCAGAGAAATTTGTTGTCGAGTTTCCCGATTGTCGAGAAGGAGAGCGGGAGGGGGAATCGGGAGTGTCTGAAATAGGTATAGGAGATTTGGCAGTAAAACTGCCTTGATACGGTTTTTCCAACCAATCCAGGATAGGTATGGGAGGGACCAAGACTCAAAAGTTGATTGAAAGGTGCGAGGGATATGAGCATAATTGAGTGTATAGGTCGTTCCAGGTGGAGCAGATCTTGAGACCTAGATAAGTGATATGTGTGGGGGGACATTGGAAAGGGTATTGAGCCTGGAGAGCCATCTTCTCCTTCTCTTCAATGTTGATCCCTAGGGCCTCAGATTTGGTTGTAGGGTATATCAGGACAGGTACGAGGACTGGGAAACCCCAAAATCAGGAGTTGTCCCCGGGCTGAGGGTAAGGCTTCATGCACACGACCGTTGTGTGCATCCGTGGCCGTTGTGCCGTTTTCCGTTTTTTTTCGCGGACCCATTGACTTTCAATGGGTCCGTGGAAAAATCGGAAAATGCACCGTTTGGCAGCCGCATCCGTGATCCGTTTTTCCTGGCCGTGAAAAAAATATGACCTGTCCAATTTATTTCACGGCCAACGGTTCACGGACCCATTCAAGTCAATGGGTCCGTGAAAAAACACGGATGCACACAAGATTGTCATCCGTGTCCGTGATCCGTGTCTGTTTTTTCCTATCATTTTAATGGCAAACTTGACTTAGATTTTTTTTTTTCATTTTTCATGTCCGTGGATCCTCCAAAAATCAAGGAAGGCCCACGGACAAAAAAACGGTCACGGATCACGGACCTACGGACCCCGTTTTTGCGGACCTTAAAAAAAAACGGTCGTGTGCATGAGGCCTAAACCAGGGTTTTCTGTAGGGACAGTTCCCTCCTTCCTGGTTTACCGGTGACTCCCCCTACCTTGGTCGCTGTGTTTTAAGGGTCCTCATTTTTCTAGTATGTGATTTATATGCAGATTGGGACACCACGTTATTATTGTTTCTATATCCTTATATATTCTTTTTCTAATAAAAAGATACTTGAAAAGAAAAAATAATTTTAGAAGCAAATGTTTAAATTTTTTAGAAAATTTCCAAAACCCACTTTTTTAAGGACCAGTTAATTTATGAAGTTACTATGTGGGGCTTTGGCACCGTTTTTATTTTTTACGAAGTTCACCAGACAACTTGGATCATGTGATATTTTTATGAAGCAGGGGGTTTACAGATACAGCAATACCTAATATGTCTGGGTTTTTTTTTTTTTTTTTTTACAATTTTATGTCTCTTTTTATGGGAAAGGGGCACTTTTTTTTTTTTTTTTACTTTTTTGTATTGTTAAAAACACTTATTTCACTTTTTTTTTTTTTTTGCCCCACTATGGGACTTCAACATTTCAGGGTCTGATCCCTGATTCAATGCAGTACAATACATATGCATTGACTATCAGTGTAATACACTGACAGTTTGCCTATGATAACCCAGCCTGGATCAAGAGAGGGAGCGCTTACCTTCCACATGCCGTGGTCAGTGTTGACCACGGCATATGAGGAGTGAATCCACCGGCATCAGTGTTATCACCGATGATGGTGAATGCAGCAGGGGTCCAGCTGTCAGTAACAGGCACTGATCGTGACACCACGTGTGGGGCAGGGGAAGGAACGCAAGCAAAGTCCTGGCAAATTAAGACGAGCATTCTCGTCCAAGGTCCTTGTGACCCCCCCATTTGAATGGAACGATATGCAGTGCATATGCACCAGTTAAAGAGTTCTCTTATATTTATTAAACAATTGGGGTTGTGTCTGTGCTCGTAAGTTTGTTTGGTTTGTGTCTTGTGACAAAAAAGGATTTTTTGTGGGTACATAGGGAACGCCGTAAAAACGAAACACATAAGTATGGAATAATTGAATTTTTTTCTCCAATTATCATCCATTTGGAATTTTTTGCCCCACTACATCATATGTAATATTAAACAGTACCATTAGAAAGTCATATCGCGATATGAAGATTTATACTTACCCCATTAAGACTCCCCAGGTCTTTCACTAAATGCTCGTCAGTAGAGGCTTCATAGTTGATAACAGCATGTTGTTTGTCCACACTTCTTGACTATACAAATTAAATCATGGAAAAACAGAAGCAAGTCAGTAGGATTCTTAGATTATCATGTAATTAATCTAGGCTATAGAATAAGGCTACTTTTACATCTGCATTGTGCTGTCCGGTTCAGAGATCCGGCACACGCTCTCAAAATCACAGCATAAGGGCTTTTTCACACGAGCGGATGCCGTGCGGATAATCCGCTGCGTGAAAGACAGCCAAGCCCCGTTCCGGACAGCAGAGATTCGGAGCATTAACATGATTGAAGATGCTTTGTGTCGTTTTGTGATCTTTTTACTACAAAATCAAAATGAGAAAGTAGTCACGGTGATTTTGTAGCAAAAAGGTCACAGAGAGGCACGGAGGATTATCAATCATGTTAATGTTCCGTGTCTCTGCTGTCCGGAGCGGGGCTTGGCTCTCTTTCACGCAGCGGATTACCCGCACGGGATCCGCTCGTGTGAAAGAGCCCTAACACTGCAGTTTTGTCTCCATTCATTGTCAATGAGCACAAAACTGAACAAACTGGAACAAAGTGCACCAGAATACATTCCATTCCGTTTTGTTGTGTTTCCATGCTGGATACAAAATTGCTGCAAGCTGCTTTATGTGCAGCATGGGAAACTGAACCGATCCGGCACCAAAAACCATGTAAGTCAATGGTGCCAGATCCGGTTTGTTTATTTTTGATATAATACAACCGGATCCATTCTGAACGGCAGCACCAATTGTATTATTAGAAAAGAAGCATTTTGCTGCAGTTTTGAGATCCCATGGCAGGTCTCACAACCGTACAGCAAAAACACAGATTTTCTCTTCTTTTTGTTAGGCGTCAGGCACACAACTGCACTCAGGATCAAATGATACCAATTTTTTTTTACTTTAACAGCATGTTCAGTTTTTTTTCTGCTGGTGGTTTCAAGTGTAACTGTAATTTTTTTTGTAATGTGTAGAGGCTAAGATAATCACTATTTTTGTAATATACTTTAGTTACTGAAATTGTACACTTCTGTCAGAAAATAGCTCTGAAGTGGCCCATTTTGTGCATATGCAGAGCTTCCCGTCTATTTACTGACTGACTGTTCATGTGTAACAAGTGGGCAGCTAGATGAATTAAGCCTCATTCACACGTCTTACCCATTAATTTTAAGGTGTATTCACACATCAGTGTTTTAGCACGGATGCATGCTCCATTTTGTCCACGTTCAAGGATCCATCACGCCCATTATAGTCTATGGGTCTGCGAGACCCACGGATGCCATCCGTGTTGTACAGATCATTATGAAGAGGTGCTTTGAAAATAATTGTTTAGCTGTGCAGTGTCAGTGAAACACGGATGGCACGCGGTCAGCAAAATAACGGACACACGGATCCAACACGGATCCTTCATGGATGCATCACTGAACAACTCCCGGATTTCAGCACGGATTATTAAGAAGGCAGCGAGACAGGCAAAAGCTCTTCTACCTTATATAGGGACAGCTGTATATTAGAACTGTCTCTATAGAGTGCAGAACAGCTGTTACCCGTCTCCCCTGCCTTCTCAATGCTCGTGGTAATTCATCTTGCTGTCGGCAAGGAACAAGCATAGAGATGGCAGGCAGGGAAGTATGTGTATACTGTATATGGCCGGTTTTAGGACTACGGTATATAGAATACAGAGACAGTAAGGGCAGCAGCAGTCAGCCTGGAGCGCGTCTCCACAGTGCTGCTAATGCATAAAATATTATCACTGCCCCTAACCATTACAAAAAATAAAATGACAGTTACACTTTAACACACACAGCGGTTTTTGCAAAAACGTTACAATGCCGTTTTATTGAGCCAACGCCAAAAATAGCTGCAGCATGACGGAGAAGTCCTTTATATTTCTGTCAGCCATTCCCAGCTAATATATATTCTCCCTCTCCGCTTCCCTTGTTGCCAGATGAAGACCTTCCTTCCAGATCTTCTATTCTGACCTCAGGTGGACAACTGTTGCTGTGGAGCCGTTGGAACTGACGCTGATGGCTCTCCGGTTCACTTCTGTTGTTGTTGTCGTCTCCCTTCGGGGATTGTTGATTGTGTTTGTCCTTTCCCTGTTGTTACCCTAGGTGTCAGTGGTGAGGACTAGTGCTCCCACCGCCCTATTCACTACCTAGGGCTTATGTCAGGGTAAGTCAGGGACGAGGCACATGATCGGCGTACGGGTTAGCAGCTCGTCTAGGGACGTCAGGGCAGCCAGGGGCCAGTGCTAGGTGAGTTAGGGGTCCTCCTCCCTCTCCCTAGTGGAAGCGTATTCCTCTTCCCTCCCCTCTGCGCCGCACGTCTGTTACCTACCATCTCAGACATTATATTTTCCCATTCCTTTTGAATCCACTTCTGGCATTTGCTCTGAAAACTGCATTAACCTCCTAACAGTCACATTAAAATTGGGGGAAAAAAAAACTTTTTTACTGTAGATTTTTAAGTGTCTGCAGTAAATCTTGTTGGCGCACAACTCAGGGGGACATAACTGCATTTGTAATTAATTTTGGCCTTAAGGACCAATAATATTTTATTTATGGCGCTGATGGGGGCGTGGAGTCTTAGCCCAGGAGAGGGGTGCCTGGGCTGTGCTGGAGGGCGGGCCTGGGCACTGGATGGGAGGCATTCCTGGGCACCATGGAAAGAAAATAACACCCCTCTGGGAACCTTACTGTCTAATTTCCATATCGTACAAAGATGATTTTTGCAAGATAGAAAACGAGAAATGCCGCATGGAACACATCGGGGAAGGAGGTATGTTCTACATGGAAATTGTTTTACTTTAGTAGTAATAATCCATGTGACAGTTTTCCTTTAAATGGAAAACCACATTAATAAAGCAACACAGAAAAAAAAAAAAGATGAAATTTTGATTCTGTCCTTAAATTTGAAGCTTGTTAACACAATAGTGGATTTTTACAGAAATGGCAAATATACAGGAAGGACTTCTACGAGTTACGCCTCAGTCACACATGTGTCCATGACAACGTCCGTAAAAAAAAGGTCAGTGTTTCATCTTTGACAATGTTAGTGAAAGGTCTATTTATGGCCCATACGTCTGTTTTTGGTCCTCCATTTGTCACCCAATTACCACATGCACGCCTGTGCTGAAGAGGGATTTCTAGAGCATGATCTCCTGACAGGATATGAATGACATCAGTGCTCTGTCAGCGATTTACACGGACCCATAGATTAAATAGGTGTATTTGGTCCTCAACACAGACCAAACAAGTGCATGCTTCCATTGTTTTCAAGGATGTGTGTATAAACACATTAACCCATAACTCTAAAGGTGAATAAACCCCAACCACCAGGTGGCGCTCCCATTGCAGTAAACGGGAGCTAGATAAACAGTATAGAACCGCAGGCTATGCCGTTTCCGAGTTATGCTCTGCTACCCTGCTTCCGTAGCTCCAATACACTGTTTCCGTAGCTCCAGAAATGAGGAGCACCAGCCCAATCCGATGTTTTCCGGCCACCTGGTGATTGGCGCATAGTCCCATTTCGCCTTAGTAAAGGGGGACAACTCTTTTAATGACCAAGACAGATTTGGAAATCTCATGTGTCACTTTAGAAGTGATTAACTATATTAAAGGTTTTGCACATCCAAGTAATTCTGACTGTATTTCATAACATACTGGGGGAGATTTATCAAACTGGTGTAAAGTAGAACTGGCTTAGTTGCCCATAGCAACCAGATTCCACCTTTTCATTTCCCAAAGAAGCAGTGAAAAATGAAAGGTGGAATCTGATTCTTGCTATGGACAACTAAGCCAGTTCTACTTTACACTAGTTTGATAGATGAACTCCACCGTCCTTTATTTAGGTGAAAGAATTTTAGCAAAAAAATGCCAAAATAAATTAAAATTTTAAAACAAATGGTCACTTTTTCCTATTTTACATATGCACAGGTGCATCTCAATAAGTTAGAATATCATCGAAAAGTTAACTTGATTGTAGCTCACAGCTAATGAAAACCCAAAAGTCAGTACGTCAGAAAATATTATACAAGACCAATCAAAAAATGATTTTTAATACAGAAATATTGGCCTACTGAAAAGTATGTACAGTATGTGCACTCCATACTTGGTTGGGGCTCCTTTTGCATAAATTACTGCATCAATGCGACGTGGCATGGAAGCAATCCGCTTGTGGCACTGCTGAGGTGCTATGGAAGCCCAGGTTGCTTTGATAGCCATCTGCATTGTTGGGTTTGCGGTCTTTCAACTTCCTCTTGACTGCAATGGGAGCTACTGATTCTCTATGGGGTTTAGGTCAGGCGAGTTTGCTTGTCAATCAAGTTGCACGCCTCGCTGCAGATCCACCAGCATCTGGTTGCCAAGAGAAAGGCTTGGTCTCCCTGTGGAGGAGGCACATCAGGCACACTGACATCACGTGACCCGGAAACGTGGCCTATTTAAAACAGACAAACTGCTAGCCACAGGTTTGCCTGTGATTGGTTTCTATACTGCCACACTAGACCTGTAATTTATACCCCAACTCTGCCTCCTGCCTGACCCTTAGGACTTGATCAGATGTCCTGGCTTTGACCACTGGCTACCACTGGTTTTACTTCTCTGGTACTGTTTAGATTCAGTTTGGACTCCTGGTATTGACCTCCGCTCACTATATTTTGGATTTTTGTCTTCGAATTTTGGTGCCATTCTAACACTAGTCATTTTTTATTAGTCTCTCTGCTTTCCCTTCTCTGATCCACACCCTACTAGGGGTGCACCGAAATTTCGGCGGCCGAAAATGCACCTAATCTGTTTCTGCCGATATTTGTACATATCGGCCGGAAATAGCGGGGAGGGACTGGGAGGAGGAGCTGGGGGCCGGTGCGTTCACTGTTCTCCGGCCCCCAGCTCCAGTAGTTATAAAATGTTGTACAATTAATAAGGATTCTATTCATGAGGCCCCCTCTGCAGTATTACATTCAATACAGCCACATCCTACTCACAGGGCTGTGCTGGCCGGCCAGACGAGCGGCAGCGTCACGACTGACGTCACATGCCTGCGCTGCCTCCTTCATTCAGAAAGTAGGCCGGGCACATGACGTCAGTTGTGACGCTGCCGCTCGTCTGCCCGGCCGGCCAGCATTAAGATAACAGCCCTGTGAGTAGGATGTGGCTATATTGAATGTTCTACTGCAGAGGGGGCCTCATGAATAGAATCCTTATTAATTGTACAACATTTTATAACTACTGGAGCTGGGGGCCGGAGCACAGTGAACGCACCGGCCCCCAGCTCCTCCTCCCAGTCCCTCCCCGCTATTTTCTATTAATTGTACAATGGGGGGGGGGGGGGGGGTCTGTGGATGGCACTGTTATGGGGGGGGGGGGTCTGTGGATGGCACTGTTATGGGGTGGGTGGGGGTCTGTGGATGGCACTGTTATGGGGTGGGTGGGGGTCTGTGGATGGCACTGTTATGGGGTGGGTGGGGGTCTGTGGATGGCACTGTTATGGGGTGGGTGGGGGGTCTGTGGATGGCACTGTTATGAGGTGGGGGGGGGGGGGTCTGTGGATGGAACTGTTATGGGGTGGGGGTCTTTTAAAAGTATTTGGGCAAAAAGGCAGTTTCGGTTTCGGTCAAGGGGTATCCTGAATTTTCGGTTTCGGACCAGAATTTTCATTTCGGTGCACCCCTACACCCTACATTTACTTAGGAAGGGACTGCTGTCCAGTTATTGGACGGTGTTTAGGGCATATCGCGCAAATAGGTAGGAAGAGTGCTAGGAAGGAGCTCAGGGCTCACTGTTGCCTACCATGGAAGGATCACAAGCCATACCACATTTTTCCAACATTACGCCTGTAATATGGATGCTACGGCAGTTAGGGTGCAGCACCAGGAGAGCATTCCTAGCGCACCAGTAAGCTACTGCTTCTCCTCAACCCACAGCACCACATATTAAGTTACCTGGGGATAGCAAGCTGTTTCAATATTTCAATATAGGGCGCTCTATGTTCAGTCTGGGGATAATTAACGAAGTTTTACATGTTGACCAACACCCATTACTACCAATTTGCAATGAAGTGAAATTAAAATTAAATCGGCAGTAATGATTTAATAACAAAAGAAAATTAAAAAAACAAGGACTGTTTTAATTGTAATTTGTACAACTGAACTCTTTGTGATTGGACCGCACTACAGCCAGGGAGAAGGAGACGCCCATTGAGAAACAGGGCAGTCTCCTCCCTGTACCGAGGCTATTCATTAGCATACCAGATGGGAAAAGTGAACGGTGGGCACAGCGGGTGAACGGAGCGGCGCCCAGACAAACTAGTAAGTGATATTAGTCCAAACAAAAAAGTATAAAGGAATTAGTATCTGTACAGTTCCGCCTGGCACGGATTATCTCACCCTTAGGTATGTGGTGTACCTTATGTGGTGGGCGACAGGGAGATCCATGTAATATGGTATTGCCTGCCGTGGATTTCCTGAACGTGGATGTGCATACGGTAGCGGTGGCGGGGTCCCCCCTCAGGCGCAAGTCCCAAAAAGATATCTCACACGGTTCATGATGAACGTTAAAGGAGATAGTAGTCAAACATGAGTTGAGATTTTGGGCAAAAAAAGGGGTATGGCCGCCACATCACCAGACCATATGAAAAGCAGGTCATCGATGTAGCTGCCAAACCACCTGATGCTGTCCGAAAATGGATGGGTGTCAATTAGGAGGAAGGTCCTCTCCCACCATGCCATGAAATGTGTTTATTATGGTTTAATATATTTTTAACAATTGTGACTTTTCAAACTGGATTTTTGATGCATGTGAGTGGCGGTATCTATTCTGGGTCATGTGATTACCCAATCAGGGTTTCAGGTGTTGACCCACTATATCTACAGCACTCAGTTGTTCTGCAGCATATCATGAGCAAGGGCCTGCATACTGGGTAGCCCGAAACGCGTAGACTGAGAACGTTTTTGTACTGGATGTAACTTTAACCGCACTAATAAAAGTACCTGTGAATCTCTGCAAGAGTGAGCTGGTTCTTCGTTTTTCGTTTGGACTACCAATTTTCCGCATCCAAGTGCGGTTATTTCCGTGCTCACAGTAGAAAAAAAGGGGGCAGGTGAGAGCAGTTATATTTATTTTAGTAAGTGATATTACATCCCTGCACTATGCCCTACATAACCTGTTAGTTATTTTATGTTTGGACTAGGGCTGCACGATATGGGAATTTTGTGCGATTGCGATTAGGGCCCTAAAATTGCGATAACGATATGCGATGCAATATTTTAAGGGAATTGTGCTAGAGGTCTATTTGCTTGGATTTTCCCATATGAGCCGCTGACGCGGCTGGGTATGACATAGTTATGGGGTGGATCTGTGGAGGACGCGCCGTTATGGGGTGGATCTGTGGAGGACGCGCTGTTATGGGGTGGATCTGTGGAGGACGCGCTGTTATGGGGTGGATCTGTGGAGGACGCGCTGTTATGGGGTGGATCTGTGGAGGACGCTCTGTTATGGGGTGGATCTGTGGAGGACGCTGCTATGGGGTGGATCTGTGGAGGACGCTGCTATGGGGTGGATCTGTGGAGGACGCTGCTATGGGGTGGATCTGTGGAGGACGCTGTTATGGGGTGGATCTGTGGAGGACGCTGTTATAGGGGATGTGTGCTATGACACATAGGGCCATGAGGGGGACCAGCATAAGACATATAGCATCTTATGCTGGTCCCCCTCATGGCCCTATGTGTCCTAAACTGCGCACATAACTGGCTTTGTGTGTAAAGTATTTTACTAGTGTGTAAAACAATCTCTCTCCTATTGATAACAGGTCCGGCCTCTGTACTCACTGTCACTATGAATGCACTGCAGCGAGCTGGCCGGCCGGCGCGTGACTGACGTCACTTAGTAACGCTCCTCCCACTTCGGGAAATAGGAGCGTTACTAAGTGACGTCAGTCACGCGCCGGCCGGCCTGGGCCGCTCACTGCAGTGCATTCATAGTGACAGTGAGTACAGAGGCTGGCCATTTTATCAATAGGAGAGAGCTTGTTTCACACAGTAGTAAAATACTTTACACACATAGCCAGTTATGTGCGCGGGGCCCCTTCATATATAATCGCTGCATTTTCGGGTCAGCCAAATCGCTATATCGCATTTGCCGATTATCGCGATTCGATTAATTTTGCGATATATTGTGCAGCCCTAGTCTGGACCCATGAAAGGTCCTCTTTAGACCTCTTGCACACGAACGTGTGCACCCCGCAAAGTGTGGGCAGCAATGCACGAGCACAGTCCGTGGGGCAGCCGCAGTGGATCACGGACCCATTCACTTTAATGGGTCCGCGATCCGGCCATTCCGCAAAAAGATAGAACGTGTCCTATCTTTTTGTGGAACGGAAGTACGGGACGAAACCCCACGGAAGCACTCCGTAGTGCTTCCGTTCAGCACCATTCCGCATCTCCGGATTTGCAGAGTCATTGAAGTGAATGCAGAATGTCCACGGAACGGCACCCGTGTATTGCGGATCCGAAAATGCGGTCCACAATGTGGCAACGGGGCGCACACGTTCGTGTGCAAGAGGCCTTAGGCTGAGTTCACACGAGCGTGACAGATTTGGTCCGGATGCGTTCAGGGTGCGTTCAGTTAAACTCGCACCATTTTGCAAGCAAGTTCAGTCAGTTTTGGCTGCAATTGCGTTTAGTTGTTCAGTTTTTTCCGCGCGGATGCAATGCGTTTTGATGCATTTTTCACGCGCGTGATAAAAAACTGAATGTTTACAAACAACATCTCCTAGCAACCATCAGTGAAAAACGCATTGCATCCGCACTTGCTTGCAGATGCAATGCGTTATTAACGCAGCCCCATTCACTTCTATGGAGCCAGGGCTGCATTAAAAACGCAGAATATAGAACATGCTGCGATTTTAAAGCATTGCAGAAGTGATGCATGAAAAAAAATGCTCATGTGCACAGCCCCATTGAAATGAATGGGTCAGGATTCAGTGCAGGTGCAATGCGTTCACCTACTGCATTGCACCCGCGCGGAAATCTCGCCCGTGTGAACTCAGCCTTAAGGAGAGCTGTAAATTATATTTTTGGCTGCATCCACACTCTTCTGGTTCTGAGCGGCAGAGAGACTTGACAGTTGTCCAGAAGATAGTCATTGTCACCCTCCACAAAGTGGGTAAACCACAAAAAGACATTGCTAAAGAAGGTGTCTGTTCACAGTTGTACAAATTACAATTAAAAACAGTCCTTGGTTTTTTACATTTCTTTTTTGTTATTAAATCATTACTGCTGATTTAATTTTCAGTTCACTTCATTGTAAATTAATAGTAATGGGTGTTGGTCAACATGTAAAAAGTTGTTAATTACCCCCAGACTGAACATAGAGCGCCCTATATTAAAATTACAGACATCTGAGCCAAGAACAAGTTTGTAATTCCAATAGAGGGCGCTCTGCACAGTTGCATGCCTCCTCCAACAGTGTAAAACAGAGTCACAGGAATTGTTATAGGAGGTAAGGAATGCAAATGAGCTCTTAACAAGCTCTGCCTCTAATCCCACCAGATGTAAGGCAGCTCCGCCACATATTCTCCCCCCCCCCCCCCCCCCCATAAAGGCTGTAGGACTTTTCACATTACATAACCCCCCTCCAGGGTCTAAAGGTCCTATATTTGGAAACATCTGGGGCCACCTCAGCAGTGGGCATACCATGTACATCTCCTCTACATGAGGTTGTTGACCTCTCTCTCTGGAAGGTCTGTCATCTGTTTTCTCTCAATCACTATTGCACAGCTCATCACCCTGGGCTTGTGAAAGTTTTAGTTCAGCCATTGCAAACAGACATTCACAATTGCTGGGGTTTGCTTTCCGTCCTGGGATGTGGAGCAAAACGGATCCATCATGACCCACAATGCAAGTCAATGGGGACGAATCCATTTTCTCTGACACAATAGAAAACGGATCCGCCCCCATTGACTTTCAATGGAGTTTATGACGGGTCTGTCTTGGCAATGTTACAGATAATACAGCCGGATCCGTTGATAACGGATGCAGACAGTTGTATCATCAGTAACGGAAGCGTTTTTGCGGAACCCTGCCGGATCCAGCAAAAACACTAGTGTGAAAGTAGACTCACCTGCCAGCGTCATTACCCATTTCCTGAAACAAAGGCAGGTTAGATATATAAACAGTAATGTGATGTTGCTACTATAACAGTTGTGTCTCTTTTCCATCAGACACCTTTTCATTTAACCAGTTGTTGTCCATGAGTCCATTAGACTTTTTAAGTCCATGTTGCACAGTCAACAGAAACCCGCCTAGTTTCACTATGCTCAGGACTCTTTTCTAGCAACTTCTCCGGTTGCACTTTTGTTTGGTCACAATTCAGACTGCCCGATAGCGAGACTCCACCCGCCATTACCTCACGGACTTTTAGCTGAGAGTCCTCTGGCTTGTCCCTTTTAGGTAGCGAAACAGCATGCTCTGCAGCCTGATCTGGGACCTTGTCTCCCTCCCACAACTGCCAGAAATATGGGAAGTCTCTGCCCAGTCTAAACTCCGCTCTAAGCTCAGCAGACTTCAACAGTTCATGTTGTACAGTTCCATAATCCGTCACAAAGGTAAGAAATACAGTCTTACCAGTTTCTGGACGCGTCTTAAGGAACATCAGTACCTCTGGAAGTACCTGTGACACTCTTTGGCAACAATCCAGCTCCACCAAAAGTGGGATTCCACCCACCAACAATTTGCATGTCTTGCTCTGCAATTCCTGTGGCCTCCTGACCAAAGGACAATCCGATGCACACTTTCCCACTTGACGGCATCTCCAGTAGGCCTCCCTCTGGTGCTGGACAGCTGCACGCTGTAGTGGTTGGTTGCTCCTAGCAACGGCATTATGGCACCTCCACACGTCCTCTCTAGGACTCTGTACACATTTGCAGGGAACATATGAACTCCTAAGAGCAGAGCCAATCTCCATCTCACTTTTCTTCCATTGGTTGCCCTTAGCAATGGCACCCATCACCTTTACCTATGGAACGCTAGGTACATCACTGACACCTTGGACCTTTACAAAGTGTCCACTCAGCGGCGAAGACTTTGTCTCCAGGGCCAACTGCTGTTGCGCTTCCAAAGCTTCATGCTCTGCATCAAACCGCACCATTTCACTTTGGGTGTAACCAATCAGTGTGGCCATGCTTTCCTGCTGCTTTATCCGCCACAACCGCCTGGCATATTCCTCCATGAGACCCATGCCAACAGACTTTTCAGCAAACAAGTCCACTTTAAAGGAGTTCTGCAGTTTGTTTAAACTGATAATCTATTCTCTGGATAGATCATCAGCATCTGATCGGCGGGGGTCCGACACCCGGGACCCCCGCCGATCAGCTGTTTAAGAAAGCAGCGGCGTGGCCTTCTCACTGTATACCACTGGCCCAGTGACGTTGCGACTAGTATCAACTGGTCTGGGCGCAGCTAAGCTCCGTTTACTTGAATGGCGCTTATCCCCACCCAGGCAAGTTGATACTTGTCATGACATCACTGGGCCAGGGGTAAACAGCTTTTCCACAATAGGCTTCAGGCTCTTAAACCCCTTAAGGACTGGTCTCATTTTCACCTTTAAGGACCAGGCAATTTTTTGCAAATCTGACCAGTGTCACTTTATGTGGTGATAACTTTAAAACGCTTTTACTTATCCAGGCCATTCTGAGATAGTTTTTTCATCACATATTGTACTTCATGACACTGGTAAAATGGAGTTAAAAAAAATCATTTTTATTTATAAAATATGGAAAAATTGGCAAATTTCCAAGTTTCAATTTCTCTACTTCTATAATACATATTAATACCTACAAAAACAGTAATTACTTTACATTTCCCATATGTCTACTTGTTAGAATCATTTTGGGAATGACATTTTATTTTTGGGGGACGTTACAAGGCATAGAAGTAAATCTTTAAATTTCTCCGAAATTTTCAAAAAAACAACTTTTTAACCAACATCTTTGCGGGATGAGGTGACGGTTAGATTGGTACTATTTTGGTGGGCGTACGCCTCTTTGATCACTTGCTGTTGTACATTTTGTGATGTAAGGTGACAATTTTTTTTTATTTAGCACAGTTTTAATTTTTTATGGTGTTCATCTGAGGGGTTAGGTCATGTGATCTGATTATAGAGCTGGTCGATATGGACGCGATACCTAATTTGTCTATATGTCTTTTCCCTATTTTTTACAATTTTTGGGGGGAAAAGGACACCTTTTTTTTCACTCTTGAAACTTTTAATTTTATAAACTTTTTTTCCACTTTATTATTTTGTCCCACTCTGGGACTTCAACATTACAGGGTCTGATTCCTGTTTCAATGCAGCACGATACATCTGTATTGTGCTGTATTGAACTGTAAGTGTCTTACACTAAGACGCTAACAGTTGCCTAGGAGACCCAGCCTGGGGGCTGGGCCTCTTAGGCCTCCGTACATGCCAGGCCCCAAGCCTTGGAATGACTTGGGGCTGCCATGGCAACCATCGAGTCCCCGCCACAGCAGCGCAGGGACCGATGGATGAGGTGAGGGAGCGCAAACCTCCTATAAGCCGCGGTCAGCCCTGACAACGGCACTGACAACGGCATCATCACCGATGCTGGTGGATGCAGCAGGGATCCGGCTGATCGCGGCACCGCACGTGGGGGAATAGAAGGATCGCAGGACGAGAATGCTCGTCCTCTAGCGCTAAGTGCCTGCGATATAGGACGAGCATTCTCGCCCTGGGTCGTTAAGGGGTTAAGCTCCACAGCACCCAGCTTAGCGTGCCATTTTTTTTGCCCGTATCCTCCACCATATGTAACAACTTGGGGTCAACGCCGTCTTCTCCGCTTAGACGGTTAGCATACCTTAAGAAGCCACTCCAACACTGCACATTTGGATGCACACTGGTCACAACCAGCTTTATTGTCACTTTTACAGGCATCAAAACATAACCCATAAACATAAATCCTCGGCCATCTGGCCCCTGACTACGCAGCAGTTTTCCCTCTCTCATGAGTTTGGTCATGCTTTTGAACTAATGGTGGTCTGTTGATGACACTATTATGGGGGATCTGTGAATGACGCACTGTTATGTGGGCACCTGTGGATGGCATGACACTGCTATCTGTGGATGACAAATAGCATCCACAGATCCCCCCACAACAGTGTCCCTGTGCAGTGTGAATGACCCCCAATACAGGGGGTGTGGGCCGGCATCTAGTTTTGTAATGGCAGTGGGGCCCAGTGCAGTCACTGTATTCCATTGCACCGGGCCCTGCTCACTATAGTAATCCGATCTAAGTGTAGGCATTGTTTAACTAAATAATTAATCTTCACTCCAGCAGCCTGTACTACCTTACTTACTAACTTCCGTAGCAGGCAGGAGGCAGGAGGGCAGGAGGCTGTAGCGTAACTCACTACGTCATGCACCCGCGCCGCCTGCTTTATTCATAAAGTGGAAGGAGCAGGCACGTGACGTAGTGAGTTGCGCTACAGCCGCCCGCCCTCCTGCCTCCTACGGAAGTTAGTAAGTACGGTAGTACAGGCTGCTGGAATGAAGATTAAGGTGGAATGCACACGGCTGTGGAACAAGGACGCGAGTGGTCCGTGGTATCCCGGCCTGGCATCCTGCTGACAGCAGGAGCGCACGGCGTCATTGGTTGCTATGACACCATGCGCTTCATGCCGCCGTACTACAGTAATACACTGGTATGATCTATACGAGTGTATTACTGTAGTGCAGCGGCAGCATGAAGTGCACGCCGTCATAGCAACCAATGACGCCGTGCGCTCCTGCTGTCAGGAGGATGCCAGGCCGGGATACCACGGACCACTCACGTCCGTGTTCCACGGCCGTGTGCATTCGGCCTAGTTCTATTGTTAAACAATGCCTACACTTAGATAAGAATTACTACAGTGAGCGGGGCCCGATGCAATAGAATACAGTGACTGCACCGGGCCCCGCTGCCATTCCTAAACCAGATGCCGGCCCCCAGCCCCTCCTCCTTTCCCGATGATGCAGCGTCAAGCCGCACTGTGCAGCATGCGGTCGGCGGTGAATCAGTGTAAACTGCAGCTTTCGCCCCATAAGACGCACTGCCATATTGCCCCCCATCCAGATAGTTAACTTTTAAGGCCCCCAAAATGGACCCCTACTGACACGACTGAAAGTTTTGGGGACTTTTCCTAAGCATGGGCATTATAAAAAAACAACAATACATTCGTATTGGAACAAAGATGTTCTTTATCACACCCCTCTTCACTGTCCCGGACCCATTTCGAAGCTATTCAAAGATTTCTAAACTTCAGCAATAATAATGGATGCCCACCCCAGAGCGACCCCAGTTATGACAGACTCTCTAAAATTAGGCCAGTGGTTGACCACTACAATTCCAAATTTGGTCAAGTATACACCTCCCAAAAATGCCACTCAGTGGACGAATCATTGGTCCACTTCAAAGGCCGATTACATTTCCGCCAGTACCTACCCAATAAAAGGGCTAGGTATGGCGTGAAGTTGTATAAGGCCTGTGAAAGTGTTTCCGGCTATACATTGCGCTTTCGTATTTAAGAGGGAAAGATTCAAAAATTGAGCCACCCGATTCTGGGTATGGAAGTGGGAAGATCGTATGGGATTTAGTCCACCCCCTGTTGGACCACGGATACCATCTATATTTGGACAACTTTTACAATAGTGTCCCTCTCCTGAAGTGCCTTGCTGCCAGAGGCATAGGCACATGTGGCACAATTAGAAGAAATCAAAAAGGGCTCCCTAAATCCTTTATAGATCAGACAGTGCGTTGCGGGGAAAGCAAGGCTGTTTGCTCAGAAAATTTGATGTTGCTAAAATACAAGGACAAACAGGATGTTCTTATGTTGACTACCCTCCATGCAGATCAGTCCACCCCAGTCCCAGTCCGAGGAACCACAGAGCAGAACATCAAGCCTGTGTATCCAGGATTACAACAAGTTCATGGGTGGAGTGGATCTTTCAGACCAGGTACTAAAGCCCTACAGTGCCTTAAGAAAATCTAAGGTGTGGTACAAAAAATTAGCTGTGTACCTAACCCAAGTGTCACTATATAATGCCTTTGTCATCCATAGAACAGCAGGTCATGGGGGGGACCTTCTTGGAATTTCAGGAAAAAAATAAAAGAAAATGATTTTTGGCGTTCAGGAAGAGAGGGCAGTATTTCAGTCAGCAGTGCTTCTGAGGTATCAATAGTACATGGGCAGCATTGCCCTGGAGTACTTCCCCTAACAGAAAAAAAAAAAAAAAAAAGGCGATCCCAAAAAAGGGTCGGTTAGAGGGACTAGGAAAGACACCACTCACTACTGTCAGACCTGCCCCTCTAAACCAGGACTCATTGGAGAGTGCTTTCAAGTTTATCACACCTCCAATGATATCCATTAAGTCCATTTCTTAATTAATCCATAGGAAGACATTTTCAATTTAGTATTTTTCCATTTGGCAATCCAATGACTCCCCCCAAAAAACAAACAAAAAAACAAAACACTTAAAAATTCCCATTATACCCCTAGATGAATACATTGAAGGGTGTCAATTTTATTAAATGGGGCATTTCTTCAATTTTCTATTATGTTCTGGCACCCCTAGAGCCTCGTTTTTTTTGTGGTTTTCACTGTCATGGTGCCTCAGGGTGTCTTCAAATGCGACATGGTGACTGAAAAAAATTCCAGCAAAATCTGCCCTCCAAAAGCAAGCACTGTGTTCCTCCCATTCTGAGCCCATACAGAAGGCTACAAGCACATATGGGGCATTTCCTGAATGGGGACAAAATGAGGAACACATACTGGGGTGCATTTTCTCCTTTAACCCCTTGTATTAAACAAAAAATAAAAAAAATTACAAAATAAAAATAAAGGATCTGCTAGTAATTTTTTTTATAAATGTGCGCTTAGAAATCATTTAAAGGGAACCTGTCACCCAAAAATCGCCTATTAAGCTGTTTACAGTAGGGATCGACCGATATTGATTTTTTAGGGCCGATACCGATACCGATAATTTTATGAGCTTTCAGGCCGATAGCCGATAATTTATACCGATATTCTGGGAATTTTCATTTTTGAAAAAAAAATTAAAATTCCCACAAATCTGCTGAAAATGAATGTTTATTGTTAATGTGTATTTTTATTTTTTTTGTAAATCTTTCTTTTTCATTTATATTTAATATTTTGGTGTTTTTATTTTTAAACTAACTTTTAGCCCCCTTAGGGACTAGAACCCTTGTCCTATTCACCCTGATAGAGATCTATCAGGGTGAATAGGAGCTTACACTGTCCCTGCTGCTGTTTGCTTTGTGCACACAGCAGCATGGAGCTTACCATGACAGCCAGGGCTTCAATAGCGTCCTGGCTGCCATGGTAACCGATCGGAGCCCCAGCATTACACTGCTGGGGCTCCGATCGGAGGAGCAGGGGAGAGGGAATCCTGTGGGGGGCGCACTGCTGCTTAATACTGGGGGGCTTGGGGGGGGCGCACTGCGCCACCAATGCCTAATATTGGGGGGGCGCACTGCGCCACCAATGTCTGATACTGGGGGGCTTGGGGGGGCGCACTGCGCCACCAATGAAGCTTAATCTCTAATTTATTCATATACAGGAGGCGGGAGCTGCAGTATCACATAGCCGGCTCCCGACCTCTATGACAAGTAGCTGCGATCCGCGGCACCTGAGGAGTTAACTACCGCAGATCGCAGCTACAGCTCATAGAGGCCGGGAGCCGGCTATGTGATCCTGCAGCTCCCGCCTCCTGTATATGAATTAATGTGAGATTAAGCTTCATTGGTGGCGTAGTGGCCATAGCTCCTCCCCTCCTCTTGTCCCCTGTCCTCCCATTGGCTGGAGCGGCAGCAGCACAGGGGGAGGAGACACTGCTCCTTCTCCCCTGTGCTGCTGCTGAGGGAACACGGAGAGCGCTGTCAGCAGCGCGATCTGTGTTCCCAGGACGTTATCGGAATATCGGCAAAATAAATGCCGATACCGATAACGTTCAAAATCCTGAATATCGGCCGATAATATCGGTAAATCCGATAATCGGTCGATCCCTAGTTTACAGTACCTTATAGTGCTGTATACTCGTTTCTTGATGCACTTTTTGTTCGTTTTCCCGCATGTCTGCTCATTCAGAAATCGATGTTATATTCAGCTGCTGCCCCGTGCTTCAAGTCAGGCTTGAAGTCACGGGGGCAGCGGCCTCGGCGTCTTACATGGCCCTCTCCCCGCCCCCTGCCTCTGTTACTGACAGCCGAACTCCGAATCCGGGACCGCGCTCAACGGCCTCATGCGCAGTAAAGGGCGGCAGGAGCGCGGTCCCGGCTGCCGCGCGTACTACGCGCCGTCTTACTTTCACCGCACTGCGCATGCGCCCGACATCCTGTATCAAACGCGCCCGCGCCCAGATGCCGCGCCCGCGCTCTAGAGCCCTGCTGTGCGCCCATACATCATTTTTTGAGCACACATGGGGTGTTGCCGTTTTCGGGGAGAAATGGGTAACAAAATGTCGGTTGCATTTTGTCCTGTTACCCCTTGTCACAGCCAAGTGTTTCCTAATTCTGTGAAATGCCTGAGTGTTCACTACACACCTTGAAATATTCCCGTACTGTAGTTTCTAGAATGGGGTCACTTTTTTGGGGATTCCACTGTAGGGCCATCTCAAAGTGTCTTCATATGCGACATAGCTCCCAATTACCATTCCAGCTAAATCCGCTCTCCAAAAGCCATATGGTGCTCCTACTCTGAAGCCTGCTGCGTGCCCATACATCAGTTTTTGAGCATACATGGGGTGTTTCTGTAAACTCCAGATTCAGGGTAATCGATTGAGTTTTGTTTGGCTGTTAACCCTTGATGTGTTGCAGAAAAAAAAAAAATGTGATAAAAAGTGAAATTTTGAAATGTAATTCCCATTTTCCTTTAATTCTCATGGGTCACCTAAAGGGTTAACAACGTTTGTAAAATAAGTTTTGAATAGCTAGAGGGGTGTAATTTCTAAATTGGGGTGATTTATGGGTGGTTTCCAGGGCTCGAGTCCTGCGGGAACGGTGTTCCTGCACTTTTCATAGCAGGAACGCCGTTCCCTTTCAGGGCAGTCTTTAACGAACACCAGGCAAAAGGACCAGGAATCGGTGAATGCTTTGTACTCACCGCTTCCTGGTCCTCTGTAGGTAAGGCTTGAAGTTAAAATATACCATCGGATTGGAGAAAACTCTGATCCGATGGTATATTGTAAATCCGAGGCGTTCCCATAGTGATGGGGACGCTGCATCATTGGTATTAAAATGATTGGTGGGCAGTGCGCCCTCCCCACTAATAAAATCATTGGTGGGCAGTGCCCCTTCCCAGTATTAAAATCATTGTTAGGCAGTGCCCCCCCCCCCCTTCCCAGTATCAAAATCATTGGTGGGCAGTGCGCTCCCCCATCATTGGTGGCAGCGGCAGTTTTGATCAGAGTCCCAGCAGTCTAATGCTGGGGCTCCGATCGGCTACCATGGCAGCCAGGACGCTACTGAAGTCCTGTCTGCCATGGCCAGTTACTCTGCAGCAATATACTTACATGCGCTGTGGCCGGCCAGCGCTTCTTCTTCTTGTAACTTACAGGTCTGTGCGGCGCATTGATATAAGCAAAAGCAATGCGCCGCAGAGACCTGTGAGTTACAAGAAGAAGGAGTGCCGTCCGGCCACAGCGCATGTAAGTATAATGCTGACTAACTGACCATGGCAGCCAGACAGGACTTCAGTAGCGTCCTGGCTGCCATGGTAATCAATCAGAGCCCCAGCATTACACTGCTGGGACTCCAATCGGAACTGCCGCTGCCACCAAAATGATGGGGGGTACAATATGGCGGCAGGCTCTCTGGGGGCAATAAGGCGGCAGGCTCTGTGGGGGGGCAATAAGGCGGCAGGCTCTGTGGGGCTGATGGAGAGGCTACTGGGGGCTGATGGAGAGGCTACTGGGGGCTGATGGAGAGGCATGAGGCTCTTATCTGAGGTCTGATTGGGGGTCATTCATATTGGGGTCTGAGCTGAGGTGTTATCTGAGGTCTGATTAACATTGGGGGTCTGATTGGTGGTCTGACCTGAGGTATAATTTTTTTTTTTTCCCCCGGAGCAGCTTGGAGAAAAAAGGCCTCACAGTCTCCCACACTTCTTCTGCCCGGGCAAGCCAGCACCCCTGAGTCTTCAGAACTGTAAGTAAATTATATATAAAGGGAGCTTATAATATGAAAGAGACTAATTAAGTCTGAACAGACTTATAGCGCAATTCTAGCTTTTGTTTACGTTTTATGTTGCACTGAATTTTCTGCAAAATTATATATTTATTTTTTATCAGGGGGGGGGGGGTCAGGGTGGCAGTGGATCTTGGGTGAGTTCCCCCACTTTTTTTCCCAGGACTTGACCCCTGGTGGTTTCTAATATGTAAGCCCCAGAAAGTGACTTAATAACTTAACAGGTCCTGAAAAAATTGGGTTTTCAAAATTCTTAAAAAATTTAAGATTTGCTTCTAAACCTTCTAATGTCCCAAAAAAATAAAATTTAATTTTCAAAATGATCCAAAACATGAAGTAGACATATGGGGAATGTAAAGTAATAACTATTTTTGTAGGTATTACTATCTATTATGAAAATATAATATAAAAATGAAATATTTTGACTCAATTTTACCACTGCCATGAAGTACAATAAGTGACGAGAAAACAATTTCAGAATGGCTTGGATAAGTAAAAGCGCTTTAACCCCTTAAGGACCAGGCTCATTTTCACCTTAAGGACCAGGCCATTTTTTGCAAATCTGACCAGTGTCACTTTAAGTGCTGATAACTTTAAAACGCTTTTACTTATACAGGCCATTCTGAGATTGTTTTTTCGTCACATATTGTACTTCATGACACTGGTAAAATAAAGTCAAAAAAATTAATTTTTTTGCATAATAAAATACCTAATTTACCAAAAATTAGGAAAAATTAGCAAATTTCAAAGTTTCAGTTTCTCTACTTCTGTAATACATAGTAATACCCCCAAAAATTGTGATGACTTAACATTCCCCATATGTCTACTTCATGTTTGAATTATTTTGGGAATGATATTTTATTTTTTGGGGATGTTACAAGGCTTAGAAGTTTAGAAGCAAATCTTGAAATTTTTCAGAAATTTACAAAAACCCAATTTTTAGGGACCACTACAGCTCTGAAGTCACTTTGCGAGGCTTACATAATAGAAACCGCCCAAAAATGACCCCATTCTATAAACTACACCCCTCAAGGTATTCAAAACTGATTTTACAAACTCTGTTAACCCTTTAGGTGTTGCACAAGAGTTATTGGCAAATGGGGATGAAATTTGAGAATTTCATTTTTTTGCCTAATTTTCCATTTTAACCCATTTTTTCCACTAACAAAGCAAGGGTTAACAGCCAAACAAGACTGTATCTTTATTGCCCTGACTCTGCCGTTTACAGAAACACCCCATATGTGGCCGTAAACTACTGTACGGCCACACAGCGGCGCGTAGAGGGAAAGGTGCGCCGTATGGTTTTTGGAAGCCAGATTTTGCTGGACAGTTTTTTTGACACCATGTCCCATTTGAAGCCCCCTGATGCACCCCTAGAGTAGAAACTCCATAAAAGTGACCCCATCTAAGTAACTACACCTCTCAAGGTATTCAAAACTGATTTTACAAACTTCGTTAACCCTTTAGGTGTTGCACAAGAGTTATTGGCAAATGGGGATGAAATTTGAGAATTTCATTTTTTTGCCTAATTTTCCATTTTAACCCATTTTTTCCACTAACAAAGCAAGGGTTAACAGCCAAACAAGACTGTATCTTTATTGCCCTGACTCTGCCGTTTACAGAAACACCCCATATGTGGCCGTAAACTACTGTACGGCCACACAGCGGGGCGTAGAGGGAAAGGTGCGCCGTATGGTTTTTGGAAGCCAGATTTTGCTGGACAGTTTTTTTGACACCATGTCCCATTTGAAGCCCCCCTGATGCACCCCTAGAGTAGAAACTCCATAAAAGTGACCCCATCTAAGAAACTACACCCCTCAAGGTATTCAAAACTGATTTTACAAACTTTGTTAACCCTTTAGGTGTTGCACAAGATTTAATGGAAAATAGAGATACAATTTCAAAATTTCACTTTTTTGGCAGATTTTCCATTTTAATATTTTTTTTCCAGTTACAAAGCAAGGGTTAACAGCCAAACAAAACTCATTATTTATGGCCCTGATTCTGTAGTTTACAGAAACACCTCATATGTGGTTGTAGACCGCTGTACGGGCAAACGGCAGGGCGCAGAAGGAAAGGAATGCCATACGGTTTTTGGAAGGCAGATTTTGCTGGACTGGTTTTTTGACACCATGTCCCATTTGAAGCCCCCCTGATGCACCCCTAGATTAGAAACTCCAAAAAAGTGACCCCATTTTAGAAAGTACGGAATAGGGTGGCAGTATTGTTGGTACTAGTTCAGGGTAGATATGATTTTTGGTTGCTCTATATTACACTTTTTGTGCGGCAAGGTAACAAGAAATAGCTTTTTTGGCACGTTTTTTTTTTGTTATTTACAACATTCATCTGACAGGTTAGATCACGTGGTAATTTTATAGAGCAGGTTGTCACGGACGCAGCGATACCTAATATGTATACAATTTTTTTTATTTATGTAAGTTTTATACAATAACTTTATTTTTAAAACCAAAAAATTGTTTAGTGTCTCCATAGTCTGAGAGCCATAGTTTTTTCAGTTTTTGGGCGATTATCTTGAGTAGGGTCTAATTTTTTGCGGGATGAGATGACAGTTTGATTGGCACTATTTTGGGGTGCATATGACTTTTTGATCGCTTGCTATTACACTTTTTGTGACGTAAGATGGCAAAAAATTGCTTTTTTTACACCGTTTTTTTTTTTTTTTTTACGGTGGTCACCTGAGGGGTTAGGTCATGTGATATTTATATAGAGCCGGTCGATACGGACGCGGCAATACCTAATATGTATACTTTATTTTTATTTATGTAGGTTTTACACAATGATTTTATTTTTTAAACAAAAAAAATGATGTTTTAGTGTTTCCATAGTCTAAGAGCCATAGTTTTTTCAGTTTTTGGGCGATTATCTTGAGTAGGGTCTCATTTTTTGCGGGATGAGATGACGGTTTGATTGGTACTATTTTGGCGTACATGCGACTTTTTTGATCACTTTTATTACCTTTTTTGGGAAGTAAGGTGGGCAAAATTTCAATTTTCTCATAGTTTTTATTTTTTTATTTTTATGGCGTTCACTGTGCGGGGAAAGTAACATGACCGTTTTATAGATCAGGTCGTTACGGACGCAGCGATACCTAATATGTATAGTTTATTTTATTTTTTTAATTTTTATTCAGTGATAAATGTTTTTTTTTTTTATCTTAACTTTTTTCACTTATTTTTTTTATTTTTTGACCCAGACCCACTTGGTTCTTGAAGATCCAGTGGGTCTGATGTCTGTAAAATACAGTACAGAACCTATATAGGGTTCTGCACTGTATTTTACTTACACTGAACAGATCTATGCTTTCAGCACAGATCTGTTCAGCACCATGGACAGCAGGACGCCTGAGCAGGCGTCCTGTTGCCATGGGAACCTTCCCCGTCTGCTCAGTTATGGTCAGAACTGCGCAGACGGGGAAGGGTAAGGACGGGGCTCTGGGGGGGCTGTCTGGGGGCTCTCTCCCTCTCCCATCGGGGGGCTGCAAAGGCACAGCAGCCCTCCGATCGGAGAGGGAGGGAGCTCCCTCTTACTGTTAACCTTTTCCATACAGCGGTCCGTACGGACCGCTGTATGGAAAGGGTTAAACGGCTGACATCGCATCAACGATGTCAGCCGTTTATACCAGGGTGCCAGCAATGTGCTGGCACCCTGGTATACCCACTGTACACCAACGATTACGCAATAAGAGGTGGGCGGGGGATCGCGATCCTGCCTGCCGCACCG
Organism: Bufo gargarizans; assembly: GCF_014858855.1. Taxonomy (NCBI): domain Eukaryota; kingdom Metazoa; phylum Chordata; class Amphibia; order Anura; family Bufonidae; genus Bufo; species Bufo gargarizans. The sequence goes on from NC_058083.1 coordinate 425,242,501, forward strand.
CCCGCCTCCCGCAACGCCCCCACCGCCTGCGACACCCCCCCTGCACCACCCGCCGCCATCAAATCATGGAGGGGTGCAGGGGGGGGGTGTACTATATTGATTTTAGGCACTCTAAAGTTTCTGATCCCCGCGGTCAGGGACCGCGGGGATCAGAAACTGCAAAAAGCGCAGCAAACCGCAGGTCTGAATTGACCTGCGGTTTGCTGCGATCGCCGACACGGGGGGGTCACATGACCCCCCCCTGGCGTTTTAACAGGATGCCGGCTGAATGATTTCAGCCGGCATCCTGTTCAAATTAACCCCTGCGGCGCCGGAATGCCGATTTTAAAGTCAGGACGTACCGGTACGTCCTTGGTCCTTAAGGACTCGGGAAATAGGTACGTCCTATGTCCTTAAGGGGTTAAAGTTATTACCACATAAAGTGACATGTCAGATTTGCAAAAAATGGCCTGGTCCTTAAGGTGAAAAATGGCTGGGAAAAAATCCGGGAAACGTGCGCTCTGGAGATGTGGCGCAGCACTCTAGGAGGGCACACCTCTTAGAGTGCTAAGGTACATCTCCAGAGCGCACGCTTTCCGGATTCCCTATCTCTAGCGGCACCAGTTTGATAAAGGCCAATTGTGGCCGAAACATCACATGATTTGTACAGCCGCTTCTTTAAATAAATATCAACAATCTTGAAACTAAAAAATATTGCTGGAGTATTTCTTCTATCGTGAATGGGGTGGGAACCCGACTCCTAGCATCAGCAAGCGGAGTGCCACAAAGTAATTGTGAAAAAAAAAAATATTACTTGAGATGTGATAAGTGGTCATTTTGGCTCCTTGCTTTGGAGAAACCACCACTTTCTAATAGACTGCTTTAGGCAATAAAATAGTAAAGGTTCCAACTTACCTGCATCATAAGCTCACAGTCATCTCTTCCAACAAAAATCATTTCTCTTGGGAGTCTATGTCGTGTGCCTCCGCTGCTCACTAAAAACCACGATGTCAAACTCATCTTTAAACTTCTGTTTTTAATCTTTCATATGTAGAAAGTCTGTAAATAAGATGACAAAAAAACATTTTTAACAAATGGAGAAGTGCCTAGTTTGTAAAAAAGTATACCAACACAAATAAGAGGTACCCTATGAATACATTTTTCATATGCAATGGGAGCTAGAGCAGAACATCTTCGTAGGTGTTGTGTCCACTGTGGAATGAATGGGTTACATACCAGCCTTAGGCTTATCTAGGCCCATCACTCGCAGATGGGTAAGCAGTTCATTTTAGGGAACTATTTTATACACAAGGATTTCTTATAGGCAATGTAAAAGATCAGTATTTGTAATCCAAGCAATTGGCAGAAGGGGATATATTAGCATAACATATGTGGTGTGAACAATTAAACATAGCTGCTTGCTTTTAGAACAGTGCCACATCTGTTCACAGGTTGTGGGTAATACTGCACCTCAGCCCCATTCACTTCAATGAAGCCAAGCTCTAATACCAGACACAACGATAGAAGGTTCCCAACTATGGAAACCCCCTTAAGTCAGCCATATTCCCAGGAAGAATATAAATACTAACTTTGGGGGAAATATCTTAGCCACCATATATGCAAGCAATTAGTTGTCAACCAAAAGGAGACAAGTCAAGGTGGGCATTCATGAAAATCGGTATAAAAGATGCACAATAGACCCCATATAGTTCTGCGGAGTGAAGCTTTGTGCCCAGGTTCCTCTTGGCAGATGCTTGGTCAGAAATCTAGGGAGGAATGCTAGACATGGGTCTTCTTTTGGGTCACAAGCGTAGTATATAGACTGTAAGAACCTCTAAGTCATGCTTTACTGCAAACATTGCTGTAACCTAGGGGTGGGCGATATAGACGTCCGATATGCAATATAAACTATATAAATTTGGCCAACGATAGAGATTTTGTTTATATCGCGGTAGAACATGGCATGCGCTGCTCTCAGCACGCGCCATGTTCTCCTGAGCCGGCACAGTGAAGAAGGAGGGAGTCCCTCCCTCCCCACTGTGTGCGGCTGCCTCTGACCACCAATGAGAACAGACTAGGAGGAAGAGGGGAGGGACTGTGGGGGTTAATTGCAGCGGATCACAGCGCGCAGTAATAGAGGCCAGGTATGGGATATGGCCGGCACATGCAGGCTACGTTTGTATTCAGGCATATTAACTATACTCATTGGTGGTGCAGTGGCCACAGCCCCTCCCTTCTACTCCCCCCTCTTCTAAGTATTATATTATTTGAAGCCCCCCCTCCACACAATTAAATCATTGGAGGCAGTAGCCCCAGAGTGGCAGCTTCTGATCGGAGCCCCAGCAGTGTAATCGTGGGGCTCTGGTCGGTTAGCATGGCAGCCAGGATGCTACTCAAGCCCTGGCTGCCATAGTCAGCTCCCTGCTGTTGTGTGTACTATGCACAGGGCAGCAGGGAGAGTGTGAAGTCCTATTCACCCTAATAGAGCTCTATCAGGGTGAATATGACAAGGGTTCTACCCCCTAAGGAGGTTAATAGTTATTAAATAAAAATAAAAAAATAAATAGAAAAGTTTAACCCCACCCCGAA